>NC_133658.1:542098001-542434375 GCF_037893015.1 Macrotis lagotis
AGGGCAAAAGAGAGTTATAAACTAAGTACTGCAGGAAACTGAGATGGGAGAAAACAATTTTAACTGAAACAATCAGGAATGATCTAAGTTATAATGAAAGAGAACATCTCAGAAAGGAAGAAAAGAACAGGAGTAGCCTGGCCAAAACACAAGGTATATCCTATAGAGCTTGGGGAAAAGGTAATAATAGTCTAATTTGACTGGAATGTAGAATATAGTATGAAATAAAACCGGAAAAGGGGACTGGAGATAATTTTTGAAGGGTGCCAAATGCAATGCCATTTTAAGGCCTGTATTTTATCCCATAGAATGGATTATCATCTTGTTAGTTAAAAGATCATGAAGAAACAATAGTAACAAGAAAAAAATTAGACATTCAACTGAGACATTTTAACTTTGGATTATATAAGCAAGTAACTGAAAATAAAAAATTGCAAACACAAACAGAAATGACAATGACGCCATATACCATAATAATTTTATCCAGGCATTTGACCAATATAAATTAATTTCTACAAGGGGACCAAAAAAGCCCAGATAGCACTTTAATTAGCTAATATCTAATTTCTTGCCAAATGGCAATATTGAGTTAGACACTAAAATCATTTATAAAATCTTTAAAAGATGGATGATGGACATTTATGAGCAGGATCATCTCATTAAGTAGGAGAAGCTAGAGAGGTTAAAACCCTTAAAGAAAGTTTTTTGTGTCTCCTGATGGAATGTAACTACTTTCGTCTTTGTATTTCTAGCACCTCACACAATATCTAGTAAATAATAGAAATTTAATAAATGTTGATTGATGAATTGAGTATGTTCTATCACTTCAAAACAGGAAGGGAGAAGGGAGAAAATAGTGGGAAGGGATTGATATTCAAGGTATTCTATCAATAAATCAATCCTAAAGGCGCTTATGGATAAAAATGGAAGGACTACAAATAAAAGAAAAATGGAAAACATTATGCAAAAAACATTGCAACAATCTTTTTTCAAGGACATAAACCAATATATCAGATATACTTATAGAGGAGGTAAAAATGTCATTAAAGATAATAAAGATGGGAAAAGCAACCAGATTGGACCAAACATATACAGAAGAGATATATACTTGATTAGTCACAATTGTGAAGGCATTGAGGAACCAATACAGAAAAAAATACCTGAAGGAAGGGAAGGTACTAAAGACAAGAGAAAAAAATCTAAGAACTTTTTAGTACAGAAAAAAAGCAACTATGAAAATGGCAATTTTTATGTCTATTTTGCCATTCATTAAAAAAAATCTACAAGATTCATCTCAGTCAGCCAATTCACACTTATTAAGTATCTCTTATTTGCCAGTGTCTTCACTAAATGCTGGGGATAAAAAGAAGATCAAAGTCTTGCCTTCAAGGATATCTAACAAGCTAAAGGGGAAGACAACATGTAAACCATTGTTTACAAACTATATACAGGATAAACTGGAAATAATCAACAGAGGGAAAGTACTTGGAATTAAGAGTAAGGGGGAAAGGCTTCCTAATGGGAATCCTTGACAAAAATCTTAGTAAGAAAGAAGAAAAGCAGTTTTTCTCAAATAATAATCAACCATGGATCATATCTTTTTCATTTTTACAATTGCTTTTCATTTTTTTAAAAATTTCTTTTAAGGCAATGGGGTTAAGTGACTTGCCCAAAGTCACATAGACAATTATTAAGTATCTGAGGCTGGATTTGAACTCAGGTCCTCTTGACTCCAGGGCCAGTGCTCTATCCACCATACTACTTAGCTGCCCCTGCCCCATGTTTTTCATTTTCAAAGAGGATCAATGGCATCACAGGTTGATATCTTGATTTTCTCAAGAATTGGATTGTAGTGAGGCAGAACTGACACAAATTCATCAGCTTTACTCTCTTCCAGATTCATAGAGTACAGTGGCAAGAAAAATATTAAGTGATGCAGGGATGACATGGACATCTTCAATATCCAACCAAGCTCCAAGAGTTCCACAGTACCTGCTGAGGAGTCAGCTGCCTTTGTGGTTTTGGGAACAATTGTTCTCATTTTCCCATCTTCATATACTTGGAATAGACATCCTCCTAACTCACCAATGGGTCTGAAACACCTTGAGCCTTCAACCTTATTTAGAACATCAGCCAAGATGGTTTTATTGGGGTGTAGGTGTTGCACTTACTACAACTTCTAGGAACCAGAGTCAAGTGAAGGAAGATACCAAAGGCAAATAAGCATAGGAGAAAAGAGCTCAGTATGTCCTCACAGCAGAGGGTCTAGTCCTCCCTGAAGAGAATATAAGATCCTATTGTGCTTATTGTTTATTAAATACAAATTTTTTTTGATTCAGTAGAAGAAACACTATTTTCAAGGTTCTTTAACAAAAAGATATCTCCTATTCATACATCAGAATGATTTTTAGATGGATTGGAACATATGATACTGAAATAACCCTGCTCAAATGATGAAAATCAGACTTGTCTAAGGATGTTTGCAACTGTGATAGACAAGTTCAGGTTAAAGAATGATGGTCCTCTGTGGATGGTGAGGTCTTCCAGATGTCTTCCAAACTCAATGGAGTTTGTTCCAATCATTTACATAATTATTTTCTTTTTGCATTTGCCCAATTGATGATCTGAGAGATTTATTCTCATTTTGTAATTGTCCAATTGATGATCTGAGAGATTTATTCTCGTTTTGTGTTTGTCCAATTGTACTTTCTAAGGATTTGTTTTCTTGTTGCAAGGTATTGTCTCTCCCAAATTTTTAAGCTCCTTCCTTATTTCTTCAAGGAAGTCTTTTTGTGCTGAAGACCAGATTGTATTCTCCTCAGAGGTTCTAGGTCTTTCTGAGTTAGCATCTTTCCCTTCCAAGAATTTTTCTATGGATCCACCTTTCCGCTGACCCTTCTTCATTTTGATAAGACCTTGAGTTGGGGAGGGGCGGGTTTGCAGGGGCTTGGGATCCCTGGAGGCTTTACTCACTAAATGCAATTTCTCTGGTTGGTTGCTTTCTCTGGAGTGTCTGTGACCTTGATTGAGGGCTTCTCCCTTTGCTTGAAGGGAGGAGTTGGAGCTATTGAATTCTTTTGTCTCAATCAATGGTGGGCTTTACCCTGGCCTGAGGTCATTCACTCTCAATTGTCAGCAGGGCTGGTTCTTCTGCTCTATCCACTGCACCACCTAGCTGCCCTGGGAGCAGTTCTTGAGGCTGCCAGCAAGATACACCAGGATGGGAACCTGCACTCTCCTCCTCTGGTAACAGAAGGATGGGAGCATGGTGGGGAGGGGGGTCCTCCACAGGGTTTCTATGAGATAGTGTTGAGTTTCTATGATAATGGAATGGGGGTTAGTGTTAGTATGAAGTCAGTAGAGGTCAATCATTTAACACAGTTGTCACATAACATTTTTGATTAAAAAAAGCTAACAATAGCATTTTTTCTCTGCTACAAAAGGTCATTCTAAAGTAGAGGATAGGGCGGCTAGGTGGCGAAGTGGATAAAGCACCAGCCCTGGGGTCAGGAGTACCTGGGTTCAAATCTGGTCTCAGACACTTAATAATTACCTAGCTGTGTGGCTTTGGGCAAGCCACTTAACCCCATTTGCCTTGCAAAAAACAAACTAAAGTAAGGGATGTTCAGCTTTTGCAGATTTGTTGGTGAGGGGCTGCTGGGTTGTGTTTGAGACCCAGGCTGCCCATCCTTTCTTGGAAAAGTCATCAGGCTTGAATTCGGGCCTAGCTGAGCTAGCAAGGATTGGATATATATATATATATATATATATATATGTATTTTTTTTAAAGATTTTATTTACTTTGAGTTTTCCAATTTTCCCCCTAATCTTGCTTTCCCCACCCCCCACAGAAGGCATTGTTGGTCTCTACATTGTTTCTGTGGTATACAAAGATCCAAACTGAGAGAGAGATCATAAGGGATTAGCTATCTTAATAGCCAGGAAGGCTGCCATTTAGACAGCTTTAAGGTTAACTAGGAGCTTCCCATATCTTATCTCCTCGAGGCAGAGTCTCTAGGTGGAGGTGTTGGGCTAGGGCAGGGTGATGCCCCCAGGCCACAGGCATCCTTCACTTCCGGGTGGCCCCCTTCCAGGGGGCGGGGCCGCGTGCCACCCCTCCCAGCGCGTCCTCCTCCGCCGCTGGCGTGGGGCAGCGGGGCGCTTGCGCACTCGGCCGTCCGTCCGCCCCTCCCCCGCGCGGAGACCGGTGAGTGCGCGCGCGCCCCAGGGAAGGAGACCGCGGCGGGGCCGGAGCGAGTCTGCGGCTGCGGGAGCCGTCCGTGGCGCCGAGGTGAGGCGGAAGAGGCGGGGCGCGGCGGAAGTGGTTCCGGGTGCCCCGGCTACGGCTCGCTGCTGCAGCCGCGGCAGCCTCAGAAGCCGCCCGGACTTGGGAGGCGGCGGAGCTGCCGGCGGCGGCCTGCGGAGAGACGCTGCGGCCTCTCGGGGCCACTCCGCGGTGAGCCGCCCGAGCAGGACCGGCCGGGGCCGGGGAGGGATGCTGGGTGCGGCGGCCCAAATAGGGCCGGGACCCCCGCCCTCGTGGGGCGAGTGGGCGAGGTGCGTGGGGGCTGCGAGGAGAGAGGAGGGCGGGGGGGCGTGGGCTTTGGACCCACGCCGGCGCTGTTTCTGCTTAGGGGTCCCTCCGCCCCGCAGCCGGGGGGCGGGGGAGGTTCGGGCAAGTTGCTTCCGCACTGATCCCGTCCCTGCAGGTGGTGGTCCTGGCGCGGGGAGCCGGGTTCCAATCCTGCCTGAAACGCTTTATCTTTAGAAAATATCGACAAATCCTCCCGGGGTGGGGGTGAGGATCCAATGAATTACCACGATCCACGTTGCAGCATGAATATTAACTATCATTATTACTGCACCCTCCTAGGGGCGTGGGGGTGAGCTGGTCGCCGCCCCGGGTTTCACGGGAGACTGCCCACTAGGCTTTCCTGCCCAGTGCGGGCAGAGGCCAGCGAGTCCCACCTTTTCCCCATTCTCGCGCAGCCCGGAGTGCCCCAGGACGGGAAGCCTTTTGCACTACGTGGGCAGCATGTCCTTCTCCCTGGGGGAGTTCACCAGCTTCGAGCCCGCCGAGTAAGTAGGGGTGGTATGGGGAGGGACGGGTCGCGGGGTGCAGGGCCGAGAGAAGGGAGGGAGAGAAAAGCACTTCTACCTGGGGAGGGGGAGATTCTGCCCTTGGAATGAGCTTACCTGGCCCAAAGAAAGGACAGTCTTGGCACCAAGCCGGCGGGCAAAGTGGCTGAAACCTCGCCTTGTCAGTTTGGGGCACTTCTGAGGGATGGAAAGTTTGCCCTGCAACTGATGTGGAATAAAGCGTGATGCCAGAAAGAAAAACTGAATTTAAGAATTTAAAGGGTTTCTACAGTAATTCTAAAGGAACCAAAAAGAAGAGCATCCTTCTGAAATTTTGAAGCTTTTTCCCCCGTGTTTTTTTTTCTAAGTAAAAATGATGGGGCGGCCAGGTGGTGCAGTGGATAGAGCACTGGCCTTAGAGTCAGGAGTACTTGAGTTCAAATAGGGCCTCAGACACTTAATTACCTAGCTGTGTGGCCTTGGGCAAGCCACTTAACGCCATTTGCCTTGCAAAACAAAAACCAAAAAAAAAAAAAAGGAAAATGACTGCTTCTTTGTCTCCCTTTTTTATAGGAAACAAAAAATAAACTGGTTATGTAGTTTATTTTGCAACTCCCTCCTATTTTTTTTTGGTAACACTTTACTGAATGAAAGGTACTTGTATTTCATAGGAGTGAATTCAGAGGAAAGATTGGGTTGTTGAATATCAATTTTCTGGTTCATTTTTTTCATTGAATCTTGAGCCAGAATGTTCATATCCTTAGATACCTTGCGATTAAAACCCTTTTCTTCTCAAAATCTGTTACTTTATCCACAGAAAAAAAGGCAAAATTTTAGACAAATTAATATTTGTTAGATAATACAGTACTTTGCAGCTGTGAACTAGCCCACCTTTATTGGTTTCTTGTCCATTTCATTATTAATAACTAAGGTTTACCAAGCTCTTTACATACATTTTATCTTTTTTCAAAACAATCTTTTGAAGTGAGAGGTAGGAATGAGAATGGAAGGGAACTTTTTTTTACAGTTTTGGCAGTCTCCTGAATGAGATCTTATGAGCCCTTTCTCAGAATGTTTTTTAAAGTTACAAAGGAAATTAGTCATATTGAAATAAAGTTATTAAGAAAAAATTTTTAAGTTCAAGGATTCTAGATAAATATCTGGTTTTGGACTTTGAGAAGTTAGTGACTTAGGGCTTCCTGGCTTTGAAGCCAGCTGTATATCCACTCGGAACTTAATTTTTATTACCGTTTCCTTTTTTTTTAAAAACTAAAAAAAGAGAACTGAGTACTTAAGTGTAAATAAGTAAATAAGTAAATAAGTTCAAAGATAGGATTTGAACCCAGTCACAGGGCATTATAATTTCAACTCGTGCTGCCTCTGCTATATTGATTATATGTCGATTTAATTTTTGTTTTTAGTTCAAACTGGTTATGGGTATGTCTCTTTTCTGAATTCAGATCACAAGATCCATCTAATTGTCCGCTCTGGCAATGCAATTAAATTCTTGAGACATCTGCTGGAAGTTTCATTCCTCTAAAAGCAAAACATCTGTTGAATTTTCATTTTCTTTGCTGAGGGAATTTTGGATTTACTCTTGGCTAACTAGAAAGAATAGTTTTGTTATACATTAATATTAGTATTGTCACTTAGTTTGTATCAGCTGGGAAAAGAAATAAATTTGAAGCATAACTAGATTTATATTTTAGATTTTAGGAAGCAGGCTTTAAAACTTGAGTGAAAATAAAGACTCAGTGCTTTTAAGATAGGAGATGCTAAAGGAAGGTGATCAACACCTACTATGTGCCAGGTACTATGCTCTTTTGTTTGAGCCTTTCAACACCCCTGGGAAGTGGGTGGTTGCTAACTCTACTGTACTGATTGAGGGACTCCCCCAGGGACATCTAACTGGGAAGGCCATATATGCACTCTGGTGTTCTGGTTTTTAGGCAGGGTGCTCTAGTCACTGACTGGACTAGGGAGGCATCCATGAAATGTTTTCCAAAGAGTGAAATGGTAAGCTACAAAGGCTCAGGTGAGCTTGGTTGCTTAGCAGCATTCAAGCTTTGATTTTAAAAAAGTAGTTTTTAAGAAATTCACCTTAGGAGTGACAACTCTAGGTTTTTGTTTTTTTTTTTTTTTTGCAAGGCAAATGGGATTAAGTGGCTTGCCCAAGGCCACACAGCTAGGTAATTCTTAAGTGTCTGAGTCTGGATTTGAACCCAGGTACTCCTGACTCCAGGGCCATGCTTTATCCACTGGGATACATAGCTGCCCCCCCCACCCCAGGAGTTTCAACTCTAAATCTGGAAATCTTACCCTGGGCTTTTTACTGTCCTTTAGCTGAATGTCACATGATTTACTCCATCTACCTAACATCACCTATGCTTCCTAGCTTTGTTCTTCCTGTCATGCCTGGCAATGCCACCCCCTCTGGTATCTAGCCAACCACATGGTACCCTGGAGCACTGAGCTTTATGGCTGAAAGACTCAAGTTCAGATGTGGCTCCTGAGGTTAGCTGTGAGATCCTGGGCTAGTTTCCTCAAATACAAAATGAGGAATAGCATCTATCTCCTAAGGGGATTGTAAGAATCAGTAGCTAATATTTGTAGGGCAGCTAGGTGGTGCAATGGATAGAGCACTGATTTTGGAGTGAGAGAATAGGATTCTAATCCAGCCTCTGACACTTGGTTATTCACCAGCTGAATGACCTTGGGCAAGTCACTTAACCCTGATTGCCTCATATCTGGGACCATCTCTAGTTGTTCTCATTCACTGGTCCCAGATGACTCCAGAGGAGAAAGTAAGGTTGTTGACATAGCACAACACCCCTACACCCCTCACTCAAATCCACTTCACATATTTGTCTGGGCATCACCTCTTGTGGTTTTCTTTGTGAAGCACAAAAAAAACCTATTTAGCTAATATTTTTTAAATGCTTAGCACTGTGTGGGCACTTCTTTCTTTTTTTTTTTTAAGGTGTTTTTGCAAGGCAAATGGGGTTAAGTGGTTTGCCCAAGGCCACACAGCTAGGTAATTCTTAAGTGTCTGGGGCCCGATTTGAACCCAGGTACTCCTGACTCCAGGTCTGGTGCTTTATCCACTGCCCCACCTAATTGCCCCTACTTAGTAATTTTTAACTAATGCTTGTTTCCTTTTTTTCCTGGATCTCTTCAAATTATCTAACATCTAATTAAATGATTACAACCTTTTGCCACTAGATTTGTATCTCTTTATCTCCCTTTTGGCTTTACTAACCCATCCTTTGACCACCTCTGGGTCACTGCTCTCATAAATGTTGTTTTTCTTCTATTTGTTCTTTTAAAAATTTTATTTTAAATTTTTATTTATGGCAGTGGGGTTAAGAGTGAAAAGGTCACACAGGCAATTATTAAGTGTCTCAGGCTGAATTTGAGCTCCACTTTGTATTTCTTTATAAACTCCTTTAGGGCAGGGATTATCTCTTTTGTATTGTATTTTGTGTTCTTAGCATAATTTACTGGAGGGCTTGAGCCTTTTATGAGCTAAGGCTTGTATTAATAATAAAGTGTCATGTTAAAAGGTTTGTGAAGTTCCATATATATTTTTCAGTTTTATGAGGTAATAATTCAGATATTATTTTCATTTTACAATCAAGAAAACAGAAGCTTATAAGAGATTTTTGGTGATTTTGCAAATGAGTACTGTGTTAAGGACAGAGAAGATACTTTTAAATATGGTTGGTACAAAACCAAAAATAAAAATTGGTTCACTGTTTGGCCTAAATGATACTAGGTGAGAGAGATGGTAGAACTACTCAACTCTTTTTACTTTCATTTTCTTCAAGGAGAATGGGTTCCCAGCCTGAAACAATGCAAATAGGAGGGGATAATAGCTGAAAGCCATTAAAATAGTAAAAAAGCATATAATTATCTCAAATGAACTTGTACCTGCCACCCTGAAGTACCCTGCAAATGGTACCTCTATTGTTGATAATCTCAAATCACCCAACATTTCTTTTTCTTTTTTTTTGGCAAGGCAAATGGGGTTAAGTGGCTTGCCCAAGGCCACACTGTCAGGTCATTATTAAGTGTCTGAGATCGGATTTGAACCCAGGTACTCCTGACTCCAGGGCCAGTTGCTTTATCCACTGTGCCACCTAGCCACCCCATCACCAAACATTTCTCAAGCACTTATTATGTTGCACTGTACTAAGTGCTACAGAACAGAAAGCAGAAAGAAAATCTTTGTAATCCAAGAAAACTAGAAAAAGGGATTAAAGTGGAACAGGAGGAGAATGAAGGTAGTTGCCCTGTCCTGGAGGGCATTGTAGAGAGTCAGAATTGTGGTCTGGAGAGCACTGAAAACATAGTTGTCCCTATTCTGAATGCAGCTTCTAGGAGGAACCAGCCAATCAGATGGAGAGGTTTCAGGGGTGAAGGAGCTACTTTCAATGGGAATGGGGGTGGGAAGTGAACTTCCAGGGTGAATAATTTTCTATGGAATTGTAAAGAAAGTCTGTATGCACATCTTATCTGATGTGTAGTTTTTCTCTACTGTACAGAGAACTTTGTAAATCCCAAGAAGGGCCATAAACAGAGCATCCTTAGAAATGGCAGTGTTGAGCATATATCTGATTTACAAGAAGGAACTGGTTGGGTTCTCCCAAACTCCAGGCCTATGATCTTGTTATACTCTGACACATTTCTAGAGGAATCTTAGGTCTGCTAGAAAGGGCACTGGCTTTCTAAAGACTGAGTTGGAGTATCTTCTGTGCTAGAGACCTAAGTTCGTATATGTGTCCATTCGGATCTTCACTCTACCCAACTGAAAAAAAGGGAGAAAGTCTTTCCCTGCCAGGATTCTTCTTTTGAAGCATTTAGCATAGGGCTCTGTCCATAATAGGTGCCTAATAAAAATACTTGTTTCCTTCTATTGGTCTTGGTCTCCTTCCTGCTTACTTATGACCCTGAGGCAAATAACTTCATTTCCTTGGGCTCTTGTTTTGTCATCTGTGAAATGAAGTGATTGGACAAGATGATTTTCAGCTCTAAATCTCAATTAAATAAATGGTTTTTCTTCTCTGGATGACCCATATTGGTCTGCTGAGATTAACTGAATTTGAAAATATGAATTGGTTTATGGTAGGGTAGCCACTCTCTGGCATCTTAGAGGAAAAGAAATAAAAATCCGATATAATTAAATCTGTATTTGGGATTTTAGGAAAGAAGATTTTTGTGCTTGCTTTTTGTTTGCCTTCTCCCTCACAGAAATTGCCATCTTTGAACTTGCTTTTACAAAGTATTTTTTGTGCTTAATAAACTGAGTTATGCAAAAATAGAGTTGGCCCTTTTATTCTACTTAAGATAATAGTGGTAAAAGTACTGTTCTTCTAGGTTGCTGATTCTGTGAAGAATATAGATTTAGTGCATTTTTAGCATGAGTTAATTGAGGTGTGAGCTTGTGGCTAGAGTGTTTGTCATTCGGACGTAATAATCCCATTGGATTCTGATCATAGCATTTGAAGCAATTTATGTTCATTTATTGTGGGCATCCTTCTTTCAGGGCTGAAAAAATTTTTTTTTCCTTTCATCCCAGTGCTGATTATTTTGTGCCAAATTTGTACCAAAATATAACTTTAACAGGAATTAATTATAATTGCAATTTGTTACTTTCTTCCAATCTATCCTATAAATTAACCTGAAATGGCTAAATAACAAAACTTTGAGAAACATGTATTTTTTCGACATAGCATACTCCCACACTGAAAAAGTTAAGGACATGGATAAATTAAGGCACCTCTAGAGGAAGACAACAGTATTGGTTTGAGTAATTGTTTTGCTTGAAAAAGAAAAGTAGAAAAAAAGAAAAAAGAAAAAAAAGAAAAGTAGATTTAGGTGAAATATACTAGCTTTCTTCAGTTCTGGAAGAATTGCCAGGTGGAAGAATTAAAATTTATTCTCCCAGTCCGCTTAACCTGAAGCAGTGAGTAGAAATTGTAGAAAGGAATCTTTAGGTTTATTACAAGGAAAACTTAGTTAAAAATTAAAGGTCCCAGGGGGGTGATGGGTTCCTCATCACTAGAGATCTTTTAGCTTAGGCTGGATGACCACTTTACCAGGACAGTTGTAGGAGGTGGATGACACCAGATGACTCTTCAGAGATTCTTCAGTTCTGCTTAATTACCCTTGATGAAGTCTTGATAACTCTTTATCTTATTATCTTCCTAATAAGATATGTTAATGTCATGTCCATAATTTTTTCTAATTTTATGAAATGTAGGTATATTTTCATCTATCATGTAGATGAATACATTTATGGAACATTAGATTTGGAATCCACAAAGGTGTCAATTTCACGGCCAACACCAGGGTCCATGAAAATGCAAAAAAAATAGTGGAGCCATAGGGATCTATTTTATTTGAGTTTGACACCTTTCACTGAAGTGGACTTGGAGTCAAGAAACTGAGTTCAAACCTTACTTCAGTTAGTCAAATAGCTACATAATCCTTCCTGGTCAAGTTGCTTAAAACCCTTTTCAGTCTTAGCTTCCTCAGCTGTAAAAATGAGAATAATGAAAATCTACTTAAAAAAGGTTGTTGTGAGGATTAGCTAAGGACCACATATAAAGCACTTTCCACCTTTAAAGCATAATATAAATTGTTATTTTCTTTTATAATTTCAAATTGTTTTCAGAAAGTTTAGATTAAATTCACAGATCCATCAGCAGTGTTAGTCTGCTTGCTCCACTCCAATATTATTTTTGTAATTTGTCTTGGGCTTTATCTTCTGGGCAAGGGGATGAAAATTTTGTTGGAAAGGGCAATTTTTAGACTTGTTTTGAATCCTTTTTAAGGCAATTAATTTACATAAGTTAAACTTCTGTATTAAGTTGTTAAAATCAATTTCTATGTTCCCTCTTTTTGCCCATTTTTCAGCATTTTTAAAAAATATTGATTAGTATAGCGAACAATTGGTGAAGAAATTCCTTCTTCATGTAGTTTGGCATCTCTTCAGTAAACTTAAATCTTTTTTAAAAATGTTTTTATTTGTTTTTTTGAAAAACATGGCATGGTAATTTTCACCAAGCTTTTTTTTTTTTTGCAAGGGTGAGTTTGTAAATCCTCCTTTCTTGTGTCTCCCCCTCCCAGAAAACAATCTTACATAAACTCTCTACACATGGAATTATGCTAAAAATAAATCCATATTTCCAACCCTTTATATTATAGATGAGAAAATGTAGCCCCCCCCCACAGTATTTTCAATGACCATGGCATTCTAGTAGTGATTATGTTAAAATGTAGGAGTTGAAACCACTTTATGTTAAAGAGATAAAAACTTTAAATATTGCCACTATGGACAATTTGTGTTATATACCTTAGAATCATAGATGGATAGAATGTCCAAAAATGGAAGAGTATGGGTATCCCAAACCATTATTTCTTTTTTTTTTGGTAAGGCAATGGGGTTAAGTGACCTTCCCAAGGTCATTCAGCTAGTAAATAGCAAATGTCTTCTATCTACTGCATCTAGCTGCCCCAGTAAACCCATTATTTACAGTTGAAGGAAATGAAGTCCAGTGAAGCCACACTGCTGAGGTATTTACTACTTGAACTCAGATCTTACTCCAAATTCACTGCTCTCATTGTGACACTGATTCTCTGCATATCTATAATGATTGATGTTAGAATTTTCATCAAGATTTAATAAGTAACTTGTACACTGATATTCAGAAAAAAATTTAAAATTGTAAAAGAGCAATATGGTTTTTTTTGCAAGGCAAACGGGGTTAAGTGATTTGCCCAAGGCCACACAGCTAGGTAATTATTAAGTGTCTGAGACCGGATTTGAACCCAGGTACTCCTGACTCCAGGGCCTGGGCTTTATCCACTATGCCACCTAGCTGCCCCCAAAAGAGCAATATGTAAGAAAACTTCAACATCTCTCAGCCTTCACTAAAATCATGATTCTTAGCTAAATAAAAAAAAAAATAAAAATATCCTAGGAGGAAAAGAAATATTAACCTAAAAGATGCCTCCCAGTTTTTAATCATCTTTGATGGCAGTAGAGCATAGTGGATAGGCAGGCCATTGGATTTGGTAGCTGGAATATTTGGGTTCAAATTCTATCCCAGCCACTCTTTATTTTCATGATTAAGTAACTTTCCCTTTCTGTTCCTCAGTTTTCCCATCTGTAAAATTATCTTATCATCCCCTTATTAGATTGTAAGCTACTACTCAAGGTCAGGTACAATCCTTCAACTTTTTTTTTAATGTTTAAAATTATTTTTGAATTTTATAATTTTTCCCTAATTTTTGCCCCCCCCCAGAATGCAGTCTGTTAGTCTATACATTGATTTAAATTGAATGTTGAGAGCCACATTCTCATTAAGATATCTTTAAAAAAAATAGAGATAGCATGATTACATAATAAAATAGTTTTTTTGAAATTAAAGATAACAGTTGATCTTTGTGTTGAAATTGCTTCATTATCTATGGTACCTTTTAGGAGGATATAATTTTCTTATTCTCTCTCTTTTTTTTTTTGTTAAAGATTTTTCAAGGCAGTGGGGTTAAGTGGCTTGCTCAAGTCCAGGAGGCTAGGTAATTATGTCAGGCAGGATTTGAACTCAGGTACTCCTGACTCCAAGGTCAGAGCTATATCCACTGGGCCACCTAGCTGTCCATCCTTATCTCTTTTAATGAGATCTATTTTTGCAGCTGCTTTGTCTGAGATAAGGATTGCTACCCCTGCTTTTTTCACTTAAGTTAAAGCAAAATATATTTTGCTCTAACCTTTTATCTTCATATGTATCCTCTCTGCTTCATATGAGTTTCTTATAAGCAGCATATTGTAGGATTCTGGTTTTTTAATCTAATCTGCTAATCAATTATGTTTTTTGTTTTTGTTTTTTTGCAAGGCAAATGGGGTTAAGTGGCTTGCCCAAGGCCACACAGCTAGGTAATTATTAAGTGTCTGAGACCAGATTTGAACCCAGGTACTCCTGACTTCAGGGCCAGTGCTTTATCCACTATGCCACCTAGCCGCCCCTGGATTATGTTTTATGAGAGAGTTCATCCCATTCACATTCAGAGTTAAAATTACTAGTTCTTTATTGCCCTCCATGCTATCTTCCCTCTATTTCTATTTTCCCCTTTATCCATATTCCCCCAGTATTTTCTTTCTGAATACCATCACCTTCAGTATATTTGCCCCCTTGTGTCCAACCCTATTTTCTCTTTGACTTGGGAGTTCTGGAACTTGGCTATAATATTCCTAGGGGTTGTTTTTTTGGGATCTCTTCCTGAGGGAGGGAATCAGTGGATTCTCTCCATTTCTATTTTGCCCTCTGCCTCTAGGATATCGGGGCAATTTTTCTGTAGTAATTCTTTGAAAATGATGTCAAGGCTCTTTTTCTGATCATGACTTTCAGGTATTCCAATAATTTTTAAGTTATCTTTCCTAAATCTGTTTTCCATATCAGTTGTTTTTTCAATGAGATGTTTCACATTTTCTTCTAATTTTTCTTTTTTTTTGGTTTTGAAGTATTGATTCCTGATTTCTTGTAAATTCATCAATCTCCCTGAGTTCTATTCTTTGTTTGAAGGATTTATTTTCCTCAGAGAGTTTTCTTATCTTTTTTTCTATCTGGCCAATTTTGCTTTTTAAAGCATTCTTCTCAATAACTTTTTGAACTGTTTTATCCATTTGACCTAAGCTGGTTTTTAGCATGCTGTTTTCTTCTTTTTTTTTTTTTTTTAAGGTTTTTGCAAGGCAAATGGGGTGAAGTGGCTTGCCCAAGGCCACACAACTAGGTAATTATTAAGTGTCTGAGACCGGCTTTGAACCCAGGTACTCCTGACTCCAAGGCCAGTGCTTTATCCACTACTACACCACCTAGCCGCCCCAGCATGCTATTTTCTTAAGCATTTTTTTGGATTTCCTTGACTCAGCTGCTGACTTCACTTTCATGTTTTTCCTGCTTCTCTCTCATTTCTTTTCCCAGTTTTTTTCTTCTAACTCCCTCATTTGATCTTTCAAAGTATTTTTTGAGCTCTGTCATAGCCTGAACCCAATTTCTGTTTTTCTTGGAGTCTTTAAGAAGCAGGAGCTTGTGCTTCCTCATCTTCAGACTGAGTGTTTTGATCCTTCTTGGGCTCACAGGCAAAATATTTCTCAATGGTGTTCCTCTTTTTTCTCTGCTTGCTCATTTTCCCAGCCTGAGTCTGTTTTGGGGGTGCTTTCTGAACTTTTGGGACACTCCCACAAGGGTCTCAGTGTGTGAGGCTCTGTCCTCCCTCCTGGTCTGTGAATGACCATATGTGCCCTCCCTGCCACGGGGCCAAGGTGGGGGGGCCCTGTTCTATTGGGGGGCTAGACTGAGATCAGGATCTGAATATGTCAACCCCAGCTTCCTGTTCCAAGGACAGACCTTGGTAGTCTCTCTTCACTCCCCTCCCTCAGCTCAATGGGCTCATGCCCTGGGGGCTCCTGCTTCCCTGCTCAGCCTGCTTCTTTGTTTCCTAGATCTGGGCTGCAGTGGCCAAGCTGCTTGCTGTGTGCCCTGAGGGCTGGGCTTCACGTGCTAGCTCTGGCAGAGGTGTCCCCCCCCCTTCCCCCAATCTGTGCCTGGTGCTCCCTGGGGTGTAGGTCAGGATACTCCCCTGCTGCTGTGAGTTGCTGCTCCCAGCACCCTGGGGCTGCCTCCAGAAGGCTGAGGTTCTTTCTCTCTGGCGGGCCGCCCCTCCAACCCCAGGGAGCAGAGCCTTTCTGCTCTTTTCCAGGTTACCTTGAGTAGGAGAACTGCCCCACTGGGTCCCTCTGTGGGTTCTGTCTCTCAAAAATTTAGTTAGAGTCCTTAGTTTCAAAGATTTATGAGAGAGGGCCTAAGACAGGATCTATTTTAGTTGCCATCTTGGCTCCGCCCAGGTTACTTTCTCTGGAGTGTCTGTGACTTTGATTTGAGGCCCTCTCCCTAGGCCTGGCTGGGTGGTGGGTGTGAGGGGTAGCAACCTGGTCTAAATTTTCCTTGAACAATGGGCTAGGCCCTGTGTTGAGAATATTAATTTCCCTTTTCTGCTGAGGGATCTCTGCTGCCCACACCTGAGCCTGGGGCTTGATGGGGCGGGCCTGTTTCTGACTTCCTCTGGGAAGAGGTCTTCACTGAAAGTATGGAGCTCAGGGCCCTGGCTGAGTGCATCACTGTCCAGCAGCACTCTGCATCTCTCTGTGCTGGGCCTCCCCAGAGCTCCATTCCCATGGCTAAAGCCTCCTGGATCTTGGACCCCACTTCCTCAGTCAAATCCTTTGCAGCTGATTTTAGGTTAGTCTGGCTTTGACCCTGCCCCCACTGGCTCTCTGCCCCTGGATCATCCCTGGAGACAGACCTTTTGGTAGATGTTCTTCTCCTAACTTTTCTTTCTGGTTTTATCGATAAGATTTCTGTTAAGAGGTTTCTTTCATATTATTTCTGAGGGGGAAACTTAAGAGATCTTACCTCAGTGCCTTTCTTCTCTCCACTGTCTTGGCTAGAAGACCTAGTAAATGTAAATCTGAAGATTGACTGGGTTATAGCTGATTTATATCAGAGTTAAGTGTTTGAATCCAGATCTTCTTGACTTTGAGCCTAGCTTTCCAATCACTATACTACCAGAGTCTAAACTTTTTTCATTGTGCACCCTACTAAAAACTTTCAAGAACCTTTACCCCTTCAATATGTATATATTTACTTTGATAGAAATTCAGATTCAGTATGTACGATTTTACTGATAAATATGTAGGTTATATTTACAAAAAGATATTGAAGAGCAGATGATAAAGATAAAACACTTGATCCCTTGGAGTTTACTGGGGAAATGATATTTTCAGGCCTGTGCTTTTAGAAAAGTATATTATTGTAATGGATGGAGAATGAATTGTAGTGGCGAGAGAGACTAGAGGCTTGGATAATAGTTTGCAATTATTGCAACTATTTCTTCATATAGGAAGTTTGTTAAAGACTTAAAGTATAATAGTAGCTGTGAAACTTTTTTTTTGATAGCTTACTGGCAGGAGTTTCTCTTAATCCTTGCTTTCTAGGACTGAGTTTACAATGCCCAAGTTCCTTTAGAGGTGTGACTGTCTGTTGAGGGACACAATTCATATATTTTACTTAAGGCAGTGGGGTTAAGTGACTTGCCCAGTTTATATATTTTTAAAAGGACTTGTGGACCTGTCGGGTGTTGGAGAAAACAAGCCCCTTAATGAGTTAAAATGTCTTGAATAATATGTGAAATAGGGAGACTGAACTAATATACAAGTCAAACATACAAATTTCAAGATGTATATGTAGTACTGTGTTGGAGAGTACAGGAACACAGGTCCATTTAATTAGAAAGGCTTATTCCCACAGGAGCAGCATATTCCAGAGGGGAAATATATTCCCATGGAAGTGTGGGGAGTTCTACTGTAAAGTACTCTTCTGATTTTAGTGGGCTGATTTGTGTGTCTGTTCAGGGCACAGAAGATTTTTGAGATAGGTGCAGGGGGAAGGGATATAGTAGTAATTGGCAAGCTTATTTGGGGGCACATACCTGTCTTCATCTTGAAAAGATTACTGTCAAAATTTTTCGATGACCTATTCTTAGAGCAATGGTTTCATGCATAGATTCTGTAAACTACCAGTTTTCTTTAGGGAGAGTCTGTCAAGGTTGTATCTCACAACAGAAGAGAGAAGGACCAAATTCTTCCTTGCTCATAGAATCCAGCAGCCTCTCTGATGAGGGCACGCCATGTTGGAAACTCCTGTGGCAGTGTCTCCTTGCTATACAATCAATTCCAAAATTCTTGAGAGACCCTCAGAATGTCCTTGTTTAGTTTTTTGCAAGGCAGTGGGGTTAAGTGGCTTGCTCAAGGCCACACAGTTAGGTAATTATTAAGTGTCTAAGGCTGGATTTGAACTCAGATACTCCTGACTCCAAGACAGGTGCTCTATCCACTGCGCCACCTAGCCACCCCCAGAATGTCCTTGTGTCACTTCTTCTGATTCCCCTGTGAATGCTTGCTGTTTGAGTTCTCCATAAAATAGTTGTTTCAGGAAGCATCCAGCTTTTGAACTCTGGGTAACCCATCTGAATTGTGCTCTCTGTATTCCTGTTAGAATGCTTTGCAGTGAAGCTCAAGAAAGAACCTCAGTGTCTGGTATCAATGGAAACGATTCAGCTAAGTCTATTGCAGTTGTGCATCTCATGACCTCATTACAAAGATAATCTTCTGTTTCCTAAATGTAGAATTTCCTGAATATACTCTTGCAGCAAACATTGGCAGACAGATTGTGAGACTGACAAAGGCAATATGTGTGGTGCAGTATGATGAACTGATCACAGACTCATCCTTTCCAAGCTAAGTCACATTCAACTGAAAACAGTGGTGCCAAGGCAGAATGACTACCAGAAGAAACAGTGATCAGTGTTGGAAGGGATGTGGGACACTAGTACATTTTTAGTGGAGTTATAAACTGATACAACCATTCTGGAGAACAATGTAGAACTATACCTAAAGGGCAATAAAACTATGCATACACTTTGGTCCAGCAATATCACTACTAGATCTGTATCCAAAAGAGATCATAAAAAAGAGAAAAAAGACTGAAATGTACAAAAATGTTTATAGCAACGTTTTTTGTATTACCAAAGAATTGGAAATTGAGGGGATGTCCATCAATTAGGATGGCTGAACAAATCTGTGATACATGAATGTGATGGAATACTCTTTCTGTAAAAAATGATGAGGTGGATTTCAGAAAAGACTGGAAAGACTTACATCAATACATCATTGAGTGAAGTGAGCACAACCAGGAGAAAACTGTACACATTAACAGCAACATTGTATGATGGTCAGCTTATGATAGACTTAACTCTGCTCAGCAATGCAATGATGAAAGATATTTCTAAAGAACTTGTGGTGGAAAATACTATCCACATACAGGAAAAAAGAGCTATGAAGTCTAAATTCATACTAAAGCATTTTATTTTTAATTTTAAAATTTGTTTTATGCTTTTTGTTTTTAACTCCTTTTGTTCTGATTGTTTTTACAACATGACTGATGTTGCTGAGAAAAGCTAAATCTTGCACAGACTTGGAATATGAATGTTGATATTAGGGTGTTAAATGTTCTGGTTCTATTCACTTAGTGTCAATTAATGTAAATCTTAGCAGAGTTTTATGAAATCTGCCTACTTATTGAGCAGTAATATTTTATTGTATTTATATACCACAACTTGTTCAGCCCAATTAATGTACATTTGGGGTTTGTTTGGTTTTTTTAGATTTTTTTTTACAAGGCAAATGTGGTTAAGTGACTTGCGGAAGGCCACACAGCTAGGTAATAAAGTGTCTGAGGTCAGATTTGAACTCTGGTACTGCTGAATCCAGGGCCAGTGCTCTATCTGCTACCACCTAGCTGCCCCCATTTTGAGTTTTTTAAAAACCAAATTAGCCAATGATTTCTCTCCCCAGCTTCTATGTTCCTTCTATAACTGCCTTAATAACAAAAATTCTTTGAAATTGTTATCTTCTCTAGTAGGAATGTAGACAGTTTAACCTTATTAAATTCTTTGTGATTTATCATTTTATACTTTTCTTCAGTCTTTTATTTGGTAGTCAGATTTTCTATTCAGCTCTTATCACTAATGCTATTGAAAGTCCTGTGCTTCATTAAGTATCCATTCCTTTTCCCAGAAGGCTAATCCTTGGTTTTGGGAAGCTTATTCTTGGTTGTAATTCTATTTCCTTTGGCTTCTGGGATGTAATATTTTAAACCCTCCTATTCTTTAATGTAGAAGCTCTTAAATCTTGTGTTATCCTGACTGTAGCTCCAGATACTTGAATTTTTTCTTTCTGGTTGCTTGCTATAGATTCTTCCTCACCTGGGAGGATTGTAATTTGACTATCCTATTCCTAGGAGTATTCATTTTTGGTTCTCTTTTTAAGAGGACAGTTATGTGCCTGAATAGAACACTGGCCTTGGAGTCAGGGGGATTTAAGTTTGGTTGTGGCCTCAGATAACTCCTTTTTGAACTCTTGTAGGTCCTGAGACCACATTTTGCTTTGAGGCTTTGATTGTGGCTATTATTTTGTTTTTTTTTTGAAGTGAGTGTTTTGGTGTTCCTTTTCTCTGTAGTAACTTTCTATAATCAGATTTTTTTTGTTTCCTCATTTTTCCAATGTATTTCTTGACTTTTAACTTAATGTTAAAGTTAGGTTCTGTTCCCTGGAGTGGAGGAGGTACTGTCCCAAGTTTCAGGATTTTCATGCTCTTTTTTCAGAGCTTGGTCTGGGGATTTGTAAGTCTCTATTCTTTCAAGATGGTATGATATGGTCTAAGGCAAGGGTGTCTCGATTTCTTAGCTCTTCTGGGCTTCTTTCCAACAAAAATTGTCATTGCTCACCTGATCTATGATCAACCACAAATACTCTTTTCCACTTTGGAACTGTCACCAGGATTCTTGCTCATGCTCATGCTCCTCCTCTCCCTGGATCTGTGACCTGGAACCAAATGTGAGCAATGTATCATAACCCAGTGCTGGTAAAGTGTTGCCTATAATTTCTGACTAGTTGTCCAACCCCCTTAGCATCTGTTGACCTGTGCTGTGCATTCAGTAGCCCTCAGACCCTGCTGATGTTGTGCCAGGGTTGTTTCTGTACTGGACTATGCTCCATTATCACCTCAATGAAACAGGCTTTTTCTGCCAACTTTTTAAAGCTGTCCTGGGCTGGAAAAATAGTTTTATACTGTCATTTTCTTGCTTCTTCTGTTGCTCCAGAATTTGTTTTGAGTCATTATTTTAAAGTTTGAAGGAAAAAATTTGAGAGCTCAGGCCAGGTCCATGTCTTATTCTTTCATGTTGACTCTCCCCATATGCTGTTATTCTACAATGATTTTCTTAGTATTAAGGAATTCCTTTCTGCCATAATAGAAATCAGAAATCTTATTGTACAAGACATTTCTTTGCTTTATTATTCATGTCAGTAAGACCTTTTTAAGATTTGGTAATGGAGGGTGGCTAGGTGGCATAGTGGATAAAGCACTGGCCTTGGAGTCAGGAGTACCTGGGTTCAAATCTGGTCTCAGGCACTTAATAATTACCTAGCTGAGTGGCCTTGGGCAAGCCACTTAAACCCATTTGCCTTGCAAAAAAAAAAAAGATTTGGTAATGGAACTTTTCTAGTAACCATGTGGCAGATAGGTTATTATCTTCTTTACCTCTTCTGGGTGGTTCTTTATTATGGATAGAGCACTGACGTTGGAATCATGAGGATGAGAGTTCTAATCCAGCCTCTGATAGAAGTTGTGTGACCTTGGACAAGTTATTTTACCCTGATTGCCCCGCATCTAGGGCCATCTCTAGTTGTCCTGATTCATTGTTGCAGGAAAGCACCAATTTGCCCAACCCAGATGCCTCTGGAAGAGAAAATGAGACTGGTGACTTAGCACAGCACCCTCTCACTCAAATCCATTTCATGTGCTTGTCATGGTATCACTTCCCATATGTCATGGTCTTCTTTGAAACTGAAGGACAAACATTATTATTGTTACTCAAAACTAAAAGGAAAAATCTGGCTGAAAGTCTTTTAATGTTAAATGAAGCTTTCACCAAACTTTTAGTGCTTTTTTTTTTTTTTTTTACAAAGTTCCATTAATAGGTTGTATATATTTTATTATGGCATTATGTTATATGACTTCCATTTCAGCTGCATGTTAAAAAGAAAGTACCATTTAACAAAGTAAAAGTGACACAGCAATTTGTCTTCATTTTTTTGTGTAGTGGTGATCTGAAGAGGTGGGTATCATAGAATTTGGTGAGTTGTCATGGTAACCACCACAAATGTACAGGGAAAATATACATTCCAGCTACTATAGTAAATCAAGTGGTCATCAAACGCATCAAAACTATGTGAGAAGCTTTTTATTCTGTCATTATCCTCATAAGGTAGGATACAGACTGGTAATATAATTTTTAGTGATTTAATAGCTATTTCTTTAAAACAAGAAAATTGAAAATTTTTGAAGCAAAAATTTAAACCAAAGTAATGGTAATATTATAGGGATTAATTTTTTATAAATAAATTTTTTATAAATAAATACCCTTTTCCTCACAATTGCTATCATCAAAGGAAGAATGATCGTATTACTGTATTTCACTGATAACATAATTAATATTGTAAACCACCTTTTCATTTACAAAATAATTTCATTCCTCCTAAATTAAGCTTGGTAAAATACATGAATAAATTTAAGTGACAGTTCTTTGCCTTACATTAAAAACATACCTGCCATGTCAATTCAATAACCTAGGTGTTCCTTTTAAATTGATTTCTTTCCCCGTTCTACTCACTGGGAAAAAAACCCCTACCAGGATTCTTGATTCTGTTCCTTCTTTGTCTTTCTCTCACACTTTGCCTGCTGGACTCCAATTCTACCTGACAGAAATGATGAGTAGAAAATGGCAAGCCACATTGTTGCAGGAAAGCACCAATTTGCCTAACCCATTATAATAGAATATGAAGCTCTTAAGTTTCTAAATTGATTTTATTCCTCCTTTGTTTCCTCTCTGACTTGCATGCTCCATACTGGTTGTAACAAAGTTATAGTGGTTCCTTTTTGTAGTTGTTAGCCAGTTTTCCCTTTATTCTTATCATTCCCTTTAACCACTACCTTCATTTTTTTTTATTGTTGCCAATTTGGGGGAATGTTAAGTGAATGCAAATTAGTTTTAGTATTGGTTTAAGTAAGTTATAAATCATCTTTTTTTTGTTTTTGGAAGAATGCTCTTCAGTTCTCAACTCCCAAGATCCTATTTTGTTGTATATTCAGCATATATGCATAGATTGATTCTCTGCTGCTTGTGCTCATTGGTCTAACAGTTTACACCAAGAAAACCCAGGTGCTCCATCAGCCAGCCATACCATCTATATGTGGAACCATTGACTACAGCAAATGGAGAAGTTCTGAGTACTGTGGATAAGTTTACTTGTCTTAGCTGTGTCCTTTCCAGGGAGGTACACATTGATAATGAGGTTGACACATACCTAGCCAGAGCTAGCTCAGTATTTGGGAGACTCCAAAAGAAAGTGAGGGAGAGAAGAAGTATTAGACTGACTACCAAACTGAAGGTCTACAGAGCTATTGCACTAACCTCATTGATGAATGCCCATGAAATCTGGACAGTCTACCAGTGCCATACCAACAAATTGAATTGTTTCCATTTAAATTTTCTTAGGAAGATTGTGGAGGTCTCCTGGCAAGAAAAGATAGCAAACACTGTGATCCTTTTTTGAGTTAAACTGCCTAGCACTCCAACAGTACTAGAAGAGACAGTGCAACTACGATGGGCTGGACATGTTAGAATGACAGATATACGCTTGCCCAAAAACTATTTTATTGAGGGCAAGTGCTCACAAGGGGGTCAGAAGAAGCTATATTGAGACAACCTGAAGGTCTCATTGAAGAACTTTAGGATTGATTGTACAGCATGGGAGACACTGGTACAGGACTGCTGCTTGTCGAACTCTCATCAATGAGGGTGCTGCTACACTCTGTGAGGAAGGTAGACTTGAAGCAGCTCAAATGTGACATAAGTATGTTTAGAGTACTTGCCCCAGGTGGTCATATGGGCTATTTTATAACTGACCTGTGGTAGAACATTCTGAGCTTATATTGGGTTGATTAGCTACGGTCGGACATACTGTAATTTGTCTCAGAGAAAGTAATGTCATTTTGGCCTTCATAAGGAAGGACAAGAACCAATCATGATTCTAAAGGAAGATAACCTTGTGGGGACAGGTCAGATCTGATGTTAGTACTATGTTTTCTATAAAGACTCCAAGATTAGTCTTTGCCTGCACTTTTTCAGAGTTGGTAACATGTGACCTCAATTGAGTCTCCAGCAGGTCTTCTCTGTAGCTTTCTTATTAAGAACTGTTGGGGGTCGGCTAGGTGGCATAGTGGGGGCGGCTAGATGGCGTAGTGGATAAAGCCACCAGCCTTGGAGTCAGCAGTACCTGGGTTCAAATCTGGCCTCAGACACTTAATAATTACCTAGCTGTGTGGCCTTGGGCAAGCCACTTAACCTCATTTGCCTTGCAAAAATATAAAAAACAAAACAAAAACAAGAACTGTTGGTCTGATTTAATTTTTGTTTTATTGTTTTTTGAATTTTACATTTTTTTTCCGCAATCTTGCTTCTCCCCCCCACATAGAATGCAGTCTGATAGTCCTTTTTCTTTCTTTTTTTTTTTTTTTTTTTTTTTTTGGCAAGGAAATGGGGCTAAGTGGCTTGCCCAAGACCACATAGCTAAGTAATTATTAAGTGGTGTCTAAGGCTGGATTTGAACTCAGGAACTCCTGACTGCAGGGCTGGTTCTCTATCCACTGGGCCAACCTAGCTGCCCCTGTAGTCTGTAGTCTTTACATTGTTTCCATGCTATGATCAAAATTGAATGTGTTGAGAGAGAAATCATATCATATCTTAAGGAAAAAATAAAAGATAACAAAATTACATTATAAGATAACACTTTTTAAAAAAGACCTTTGGTCTTTGTTTAAACTCCATAATTTATTTGGATATAGATGGTATTCCCCATTGCAGATAACCTAAAATTGTCCCTGGGTGTTGCATTGATGGAATGAGCAAGTCCACCCCCATGTTGCTATTAGGGTGTACAGTGTTGTTCTGGTTATGCTCATCTCATTCAGCATTAGTTCATGCAAATACTTCTGGACTTCTCTGAAAACTTATCTTTCCTGATTTCGTAGAGCAATACTGTTCCATAAACATACGTATACCACAATTTGTTCAGCCGTTCCCCAGTTGATGTACATTCACTCAATTTCTGGTTCTGAGCCATCACAAACAGGGCTGCTTATGAATATTTTTGTACAAATGATGTTTTTACCCTTTTTCATGATCTCTTCAGAGTATAGACCCAGTATTGGTATTGCTGGATCAAAGGCTATGCACATTTTTATTGCCCTTTGGGTGTAATTCCAAATTGCTCTCCAGAACGCTTGGATGAGTTCACAGCTCTACCAACAATGTATTGGTGTCCCAGATATTTCCCACATCCCTTCCAACATTAAACATTGCCCTTTCTAATCATATTGGTCAGTCTGAGAGGTGTGAGGTGGTACCTCAGAGATGCTTTAATTTGCATTTCTCTAATCAGTGATGATTTAGAGCAATTTTTTTTCATATGGACTGGATAGCTTTGATTTCCTCATCTGTAAATTGCCTTTGCATGCCCTTTGACCATTTGACAATTAGGGAATGATTTGTTTTTTTATAAATATGACTCCGTTCTCTATATTTTTGTCAGAAATACTAGTTGTAAAAATTGTTTTCCAATTTACTACCTTTCTTTTGATCTTGGTTACAGCGGTTTTGTTTGTGCAAAAGCTTTTTAATTTAATGTAATCGAAATTCTCGTTTGTTTTTAATGATCTCCATCTCTTCCTTGGTCATAAACTGCTTCCCTTTCCTTAGATCTGAGAGTTAAACTATTCCTTGATCTCCTAGTTTACTTGTAATATTGTCTTTTATATTTAAATCCTGTACCCATTTTGATCTTATCTTGGTATAGGGTGTGAGATGTTGGTCTAATCCAAGTTTCTGCCATATTAACTTCCAATTTTCCCAACAGTTTTTATTGAAGAGTGAGTTTTTATGCCAGAAGCTGAACTCTTTGGGTTTATCAAAAAGATTACTTTAGTCGTTTCCTGCTATCTCTTTTGCACATAGTTTACTCCATTCATCCACCACTCTATTTCTTAGCTAATACCAGACAGTTTTTAATTTTAGTGTTTTTTTTTGGCGAGGTAATGGCATTAAGTGGTTTGCCCAAGGCCACACAGCTAGCTAATTATTAAGTGTCTGAGACCAGATTTGAGCTCTCTATCCACTCCACCACCTAGCCACCCCAATACCAGACAGTTTTGATGACCGATGCTTTATAATAAAATCTTAGATCTGGTAGGGCTAAGCCACCTTTTTTTTTTGACTTAAAGATTTTATTTAGTTTTACAATTTTTCCCCTAATTTACCCCACCCCCCCAGAAGGCAATTTGTCAATCTTTACATTGTTTCCATGGTATACATTGTTCCAAATTGAATGTGATGAGAGAGAAATCATATCCTTAAGGAAGAAACAAAGTATAAGAGATAGCAAGATCAGACAATAAGATATCAGTTTTTTTCCCCTAAATTAAGGGTAATAGTCCTTGGTCTTGGTTCAAACTCCACAGTTCTTTCTGTGGGTACAGATGGCATTCTCCATCTCAGACAGCCCTAAATTGTCCCTGATTGTTGCTCTGATGGAATGAGTCCATCAAGGTTGATCATCACCCCCATGTTGCTGTTAGGCTGTACAGTGTTTTTCTGGTTCTGCTCATCTCACTCAGCATCAGTTTATGCAGATCCCTCCAGGCTTCCTGAATTCCCATCCTTCCTGGTTTCTTTTTTCTTTTTCTTTTTTTAGGTTTTTGCAAAGCAAACTGGGTTAAGTGGCTTGCCCAAGGTAATTATTAAGTGTATGAGACCAGATTTGAACCCAGGTACTCCTGACTCACTCCAGGGCTGGTGCTTTATCCACTATGCCACCTAGCTGCCCCCCTTCCTGGTTTCTAATAGAACAATAGTGTTCCATGACATACATATACCACAGTTTGCTAAGCCATTACGCAATTGAAGGACATTTACTTGATTTCGAATTCTTCGCCACCACAAATAAGGCTCCTGTGAATATTTTTGTGCAAGTGATGGTTTTACCCCTTTTCTCTCTCTCTTCAGGGTATAGACCCAGTAGTGTTGTTCCTGGATTAAAGGATATGCACATTTTTGTTGTCCTTTGGATGTTCTTTTAAACCCCCTTCTTTTGCAATTTTTTCATTAAATCCCTGGAAATTCTTGACTTTTTATTTCTCCATATAAATTAGTTTTTTCTAACTCATTAAAGTGATTCTTTGGAATTTTAATTGGTAGGGCACTAAATAGGGAGTTTAATATATGTAGAATTGTTATTTTTATTATATTAGCTTGGCCTATCCATGAGTAGTTGATATTTGCTCAGTTATTTAAATCTGATTTTATTTGTGCGAGAAGTGTGTTTTCATCAAGTTGTTTTCATAGAGTTTCTGAGTCTGCCTTGGCAGGTTAGGCTCCCAGGTAATTTATTTTGCCTGAAGTTTCTTTGTTTTTTTAGGCAATGGGGTTAAGTGGCCTGCCCAAGGCCACACAGCTAGGTAATGATTAAGTGTCTTGAGGATTTGAATGTGGGTACTCCTGACTCCAGGGTCCAGGCTCTATCCACTGCACCACCTAGCCGCCCCCTGAAGTTTCTTTGAATGGAATTTCTCTTTCTAGCTCTTGATGCTCTATCTTGCCAGTAATATATAGAAATGCTGAGAATTTATGAGGGTTCATTTGATATCCTGCAACTTTGTTAAATTTGCTAATTGTTTCTAGTAATTTTCTATATGATTTTTTTTAGGATTCTTGAGAGATAGCATCATGTCATCTACAAAGAGTTAGAGTTTTGTCTCTTCCCTATTCTAATTCCTTCGGTTTCTTTTTCTTATTGCTGAAGCTAACATTTCTAACACAGTATTGCAATATTAGTGGTGATAATGGATTTGGTATCCTTGTTTCACCCCCTGATATTATTGGGAATGACTCTGGCTTCCCCACTGCATTTAATGCTTGTTGATAGTTTCAAATCAATTCTATAGTGGTTTTTAGGTTTTTGCAAGGCAAATGGGGTTAAGTGGCTTGCCCAAGGCCACACAGCTAGATAATTATTAAGTGTCTGAGACCGGATTTGAACTCAGGTACTCCTGACTCCAGGGCTGGGGCTTTATCCACTATGCCACCTAGCCGCCCCTTATTCTATAGTGTTTTTAGTAGGAATGGGTGCTCTATATTGTCAAGTACTTTTTCAGCATCTTTTGATATAATAATCATGATTTCTGGTAGATTTGTTATTGATGTAGTTAATTAAACTAACAGTTTTCCTAACCAACCCTGAATTCCTGGCATAAATCCTGCTTGGTCATAGGGTATTGTCCTAGTGATAACTTGTGGTAATCGCTTTGCTAAGATTATATTTAAGATTTTTGCATCTATATTCATTAGGAATATAGGTCTATACTTTTCTCTGATTTAATGTAATTTTATTATTTTTATCTCAAATATTTAAGAAATGAATATTTTCCTACCTTTACAAGTGATAGAAGTGTTAGTTCTACTAAGGGTTTTTTTTATTTCTGTGGGTAGGAAGGGCATAGGGATTATTATTTATTGGGGGGGACTGGAAAACCAATAATAGTCTGTTGGTGTACTTTTGGTCATAGGTCTTTTTATTTTTCATTACAAGATCTGAAGAATTACTGTGAAGAAACACTAAATTTTATTATGAATCAAAGAAAATAGGAAAAAAAACTATAAGACAAGTTTAAGAAAGTTTTATATGTATGCTTAGTCAATTACTTCTAGGTGCTTTGAACCAGAGGAAATACTAATAATACTTCATGAGACTCTGGGAGTAAGGCCAGAGAGGTCAGGAAGTTAAAATATCAAATTTAGATGTGGATTTTTATATTTAAAAAATAGAATTGTAGGAAATTTCAAATCTCTTGTAAATAGCATACTTTACCTTACAAATAATTAACCTGATTTTAAATACATTTCCCATGTAACTTTTTCAAAGCTGTCTGGCTTGTGATTCCTTCTGAATTTACTTTTGTGGATCAAAATACTGCTTGACTTCCCTTCCTTTTCTCCTGTCATTAAAAGTAAACCCTTAGGAGACAGGTGAAATCAAGGAAAACAACCCCCCCCCCCCCATGCCGTCTTATAGGAGTAGGAAACCTTAAAAAAAAAAACCTATAGAGAGTGAGTTTTGCCCATTAGGATTTTGAGAGACTCTTACAAGGTTGGCCTAATAGCCTGGTGTGTGGGGGAGTCTGAAGATGTTGTAATCCCTCTCAGGAAACTTCAGCTAGTTATTCTATTTAGATGCTAGATTTCCTCCTTCCCTGCCCAGGATGCTCCATAATGGACATTCCTTTTTGAAAAAACAGATGGTAGTAGATCAGTAAAAGGGACTAAATAATCAAAATTAGAATATTAACCATTAGTAATCATTGATAAAATGGAATTTTTTTAAGGAATAATAATGGAATTACTATTGTTGGTACCATGTGGAAATAAGTTTGGATTTCATAGTGCGATTAATGAAATATTTTGGGAAAGTTTTCTCTATAGTTTTTTTTTTTATTTACTTAGACTACGTAAAATATGTAAAAAAATCAATAATGTATGCATCTTGAATAATTCATTTACCCTATTTTTTAAAAATTCTTTAATATTCTCATTTTGTACAAATAATTTTTTATACATTAATAAAATATTCGTGTTTAAGAGTAAAGAAAGTTATCCCCTCCCCTCAGAAAATATAGACTCACTTGAGCGATAAAGTAAAGGGGAGAGAAAAAGATTAAGATTAATAATTGTAGGTATGGCCAGGTGGTGCAGTGGACAGAGCACCAGCCCTGGAGCCAGGAGCACCCAAGCCCATATCCTGCCCCGTACACCTAACAATCTTCCAGCTGTGTGACATGCAAGCCACCCCAACCCCACTGCCATGCAAAAAACCAAAAAAAAGAGACCTAAAGTAAAATAGTGATAATAGTAGGGTAGCTGGGTGGTAGACAGAGCACTGGCCCTTGAGCAGGAGCATCCGGGTCCAAATTCAGCCTCAGACACCCAACTATCCCCCTGCTATGCGGCCCCAGGCAGGCCACCCAGTCCCATTTGCTCTGTACCACCAAATAATAATAAAAAAATTTGCTTCAGTCTGTGTTCCAACACCACCAGCTCTGTCATGGGTGGATCACATTCTTTATGATAAGTCCATCACAAAAGTTACTTCCATGTTTTTCCACCCTTGCCATTACTGATCGGAACTCCCTCCTTTTGTATTTCTCCACTACCATGTGCAATATTTTCTCTCTCCTTTTACTCTGACTCTGCTGTAGGGTAGTTGAGTGGCGCAGCAGACAGATCCCTGGCCCTGGGGCCAAGAGGTCCTGAGCCCCCATACCATCCCTTAGGCCCAGCATCCACTTGGCCCTATGGTCCTGGAAAGGCCATCCAATCCCAGCCCCTTGCAAGAACTAAAAAAGAAGAAGTGTTATATCTGACCACTCTCCCCTCATGGTCCATCCTCTCCTCCACTCACGTCACCCCCCCCCTTCCCCCTGTCCCCCTTCTCTTCTTACTCCACATGTCTATACCCCTTTGAATATATATGCTGTTTCCTCTCCTAGCCACCTCTGATGAGAGCAAAGATTCCCTCATTGCCTCTTGCCTTCCCCCCTTCCATATTGCAATAGCTCATTGTAACAAAAATCTTATTATATGTAATATCTTGGCCTATTCCCCCTCTCCTTTTTCTTTCTCCCATTACATTTCCCTTTTTTCTGTTGACTATTTTTACATCATATTTTATCTTCAAATTCAGCTTTCTCCTGTGCTTCATCTATAAAAGCTCCCTCTGCCTGCTCTGTTAATTGAGAAGGTTCATATGAATATTATCAGTATCATTTTTCTATGTAGGAATACATGTAGTTCATCATCATTACGTCCCTCATATTTTCCCCTTCTCCTGCAATCTCTATGCTTCACCTGAGTCCTGTATTTTGAAGATCAAACCTTCTGTCCAGTTCTGTCCATTCCGACAGGAACATTTGAAATTCCTCTGGTTTATTGAAAGTCCATCTTTTTTCCCTGGAAGAGGACATCATTCAGTGTTGCTGGGTAGTTGATTCACGGTCACATTCCAAACTCTTGTGCCTTCCGGTATATTATATTCCAAGCCCTCTGAGCTTTTAATGTAGGTGCTGCTAAGTCCTGTGTGATCCTGACTGCAGCTCCATGATATTTGAATTGTGTCCTTCTGGCTGCTTGTAATATTTTCTTTTTGACTTGGGAGTTCTGGAACTTGGCTATAATATTCCTAGGGGTTGTTTTTTGGGATCTCTTTCTGGCGCAGGATGGGTGGATGATCTCCATTTCTATTTTGCCCTCTGCTTCTAGGATATCAGGGCAATTTTCCTGTAGTAATTCTTTGAAAATGATGTCAAGGCTTTTTTTCTGATCATGACTTTCAGGTATTCCAATAATTTTTAAATTATCTTTCCTAAATCTGTTTTCCATGTCATTTGTTTTTTCAATGAGATGTTTCACATTTTCTTCTAATTTTTCATTCTTTTGAAAAGGTTTTGAAGTTTTGAGTCCTGATTTTTAGTAAATTCATCAATCTCCCTGAGTTCTATTTTTTTTTTTAAGGCTTTTGGAAGGCAAATGGGGTTAAGTATCTTGCCCAAGGCCACACAGCTAGGTAATTATTAAGTGTCTGAGGCTGGGTTTGAACCCAGGTACTCCTGACTCCAGGGCCAATGCTTTATCTGCTGTGCCACCTAGTTGCCCCTATAAAGTGGATTTTAAACAAAATTTATTGATGAACTTTTGACAGAAAAATGAAGAGAAATACTCTTAATTACTCTTTATAAGCACATTTCATTGTTTTACATTTATATCTTAATTTATTTTAGGGGTTTTTGTTTTGGTTTTGCAAGGCAAATGGAGTTAAGTGGCTTGCCCAAGGCCACACAGCTAGGAAATTATTAAGTGTCTGAGACCAGATTTGAACCCCCAGGTACTCCTGACTCCAGGGCCTGTGCTTTATCTACTACACCACCTAGCTGCCCCTATCTTAGTTATTTATAGAAAAAAGAGACCCCCTGCACACCTGCACGCCTCCCAATATATATATAATAGTCTATTCTTGTAGTCCTCTCTGTTTTTCAGTCCTGGGAGAAGGAATGGTGTAATTAGCTCTTCTCCAAGACAGTGATTTCATTTCTACTTTTTTTCTCTTCATCAATTTATATATTTAGGGCTGAAATGTACTTCCCTCTCCTTCAAATGTATATATGTATGTGTGTGTATATACACACACACACATATAAAATTGGTGACTTCTGGTTGTTGCACATTGATTTCTAGAAATTTACAGCCCTCCTAACCATTGCTTTTTCCTTTGGTTTTTTTTTGTTTTTGGCTGTGTAATGGTCATGAAGAAGAACCTGAGAGTTGATTTAACATGTCTTTATTTCTCTTAATATATATTATGTTTGTGTGTGTGTGTGTGTGTGTGTGTGTGTGTGTGTGTATACATTTTTTTTAGGTTTTTTTTGCAAGGCAAATGGGGTTCAGTGGCTTGCCCAAGGCCACACAGCTAAGTAATTATTAAGTGTCTGAGACCGGATTTGAACCCAGGTACTCCTGACTCCAAGGCTGGTGCTTTATCCACTACGCCACCTAGCCGCCCCAACAAATAATAATTTTTAAGAGAAATAAATAGCCTACCCGATAAATACATTGGAAAAAGTCCAAAAATATGCAGTGTGTTTATGCCTTAGATGTCTTTCATTCAAGTCAGAATTCATCTTTAATTCACTTTTCAACATTTGCATCGTTGTAGGTTTCTATGTTTTCATGACTGCTTACTTCATGTCGTATCACTTCATGTAGATCTTTCCCTGCTTCTCTGTTTAGTCTCTGTATTCATCATGTATATTACTGTACATTACTCTTTATGTTTATGTTTCACAGTTTTAGTCATTCCTAATCAATAGATAACTACTTTATTTCCAATTCTTTGCTATCCCAGAAAGTTCTATTCTAAGATATTTTGGCAAACTTATTCTTTTAGCTTCCTTGGGGCATAAGCCATAATATGCATTCTCTGATTCAGAGGTTATGGGCATTTTTAGTTTAATCATTTTAGTTGGATCCCACTCTTTTGACCCCATTTCAAGATTTTCAAGATACTGGGGGCCTGGCTTGCCATTTCCTTCTCCAGCTTGTTTTTACAAATGAGGAAACTGAGTCATATAAAGTTAAATGACATATGCAGGATCACACAGCTGTTAAGTATCTGCAGCCATATTTGACCTCACAAGATATGTCTTCCTGATTTACAGTGCAGAACTCTATCGTCTATACCACTAATTTCCAGGACATCTTTGTCACTTTATTTATATAATTTCAAGTTGTTTTCTAAAATGGTTGCAGTGGTTTACAGAACCAGTAATGTAATAATATTCCTGTCTTCCCTCAACTCTTCTAGGATTGACTGTTTTCAACTTTTGGTAAGTTTTTCTTGGTCATAAACCTTTTATCTTTTGCTCTCTGGAATGTTTTCCTCTGCTAGCTTGTAGTTGTGGCTGCTAAATCTTAACTTTTGCTGTGTCTGCTGTTTGACTATGATGCATCTTGAATTTTTTTGGGGCGGATTTCTTTCAGGAGATGACCAATGTGTTCTAGCTGTTTTTGCCTTCTGGTTCTAAGAAATCTAGGTAATTTTATATTTTCTTGACATGTGTTAAACTCAGTTATTTTGTTCATAGCTTTTAGATCGTCTAGTAATTCTTTCCTTCTTGATTTTTCAGATGTGGTGTTTTTTACATGAGTTGTCATACCCTTACATTATTTGCATTTTTGGGATTTGTTTTGCCATTTCTTGTTTCATAGAATCATTAACTTCTATTTGGTACATTCTAATTTTCAAAAAGTCTGTTGCTTAAGTAAGACCAGTGTCTGAATTCTCTTGCCAATTCTTTCTTATATACTCTTCTTGTTTCTTTTTTCCTGTTATTTTCTCCAGTTCTATCATTCATAAATTCATTTTAGCTTGTTTTTTTACACTCTTCCTGTCTTAGGAATTCTGTTTCAGCCTGTCCCCAATTAATTTTTCTTTGAGGCTTTGCTTGTAGATAATTTGGAAGCCATTTTCTTTTAAGTTTATTTCTTGAACATGTGCATCACCATACTAACTTTTTTTATGGTGGTATTATATTTTTGTTTATGTAGTCTTACAATCTTCCTGATTTTGTGGTAAGATTAGTCGCAGTTGGGAAGGCAATGTCTGAGCCATCCTTGATCCTCTTGTGTAACCTATTGGGTTCTGCTACAACTTTCTCTAGGTCTGACAGGAATCTTCAAGACTTCAGTTTCAGAAGAGAGTGTGTTCCAGAAATCAGCTAAGTTTCTGTCTTACACTGTGTCTTGGCAACAAAGCTGTGGGCTTGTTTCTGGTTGGAGTTCTGTTCCACTTAGCCACTATTAGCCTGGCAGAAAGCTCTATGGATTTTGAAAATGACAAGAAGTATAGATTTTTTCCCCTTGGTTTGGGCTTTCTGTTGTCATTTTTCTGCCTTAGGTTTCTGATTAAGGGCTGGTTTTATGCCCCTGCTCTGTTGTCAGTGTCCAAGGCATACAGCTACTGCTTACTTTAGTAATTTTTTTTTTTAGGTTTTTGTAAGGCAAATGGTGTTAAGTGCCTTGCCCAAGGCCACAGATAGGTAATTAACAAGTGTCTGAGGCTAGATTTGAACTCAGGTACTCCAGACTTCAGGGCTGGTGCTCTATCCACTGCACCACCTAGCTGCCCCTTAGTAATTTTTCTATAACGTGACATATGTTATTCTAAAAATTGTTTCCATATGCAAAATTATTCTATTAAAACTCCATGACTTAGGGTGAAATGGGGTTATGGGAGCAACACTTAAAAATACTTGTGTTAGTGACTCATTAAAAAAAAGTTGGGAAGGGGGCAGCTAGGTGGTGCACTGGATAGAGCACCCGCCCTGGAGTCAGGAGTACCTGGGTTCAAATCCGACCTTAGACATTTAATAATTGCCTAGCCGTGTGGCCTTGGGCAAGTTACTTATCCCCATTGCCTAAAAATTAAAAAAGATGAGAAACAACAGTAGTAGTTTTTTTTTTAGGGTTTTTTTTTCAAGGCTATTAAGGGTCTGAGACTGGATTTGAACCCGGTACTACTGACTCCAGGGTGGGTGCTCTATCCACTGCTCCACCTAGCTGCCCCCTCAACAATAGTAGTTTAATAATTATTAAATGGTTTAAAAATATATGAATTCTACAATAAATAGTGTCTGCAAGCTAGGGCCATTGTTCAACTTATGCTTCAATTTTGGACTGACAAAGTCTAGGTTGCTTTAGGTGAGAGGTATAAGCCATGGGGGGTAGTGGGAGAGTTTGGAGCAGAAGGTGGGATGGGAGTAGACTTTATGGATATGGATCAGTTGCCTTTTGCCAGTTTTTGCTGCATTAGAAGGTAAACAATAAATATGTTACTTGGCTTTGAAAAAAGACTTGAAAGTTTCATTGTGGGTATAGTCATGGTAATGGTTGAAAATTGTTTTGTTTATTTAAGGCAGTGGGGTCAAGTGTGACTTGCCCAAGGTCACACAGCTAGGCAGTTAAGTCTCTGAGGCTGCATTTGAACTCAGGTACTCCTGACTCCAGGGCCTGTGCTTTATCCACTGTGCCAACTCACTGCTTCAATGGTTGCAAATTGTGATTTTCTGTGAAGTGATGTTACCCACCTTTGCAAGATACAATACATGGTGGGACAGCTAGGTGGCACAGTGGATGGAGCACCGACTCTGGAGTCAGGAGTACCTGAGTTCAAATGTGACCTCAGACACTTAATTACCTAGCTGTGTGACTTTGGGAAAGCCACTTAATTTATTGCCTTGCAAAAACCCAAAATATAACACATGGTTAATGAGGCAGCTGGTATGTGTGTGCATGCTTGCTTTGTTTTTTTTTCCAACTTTGTGCAATAGTAGTATTCAAGAATTTTTTTTTAAGGTTTTTACAAGGCAATGGGGTTAAGCAGTTTGCCCAAGGCCCCCACGGCTATGTAATTATTAAGTGTCTGAGGTCGGATTTGAACCCAGGTACTCCTGACTCCAAGGCCTATTCTCTATCCACTGCGCCACCTAGCCACCCCTAAGAATCTTTTTTGCAAGGTTTTGAGTTCTTTTTCCCCTTCCCTCCCTCCCCTCCCCCTCCCCTGACAGAAAGTAATCTAATATAGGCTTTTATTGCATTCAGTGTTTGTACTCAATTTGGCTGATACAATTTTTGTGTCTCCCTGATAAAATCATCTATGGAAATATAAAATTCATCTTATACTTAAATTGCTCCCTAACATATTAGTCATGTTAGAACAAATTTGCTTATAGCAGAACTGACTGTATTTCTCTGTGTTCATAGCAGTCTACATCTGGCATCTGATTTCCTTGCCCTGCATCACCACCTTTTGTTGAAGGCCCCTTCAGCTTGCATAGAATATATGATTGAGCAGTTGGAAATGATTGACAACTGTCTGTTGAAACCTGGTCTTGTTCCCTACACAGTCCCCTCAGTAAGATCTGAAACTTTTTAACTTGGTCAAAACATTCTTCACTGCCTGTTAATTGAAAGACTGATTTTCACCCTAAATTTCCTGACTTAAGTTGGTATTTTGGAATAGTTGTGAGGGATCAATTAACTGCTCCCTTTTAGGTTGGTCTTCAGCTTTCTTTTATAACTCATACCTGATCCTTTCCACAATTTTTGTTTTGTAATTTTGTTTGAGATCTGATATTGTGGCAGATACTCTTTCAGGGAGTGGAGGATGTACTCCTTTCTCAAGCACTATGTTATCTACAGTCTTACAGAGTTTTCTTTAATCTAGGCTTTGAAGTCTTCACAGGCAATAGAAGACTGATTTCTGAGATTACTCTAATTTATCAAATTGGAAATGGAGTTTTTTGGGAGGGAACTTGGATAAAGTTTTGGTTTTGTTGAAATATAATTTTTTTTTATAAATGACAAAGATAAAGAGAACATTATTGCTCTATTTCTAATTGGAAGTGCCTTGGTGAAAAATTTGGTTTTGGATTTTTGTTTTGGTTTTTTTTGTTATATTGAAATTGGTCAATCTAGGAAAAAGTAAAGGAAGGCTTTATACAGTAACTGGAATCCTAATTTACTGGTTTTGGAACTTAAAGTTTTGTATTTAAAATGAACTTTATTGTAATGAATCAAGTGCTATATAGATAGAGCATTATAATTTAGTTCTATAGCTTTGATTAATGTGACTTATTGTCCTGTTCCCCAAGAAAGTAAAAGTGAGGAAAAAGAATTGCTATTGTTATTCGTGAGTTGGACTAGATTAGGGATTTTTGACCTTGTTTGTATCATTGACCCCTTTTGTAGTCACATATGTAGTCTGCAGACTATACTACATTCTTTTCAATAATATTTTTAAATGCATGAAACAAAATAAGGGAAATGCATAGGATTACAAAGGAAACCAGTTATGCTAAAATAGAGGTAAAAGCACAATTCCAGGTTAATAACTTTTTATTTGAAAATGTCTTCTGACTTTGAAATTTTTTTTATACTGGAGACTTAATACCTTTATGTCCTTGGGGAAGTCACTTATCTGGCACTTTATTTTCCTTATGTATACAAAGAAGGCATTGGACTAGATGATCTGAGGTACTTTCTGCTGTACTTCGAAGTAGTTGTTTGCAGCTATCTTGCTTTACTAAATATAATCTATTGTTGTCTGTGGATCTTACTGATAATTTTTTTTGTAGTTTAAAAAGTGGATCTTGGTACACATGTCAAAAGATGACAAGATCACGGTCCAGATCACCTAGGTGGAAGCCGAGGTAAATGTTTACTTCCTTATGAAATTCAATGTTAGTTTAGTTATAATTGTGATGTATTATAAATTAAATAGTCTAGTATTTGTAAAATGCTGTTTGAATAAATGTACAGGTTATTATAATGGAATCTGATAATATTAATGAGTTACTTATCCACTTAAATCATTTCTGACCTGTGAGAGATGAAATTTAGGTGTGACAGACTTTTAGTATTGAATTACGAATGAAAAGTGTGCTATGAAGAAAAGTACAAAGGAAGAAAAATGTGACACGACTGACTTCTTTTAGTGAGTTGTTTAAGTTTGGAGTGTTTTTCTGCTTTCTTTTAAAAATACACACAAACCAAAAAACAGCAGATTTATTGGGAAATCTGAGATGGGAGGGAATGAAATGGGAGAGAATGAAAGAAACTTGCATTTGGAACCAAGGCCTTTGTTAAAATTCTGACTTCACTACCTAACCCACCTGTTTGAACTGGAATAAGTCATGCTTTAATTCTTATTCTCTGAAGGGACTAGTTGCTTTAATGAGGGAAGTAACAAATAAACAACTACATAGATAGAAAATAGATAGCGGTATCAATTTGGAGGTAATCTCAGAGGGTTATCTAGGAATGACCTTTTAGAAGGGAGGATTTGAACTGAGATTTGAGGGAAGTGTGAGATAGAGGAGAGGATTCTGTATGTTGGAGGCAGTCTGACTATTTTGTGAGAATAGCAGCAGGAAGATCAGTATTGCTGACTCCTTGAGCATGTGAAAGGGAGGTAAGACTGGAAAGACAGAAAGGAACCTGCTTCTGAAGAATTTTAAAAAGCAGCACAATGATTTTATATTTGATTTTGGCGATTATAGGGATGAAGTTTTTATCGAGGGGGCAAGGAAAGACCTGTGCTTTAGGAAGATCTTCAAAAACATTAAAATTAGTGGATTTTTGTAATATTATATTAAAGAGATTTCATAACTAAGTGAAAAGAGCACCATCATTATGGGCTATCTATTGGGAAGTAGAAATCAACTTTACTGAATGCTTCATATTAATTGATAGTGAGGTGGAAGAATCAAAAGGAAAGAAGCTGAGTTATGATTAAATTAATAACCACTTTTCTCCATATAGCATGTGGTATTAACATCTGTTATCAGTTAAAAGTTATTGTTTTGTAATTTAGTATCAGTTTCTCTCTGTGGTGAGAATAAATGAAAGGATGCATAGTAGTGTTAGACCTAGAAAAAACTTTAAGCAATCACTTTGTCTAGCACCTTCATTGTATAATTTAGAAATCGAACTCAGGGTGATTAAGTGATTATCCAGTAGTCACAACTAGTTGGTGTGAAAGCTGGAACATGATTGCAGTATTCTTTCCAGTGTGCCCTGCTACCTTTTCTGGGAGAATTTGTAGTGCTCACTAAATTAAATGTTAATTTTTAAAAATTTAATTTGAATTTTCTTCATTTAATAAAATAATTCTATCGCCAATATGGGAATGGAAGGAGAGACAAAAAAAAAATCCCTGTAGCAAATAGGCACAGTCAAGAAAAATATGTTTCCTCATTGACCATGTCCAAAAAATACATAAATTAGTCCTTCTGGAAAAAATGTTTAGCTTTCATTATAAAAGTATTCTGACAAATGATGCTGTCTAATCATCCACTCAGTGCAAGAGTCCTTCTTCATAGTTAATGGCATCCCTTATTCAATTCTTTTCTTGCCTGACCAAAGAAATATATGGATATTTAAGAAAAAATTTTTCAAATTACATGTAAAGGTAGTTTTCAACAATCATCTTTTTGCAGGCTTTTGTCCCCCCCACCCCATGATAGTAAACAGTCTCATATAGTTTGTATATTTACAATCGTATTTAACACATTTCAGCAGCTAGGTAGAGCAGTGAATAGAACACTGGCCCTGAAGTTAGGAGGATGAGACTAGAATCTGGACTTAGACACCTGATACTAACTGTGACACTGGGAAAATCACTTAACCTTGATTGCCTCATATTCAGGGTCATCTCCAATCATCCTCAGTCATATTGTCAAGGCATCACCTCCCTGTTGCCATGCATGGTCTTTTTCGAGAACGAAGGACAAATAACATCATTTCCATGTTAGCAAGAAAATGTAAATTCCAACTTTAAAAATTCTCACCTTTGTTTCTAGTAGCTTTAATTCACAGGTTAGATTTCAAATGTTTTTAAGAAGATTTAAAAATTAACACCTTGTTCTAATTCTCTCACAATAGAATCATCTTTTCTGTTTTTGTTTTTAAATACAGGTCTTTATCACCAGAATTTAGGAATCCTGAATACTATAGACAAAGATATTCCCATGGCACTTATGACTATGAATACAAGGGGTTCAGAAAGGATCCCAAAAGGACCATACCTTGGAGAATGGACAGTGAGAAATATGAACAAAATGATCCATGGATTTCTCATGGAAGTGTACACAGAATTTATGATCACAGGTCACCTTCCCCAAGTGAAAGGAGGAATTCTTTAGAAGATACTTACAGTTATAAGTCTCATCGAGGATATTCACCAGAAAGGAGCGATAGTAGTAGAAAACTTCATTATACTCCCAAATATTCAGATGTACCACCCTACAAAGAGCATGAATGGCATTATTCTTCACAAAAAGTACAAGAAAGGTGGTTGCCTGATGATGCCAGATTTACTGGAATTGGAAAAGAAGTGAAGCCTTTTCATAGATCAGCAGACTCTTTTAAATTTGAAGGAATGTGGTATGAAGATGACCTAAGGTACCAGAGGATACAGGAAGACAAATATGATCAGTCACCTCGTAGATGTCCTGAAGAACTTGTGACAAGGAGCTCTTTTCAGAAGAGGTACAGGACAACATTAATCCTGGGTAATGTAGTATAAAGCTTCCAGCGAAAAATAGCTCTTTACATTATAGTTGAAGAGAACCACCTTGAAAGGCTTTTGTCTAAAACATTTTTTTAAATTGTAATTTTGTTATGGGCTTTTGGGAGTTCTAAATATCTTTAAAGTAAATCATGTTGATGGCTAGAATTTTTTTTTAAAGGATATTGTTTTTCATTTAACTACTTGTGCCTCTCTGCACGGGCTTGTGGATTATAGGTTAACTTCTGCATTCTGCTTTTAAGGCCATTCTGTACAACAGTCTACACATATAAATTCTCATTTTATTCTCTCTTGAGCAAGTATAAACTGCTTTATGTCAACACAGGTATCCTGAGGATGGTGATTTCAGAGAATATGGACATACGTCAAAAAGAACTAAAGACATGGAAAGATATGAAAACAGGGAGCCATCCAGGAATCCTAAATGGAAGCCAGAACACTCTTTCCCATCTTACCAAGAGAAGAAAGGACAAAGGAGTGTTGAAACCCAAATGTATCGTTCTACAGAACGGGAGTACCTAGAGGATAATTCGTTAGCCAAGATATCTTATGGCTATCGACACAAACATTATAAGCATTCAGATGAGGAACAGTCCTTTTCCAATGGAAGAACACAAAAATATTCCAAGGAAGAAGATAAAAAATATAGTTCTCCAAAGGGTTCTCTAAGTAGAGAGTTAGATTATTTTACTAGTAGTGGAAGACTGAGAGAGACTGAGGAAGGGAAGGGTGATACTTTAAAATATCCTAAGAAGGCCTGTAGTACTTGTGCTAATCCTTATAAAAATGATATTGATATGAGACTCTTTAATAACAAACTGAGGGACAGAATAAAGAAAGAAGTTGATTTAAAAAAAGAGCAAGATTCTTCCAGTAGCCACTATGATACAAGTCATAGATGTTCAGATGGGAAATCTTCAGATGTCAATTTGAAGAAGAAATTGCTTACAGTTAAAGTGGATATGAAGAAGACAGTAGATAAGTACAGGTATTTACTTTTTTCCTCCTTTTCTTTGAGGTTGGCTAAAAAATTATGACTTGAATTTCGAAAATCTAGAAACATCAGAGTGGCAGAGCAGATCTTAGTTTTTCAAAAAGTCTGATAAAGACAATAGTGCTTGTTGATGGCAAATATATTGATAAAACACTGTTAATTTTGCTGTTACCTCAACTCACTTTGTTAGAATCTTTGTAATTACAGGTAAAGACGTTAAAGGAGTCATAGGATTCCTTTCTGAGTATTCAAGAAAAATAATATTAAATGTCTGTTACAATTATATCAAGTATCCATGAAAATATTTTTATAGAGTTATTGGGGAGGTAAGAGGGGAAGAATTAGGTTGAGATGGTGGATACTGGAGAGGGGGGAACATTTTGGTCATTCAGAGAAGTAAAGTAATTGTGCAATGGTCCAGAAAGTGTGAACATTGCCTTGAGTACCAAGAATAGGTTTCTTTCAGGGCTTAAGTGAGGCTAGATATGGTTCTCTGTCTCTCTCAAGTGTATGTGTACACACACAGACACCCACACCCACCCCACACACAACCCACACCCCCCCATCCACACACCCACACAACCCCACCCCCAAGAGGAAGGGGAAAAAAAGCATTTAAACTAAAAAGATTGTCCAGTGGGAGCAAGTGACCACAGAGGGAGGAAAAAAACCATAGTTATTCTATGTACCTCCTACTTGCTTCTTTTTAGTCAGAAAAACTAAATTAGATTTGCTTTGAGAGCTAGCCTTAAATCAAAAGAGATTTTAATTGAATTAAATATTAAGATTAACTACCCAAATAACGTTGACAAATTCTAGAAATGGATTTAGTCTTTGATTCACTTGATCCTATTTGAGCCATTAGGATTGGGATAACATATGGTCTAAATCACCCATCAGGAGACTGATACTTGAAATTTTTGAAATAGGAGAAAATCAACTCTGAGAACAGTTATTAGGGAGTGGAGGAGCCGTCCTTGTGGTGAATAAAAAGTCTTAGAATAGTTGGGCTAAAATACAGATCACTTTTAAAATGCTTTAATATTATCTTTGAAAACATTCAAAAGAGGGGCAGCTAGGTGACACAGTGGATAGAGCACCGGCCCTGGAGTCAGGAGTTACCTGAGTTCAAATTTGGCTTCAGACACTTAATAATTACCTAGCTGTGTGGCCTTGGGCAAGCCATTTAACCCCATTTGCCTTGCAAAAAAAAAAAACCTAAATGATAGTCCTTTTTACCTTTAAATGAACAAAAATAATAGAAGTGGAGTGCCTGGTTGAGAAGGGGAGAGTAGAAAAATGCTTTCTTTTTTTTTTTTCCAATGCTTGGCTGCTTGGTTGCCAGCTCTGTTCTATTTATGAATTTTATCTTTTAAAAAATACAATATGGTCAAAGTGTGTTTAAAGAATTCTTTTCTAGACAAATCTTTAATGGAGATGTCAATCATTTTTGATGTTTTTTCTGTCCTCTAAACTCTCCCCCGATTTTTATGTTATTTGTTTTTCTCATTAAAATATCCTCTTGCTAGACTACTATCTTATTTTTTTTAAGAATAAATTAAAGCTGACATGGGAAAAGTACTCTGAAATAGTTCCACGAATAAAGTTGTTGTCCTTCAGGACAACTTACTCTCTTTAGATCTAATGTTTATAAAAACTCAAGGAAATAACAGTAAAAAAAAGCAAACATAATAATCATTAAAGCTGGTCTGTTATTTTCATTTAATTTAATTTTACATATATATGTAGGCATGTGTGCCTCTATGTAAAATAACAATGTTATATTGAGGAGAAACAGCAGGCAGAGTAATCCAGGTTTAGACCCAAAGGGGCACCCTTTATGTCAATCTAAGAGATTTTGCGGTTTTTCTCTCAACTCAACCACCTAAGGAGTAACAGGTAGGGTAATCCATGCCAGCATCCCTTGTTGGCCCAACATTAACTTCTAGGAGATTGTAAACACTGTCATTTATTTTCCTTTCTCTACTACTTCTATGGCTAATGATTTTCTATCCTATTCCTCTTTCTTTTCCTACTATTGTTGGTCCGGTCACCTAGGAGCAATTTTCCCCCAATCCCAACCTCCCATTGTCTTATCTCCATTCATCTCAATTTATTCTACACAAATGCCTATGCAACCCATAACAAAATGAATAAATACACCTCATCTCACTTCTTTTCTCTTAGCTTTCTTCAGCTTTCTTCCTCTATAGTCATGTAACCACAAGTCATCAATTTCATTAAAATATCCTGAATTAATGTTCTCTTCCTCTCTGCCTCGTATTTCTATTTATTTTACATTTAGGCTGGGTGTATGTGTATGTATATATTGTTACACAAACAGCATTCCCCTGTTCAAAAGTAAGCTCCTTGAGAGCAGGGAATGTTTCATTCTTTATATTCCTAGCACAGTCTGAAACACTGCAGGTGATCCTTAAATCTATTGTATTAACTTATCTGCACAGACTGCCCAAAGCTGCCTTCTTATTAGGAAGTAAAAAACAATATGTTTTGTTTTGTTTTTTAGCTTTTTGTAAGGCAAATGGAGTTAAGTGGCTGCCCAACGCCACACAGCTAGGTAATTAAGTGTCTGAGGCCAGATTTGAACTCGGGCTCCTGACTCCAGGGCTGGTGCTCTATCCACAGCACCACCTAGCTGCCCCAGTAAGAAACAACATGAACTATATGGGTATTACTTTAAATTATATATCTAGTTTTTAATCTTTTCCAAGATCAGATTTTAGAGATGCAGTATGTATGAGAGTGTTTATTCTGTGTGGATGAAGTACACATTATGATTTGCAATCTGTCTACTCTGTTAGAAGATATTAATACTAATAGTAAAGGCAGATCTAAAATAAACATTCACACAAAAACCCATAAAGCTGCTAATTTAAAAATATATAATTAGTATTCAAACAAGAAAAACAAATGTCTCAAATATAGTCTAATATTTCTAATGTAAGCTTGCCAGTGACCACATCTCTACTCATTCCCATCCCCACCCCCGCCCCATTAGCTGAAGTTTTGTTTTCATCAATGCATCTTCTTGGATTTTAAATATAATTTGAATAAAAAGTAAGGAAAATATAATTATCTTGATAGTCACAGGATTTCTAGAATAAGTTTATTTGAATTTCATATTTTAAAAATGAATTTTTAGTATGTTGTAAAATGTCATTTTGGATCACAGTGTTCTTTAATTTTTTTAGAGGAGCAAAAAGGTTTGGTTATTTATAAGAAATTATTAGGATTTTACTTTTTCACAGGCTAGTTATTTTGTGTGGATGGAGAATGAGGTAATTTTTGGCTCCTTGACAAAGAGTTTAGCTTTTCTAAGAAACTACTAAATTGCTGTTTGAACTCTATTTCATATTGAAATGTTTTTAAAAGTTAAGATTGGTTGTGTTTTTTTTTCACTCTTTGATATAGAATAAATTCAGTAATAATGGATGATTTCTGATAGTCAATTTGGCTATTTAATGACACTGGGAAAAGCTTGAATTTTGAAGCATGTGGTCATAGATTTAGAGTTGGAGAAAAGACCTAGCAAATTAATTAAAAGGCATTTAATATTAATGCTTGTTGAATTGGTCAATTGAATTAAAACTGTCCACAGTTGCTGTGGGTGATAAATTTCTTTAAGAGAAGGCAGGATGACCATTTGTTGAATTTGGGAGTCTGGGGGTTATGGAGGATTCTTGTTAAGTTATTGTTGGGTTCTGAAATTCATTGATAATATTGGATAAGGAAATCCACCTGGACCCAAAGACTTTGTTCAAGATCACACAACTAGTAATGTCTAGAATTGGGATTATAATAAGATCCTCTTGAAAGAAATTTGTGCTTTTTTTTTTTTTGGAACCTAGGTTTGACACTTGACTGTCAGTAATTAGTTGTGTGACTTCAGACAGCTGACTTGATATCTCAGGATGCAGTTCCTCATCTGTAAAATAAGGGGATTGTTTAAACTGTTTTTTTTTTAAAGAAAGATTTATTTTGAATTTTACAATTTTCCCTGATCTCACTTCCCTCCCCCACCCCCCACAGAAGACAGTGTTAGTTTTTACATTGTTTCCATGGTATACATCTATCTTAAGTTGAATGTGATGAGAGAGAAATCATATCCTTAAGGAAGAAAAATAAAGTATAAGAGATGGCAAGATTACATAAGATATCAGGTGTTTTTTTTTTTTCCTGATTCAAAGGTCTTTGGTGTTCGTTCCAATGCCACAATTCTTTCTATGGATACAAATGGTATTCTCCGTTGCAGATAGCCCAAAATTCTCCTCGATTAAACTCTTATTTTCAATGAACAAATATTTTATTTCCTCACTTCTTTCCTCCGGAGGGAGGAGTGGGAACAAAGAAACAAAAATTCTTCTAACAAATATGTATCAAGGAAAAAGAAAAATTACTGCATTGACCATTTCAAAAAAATACTTGTATTATTCTTTACCTGTAGTACCTTACTTTTCTATCAGTAGTTGGGTGAGTATTTGTCATCACATCTCTCTAGAATTGTGATTGGTCATGTTTTGATCAGAGTTCTGAAGTCTTTCAGTATTTAGCATTTGTCTTTAGAATGCTGTTGCTATATAAATTAGTCTCCAAAATGTGCTCCTTTCACCCTGTATGAATTAATACTAGTCTTGCTAGGTTTCCCTGAAACTGTCTTTTTTCATGGACTAAATGATATTTGTTTTTGCAACTCCTTATTTTCCTGTGAAAGTCATGGCTAAATGTCTGATGGCTAGACAGGAAATGGCAAACTGAAACTTAGATTGAATTATAATAGCTGTGTGTTTTCACACAGTTCACTACACATGTTGATGTGTGGTCTTTTTCTCTTTATCCACAAATCTAGAGAAGAGACTGAGACTTGAGAAATAGAGAACTTGTAGAGGGAAAGGGAGTTAAGTTGTTAAGTTATAAAGTTAAATAAATTGTAAGTTTATAAAACCATGGGAGGTATCTTGCCAAGTAAGGTAAACTTAAAACTTCAGGGGAAGAGATTTTCCTTTTAAGTTCCCTGTTTCTTATCTTCTTTCCTTGTAGATCAAGCTAGATATTTAGAAATGTTTTGCAAAAGAAAATAAATTCTATAGATGAAGAAATTATTGTAGGAGTTTCCGATATTGAGTTGCACCCAAGCCTCAGGACCGACCTTGATATTATTGGGTTTTTCCCCCAAGACAGTGGGGTTAAGTGACTTGTCCTAGGTTACAGAGCTAGGCAGTTATTAAATGGCTGAGACCAGAATTGAATCCAGGTTGTTCCTAATTCCAGGGCCCATGCTCTATCCACTTCACCACCTAGCTGCTCCTGATACTATTTTTTAATAACAGTTATTATTTGAAAACCATCAAATAAACAAGAATTAATGGTCCAATATCTGTTATGAAATCTCTGCCTTTATCAAATAAGAAGTTCACGTTTAGTGCTTTTTACCAAGCAAAAGGACAAACCTATATAACTAATGATTCATAAGCAGACAGAAAATAGGCTTCTTTTCAAATTTCAAAACTTAAAATTTTTGAATTTTTTTGTGAGATATTTCAAAATGCTTTACTGCATACTGATGCCTGCTGATCTGATATTAAGCAGTGACCTAAAACCATGCCAGAATTTAAACATTCAAATAATTATTGTTCTCTTCAAAGTACTCACATCTACAACAGTATATTTAAATTTGTTCCAACATTGTTGCCATCACTATAACATCTTTAGAATGCCTCTTTTGGATTTCATTGCAGAGACTGTAGGGCATTGTTGTTAAGTTTCCTTTTGTGGCAAATTACAGGCCTTGGCAATGGGAAAACTAGAGTGGATTAAACTGATTCCATAACAATGAAGAATTAGTGGTGGTGTTTATATGTAATTTTTCACATTTTTTGGTAGTGTTTCATTTTTAATTAGTTAATAGATCTAATTTTTAATTTTACCACATAAGTAGTGATGCTTGTTTTCTTTTACTTAACTACATTTTTGGAATGATTGAGGGGAGACTGCCATCACCATATAGCTAACTTAAATCCCAATTTTCCTAGGACTATTAAATTTTTTTTTATTTTTAGTTTTTTTGCATGGCAATGGGGTTAAGTGGCTTGGCCAAGGCCACACAGCTAGGTAATTATTAAGTGTCTGAGGGCAGATTTGAACTCAGGTACTCCTGACTCCAGGGCCAGTGCTCTATCCACTGTGCCACCTAGCTGCCCCAGGACTATTCAATTTTAAGAAAATACAATATGCTTTCCAATGAGGTTTTGCAAAAGAAATAACCTTTGTTAACATATTCTTTTGATTCAGGAAATATAGTTGACATATATAACCAAGGCTTTGCTTGTTGCTTTATTTGATGTCATTCTGAGTCATATATACATAGGAAAACACAGGCAGATTTGTGAATACTAATAGTCACAATTTCCTGCTAAATATTTAACTCAGTAAATTTATTGAGATAATTTTTCCAGACTGAGTTAGTGTTTTGTGAATGAATGATTACATTGTGAAACCCAAGTCTTTGTAGTGATTATGAATATCTACCAGGTAGAATTTTTATAGTTGTCACCCAACTATTAGTACATTTTCCACCTGGTTCCTTTATAGCTTTTTAAATAAATGAACTAGCTTTTAGATAGAAGAAAACTTGTTAAAATTTGTTGAGTCATATTACTTAGGGAGTTGTGATCAGTAGATATTTTATGATAATCTTGGAGCTTCCAAAAATAATAGAATGCTCTTGCTTATTTTCAGAAACAATCAAATTAAATTTTTATGGAATTTATTTAGCTTAAATGACTATAATAGCCTCCCAGTTGCTAGAAAGGATTGTGTAAGTTTTTAAAGTGACTTTATATCAAAGAAATGACATTAGAAATGTTGTTGGCTTTAAATATAAAACTTATATAGTTGTATATTCCATGAAACAATGGATTTCTCAAACTCAACTTATCCAAAACTGGTTTCTTACCCCCATTTCACCTCCTTTACAATTTTTTTTTTAAAGACCTGCCATCTTTCTAGTCACCCAGGTTTCTTCCATTTCCCATCATTTCCCACATCCTGAGTTTCAAAGTCCTTCATAATCTGAGTTTCCAATAAAATCATCTTAGTGTTCCAGATTGATTGCACATTATACTCCTCTGATGTACTCTTAATAAATAGTCATATTTGCCTTTTTTGTCTGCTATGCCATCTCTTGAGTGTTTCCTTTCTCTCTCTTCTGATTTTTGGAGACCAAAGCTCATATCAAATGCCAGGTCCTAACTAAGTGAGGCTTTGCCTGACATTTCTCCCATTGTTAGTGCTCTGTCCTTCCCCACTCATTGCTTAGTATGTAATTGTATGTATTTTGTATTTACTGGTAAGTAATTTTTTAACTCTCAGTATTTTGCTAGATGCTTGAGCCTTGTGGCCTTAACACATCTAGCATATGGTAGGCGCTTTATAAAAAAATCTATTGAATTGGTTAATTACTTTCAAGATACAGTACAAAGTGATTGAAATTGAAGTAAAATATGAGAGCAGGAAACTCAACTAAAATTTGTAGTTTAAATATCTTAATTTACTGTGATTTTTCATTTGAAAATAAAACTAATTTAATGAAATGTTTATAGGTATAAAGTATTGGTAGTGTTGGGTTTTTCAAACTTTATTCCAAAATTATTCATTTTTACAACCACATGTAATTCTAATTTTTAATGATCATTTTTTGCAAAGTTTTGAGTTTTACATTTTTCTCTCTCCCTCCCCTTCCTTCCCCCTCCCACTGACAGAAAACATTGTAATATAGGCTGTACTTGCAAAGAAGAATCAAATCAAATCGGAAAAAAAAATACATGACAACTTTAAAAATTGAAGGTAGTAAGCTTTGGTCTGCATTTAAACTTCCCAGTTTCTTCTCTAGATATGTTTAGTATTTTCTGTCACAAATCTTTAAGTTTTTGCAAGGCAGTGGGGTTAAGTGGCTTGCCCAAGGCCACACAGCTAGGTAATTATTAAGTGTCTGAGGCCAGATTTGAATTCGGGTACTCCTGACTCCAGGGCCCGTGCTCTATCCACTGTATCACCTAGCCACCCCCACAGATCTTTTAGAAATGTGTTTTATTATTATATGAAGTGAACAAATCCATCAAAACTGATCATGATGATGTGTTCTTAAACAATTGAATTAAAAATTCTTGTAGGTCAAGAAGAGAAGATCTTTTTTGTTATAATATTTTTGCATAGTATTTTAAAACAAGTTCTTTGGTTAGATAACTAGTTTCAGATGTAGTTAAAAACATATGCAAGTTATTCTAGAACTGCTTCTAGCAGATGTTGCATTATTTGGTTGTTGTTAGCAGGAAAAAGGAAAACTTCCATCCAGTGTTTGAACATCTTGATCCCACAACACAGAATGTCCGAAACAAACCATCAGGAGAATTTACACAGGAAATCATCACAATAATCCATCAAGTTAAAGGTTAGTATGACTAAAACAGGGAATATTTGTTGACTTTTATGAAGTTACATAGCCTGGCAGATTCACTCAAACTGAAGAGTCTTTATGCTGTTCATATTTGTTAATCATTCTCCCTTATTCTAACTACAAAAACTATATATGTAACCTATATGGAAGGTAATTACCACATACCACAGAACTCCCAAAATACAAGTAAAATTTTTGAAAACATGAATGTATTGGGGGTTTGTGTGTTTGTGACTTCACTTTTCAGGGTGCTGTTTAGTTGGGAATTCCGAACAAAGTTTGTTCACAAATTTATGTGCTAAAATTATGTATTTTTTTTCAAAGGGTTTCCAGCCCTCCAGGTCATCCTACAGAAACTAATTATTCACATTTTGCATTTCTTTTTAGCACACTTGATTCTCTGATTTCCCCCATCTCAAAATAGATGAGAAGCTGCATAATGGAGATGGGCACACAAAATTAGCAAGAGAGAAACATTCTGATAGTGAGAGGAGGAAGAAAAAATAAGGGAAAAAAAGTAAAGGTATAGAAGTCTGAATCCAAGTATATTGTTATTTATAACCCTGTTCCCATTGGAGATTGAACTTTGTCTGAAGGTGTGTGGCTTTTTTTTTTTTTAAGTTTTTCCAAGGCAAATGGGGTTAAGTGGCTTGCCCAAGGCCACACAGCTAGGTAATTATTTAGTGTCTGAGTCCGGATTTGAACCCAGGTACTCCTGACTCCAGGGTCGGTGCTTTATCCACTTCGCCACCTAGCCACCCCTGATGTATGGCTTTGATAGGCATCTTACCCTGCTTGGATCCCAGGCTTGTGTGAGATTCCTAGCCATTCCAAGCCAAGCCAGTACACACAAGCTCCCCCTGCTCCCTAGTCCTCCACCAGTAGAGTGTAATCTTGAGCAGGGACTCTCCTGCTTGTTTACTTTCTACTCTCAAATCAGGGTGCCTAATGTGTAGTAGAAAATGCATTTTCATGAATAATGGTAAAAATTACTAGTGTCTAACAGTCAACAGCATATGCTATTTTATTTTCACAATCATGTGATATGTATAAAGCCACTTATTATTTTCACTGTATAACTGATGAAATCAAAGCTATTCATTTACTGAACATGTAGGTGCTTACTTTATACAAGGCATGATGCTGGGGATACAAAGACAAAATGAAAAAAATCCCATCCTCAAGGCGTTTACCTTTTTTCAAGGAAAAAAATGCTAGTTCAAAAATCAAAGCTCACTAACAATTGGGAAATCAATAAAATATTCTCATAAAAGAGAATACTTGAGATAATCCTTAAAGGTAGCTAAAAATTATGATACTTGAGGTGCAGGAGGAATGCATTTTAGGAAAAAAAGATAGATTCTGTAGTAGCAGAAGATGGAATGCCAAATTTGGACAAACAGCAATTTGACTAGAGTATAGAATATGTTAAGGAGAAATGGCATAGTACAAAATAAATTTAGAAAGTTAATAGACAGGAGCCAAATGAATTTTTTTTTCTAAGTGTCTGAAGACAGATTTGAACTCAGATCTTCCTGACTCCAAGACCAGTGCTCTATCCACTGCCACCTTGCTTACCCCCAAATAAAAGGATTTTGAGTGCTAAGGGGGACCAGTTCCTGTTTCATCTCAAAGGTAGTATGGAATGTTGAGACTTATGAAAACTCTTTTGTTGGCTTGGTAGTAGCTGAATTAGAGAAGTCAGACTAGAAGTGGGAATAACAATTAAATTAGCAAGATTTTCTGTGCAAAATGGGAGGATGGCAGATGAATTTGAGATGTGGCAGAGACAGAACTGAAAACACATACCAGCTGGTAAGGATTTGGGAGAAAGAAGTGTTTGAGATAATTCTGAGATAGCTAACTTAGATTGTAAATATGATGGTGGCTTCATCAAAATAAAAGAGGTCATGGAGCAGGGTTGGGTTTGTGGCAGTTGAGTTTTAGATATTTTTTGTAACACCCAGATGGGATCTTGTAGCAGGCAGTGAATCACATAGCATTTAGGACAGATTGGAGAGACACACGATTACTGAATGAGAGATGATGGTGTGATGATATAGTAAGGCCTGAAGGATAGTTGGACAGAACTAGAAGAGCCATATTGTGGACAGTAGGGGGAGAGAGTGATAATCCAGTATGACCCACCATTGTCAAAAGCTATGAAGACTTTGAAAAAATGAGGACTAAGAAATTTTTATCAGTTTTTTCAATTAGATCTTTGATACTTATAATCTTGGAGAGAACAGTTTCATTTCAAGCACTGGGTTCAGGAAACCAGGTCAGAATGTGGGTTGCTAAAATGGAGGTATAGTCAAGGCATTGGGTATAAATCAAAGTAGATGGCTATAGTTAATGAAATATTTGTTCTTGGTCATTCATAGTAATGATCAGAAGCAGGATCGGAGATCATAGGATAACAGATAAAAAGCTGCTAGTCATCCAATTTCTCTTCATTTTATTGAAGAGGCTATTGTACTTTTTTTTTTTTTTGCAGGCAATAGGGTTTCGTGGCTTGCCCAAGGCCACACAGCTAGGTAATTATGAAGTGTCTGAGGCCGGATTTGAACTCAGGTACTCCTGACTCCAGGGCCGATGCTCTATCCGCTGCACCACCTAGCTGCCCCTGCTAATGTCCATATTAAAGATGGAATTTGAACCCAAGATCTTACTTAAAAGTAAGATTTTATCATAATGCCTCCTGTAACCTTTCTCAATTCCAAGTCTTAATTCTTTTCTACTATATCATCTTTTTTGACATTAGTCTGAAATTATCAAAAGTAGGTTAATTTATGTTAATCCTTTTTGTTAAGGGGGGGAGGAGGATAATAGTAGTGATATATATGTATATACATACATATATGTATGTATGTATATATGAGAGGCATGCTCAGGAAGACCTGAATGAATAAATTATTACTTGATTCACGTCTTACCTCTATGATTTTTAAGTTAAAGAGAATTTGCTGATAGGCATTACTTCATCCAGATTTCCCTATATTAGTGAAATCACATACCTGGCGGGGAAAGGTATCTTTAAAAAGAAACCAAGAGATGTATTATGGCTACCATTAGTCATCTAGACAAATTAACCTTAAGGACTAGAAAGTTTAGGCACAACCTTTAAAGCAAAAATTTTATTTCAATTTTACTTAGAAAAGTTTTCACTCAGTTCTGTTTTCTTTGATTAAAAAATTGCATTCTCAATTGATGCAACTTGGCTCTTAAAGTATTAAATATCTTAAAATTTTAAAAGCATTTTTAAGTTCTAGTCCTTCAAATGTTAGTTATAGGGGGCAGCTAGGTGGTGCAGCGGATAGAGCATCGGCCCTGGAGTCAGGAGTACCTGAGTTCAAATCCGGCCTCAGACACTTCATAATTACCTAGCTGTGTGGCCTTGGGCAAGCCACTTAACCCCATTTGCCTTGCAAAAAAAAAAGTTATATTTCATTTCTTTGGAAAATTGATTAAATGGAACAAAAAAGCTCATTCTGGATAAATGATCAACTATTTCACCTGATAATCTTCAAGAATAGAGTTAATTATTTTTACCTGATATTAAGCCAGTATATTGCATATACATTTGGGTGGTAAGATAAATGATATTAGAGATTCAAGCAGACTTCCTCTGAATAAATTAACTTTATTTTGTTAATAAGACAGAATGTGAGGGTTAGATATTGGAATAAGAGGAAACTTCTCATAGCAATGATGTTGGATCATTGCTTCCAGGTTTGAAAGGATGAATTATGGGAAAATTTTCTGAAAAGGCATTTTGTTACTAGCATTTAGGGAATTGTTTTCCTTTTTTTATTAAGGAGAATATAATTATCAAAAGACTGTATTTTTAAGGAAAGTTCTGAAAAGATAGAATAGTATTAGTATATAAACTTAAATTACATCTAAATTTTTAACAATAGTTTGCTTAACTTGTTTTGGACTTTTGTTTGTTCATTTTTTAGTTATATTTGATTTATCATGACCCCATTTGGTATTTTCTTGGCAGAGATATTGGAGTGGTTTGCCATTTTATTTTTCCAGTTCATGAGGCAAATGGGGCTAAGTGACTTGCCCAGGGTCACACAACCACTGCCTGAGGCCAGATTTTGAACTAAAAAAAAATGAGTCTTCTGTTTCCCAGCCCAGTGTGTATCCTCTGTTCCACCTAGCTACCTTTGGTTTAGGCTTCCTGCACAGATTATCTTTGATCTAGCATTCACTATTATTTTTTAGCTTTTGTTTAAAATAGATATATTATACTAATTTCTATTAGTTGTCATTATTTCTGAGCCTCATTTTAGAGAATCATTTGAATATTTAGTATTTTTCTTCAGGATTTATTGAGATAATTACTCCCTCTATTCTTTAATAGTATTTAGGTGTGATTGACAGTTATACATGTATTACAAATCCATGGAATAATGAGACTGGGACATTTTATTTGTCAATACTCTTCAAGCAGTTATTAAGTACCTACTATGTTCTTAATACTGTTAGATTTTAGGATTACAAAGATCATATAATCTCAAGGACAAACTGACATTTTTTATTTTTCTGAGCCCTATTTTTGTATGTTCATATTTAATATTTTAAGTGCAGTCAGTTGTATAGTAAGATAAAACTACTTATCTTTTTCCAGCAAATTATTTTCCATCTTCCGAGCTTACTTTACATGAACGTTTCTCAAAAATGCAAGATACGCAAGTTCCTGATATAAATGAAATGAAAATGAATTCAGATCCAGAAATTCACAGGTAAATAATTTAATATTACTCTTCTCAGGCAAAAAATAAAATCTGGGAGAAAGTGCTTCTGATAATCTTCCCCCTGTTTATATCGTTCAATCTGGGTCTCTACTTCATTTACGTTTCCTTTGACAGGAGAGAAATAGAGCTATTATAGTATGTGCCTTCTTATGTTTTATTACTAGAATTTGTTGATGCTAGGGGTTTGTTTTCTCAATGGCCATATCAAAGTACCCCTCTTGAAGCAAAGTTGGATGAGAGTAGAATAGACTTGTGGTCAGTGGATGTCTGAAAATTTAAGACTCTTATGCCAAGTGTTCATGTGGCAGTCTCTTTGGCATTTGATGCTTCATGTTGCTCTGGCCCTATCTTGCCTTATCCTTTTATTAGAAAGGGCTTCTAGGACTGAAGAAACAAGCAGACGGTATTATTGAATGAATATACATTATATTATACATCACTAATCTCAGTGATGTGTGCTTGTTCCAAAGCAGAGCGTAATCTATTCAGGGGAAATTGTATTTTGTTTTGTTTTTGAAACTATTGACCTAATATCGAAGAATTTTGCAGTCACTTCAAAAGACCTTCCTTCTCTATTTCTCTATATTATTTGCCTGATTAGTGAGAAATTGATATTATCGTCAAAGTCACTTTACTTTGACTAGTCAGAAATAGAAGCTGCACTGAGGATCAAGTGTTTAATAGAAGCAAGTGTTTAATATCACTTGTCAAGTAAGTATTCAATGTGACCAAGTTACTTTAGGGTTGAAATACTACTAGAATCACCACAAAATTGAAAATTTTAAACTTTGATTATTAATACAATTTAGTGACTAAAAGATTAGTAAATGAGTGCATCATTACCTCTCTGTACTACTGAACTTGAGGTCCCTGTGAAGTCTGATAACAAAGTTCTTCTATATTACTTCAGAAATCTGAAATAGATCATTTATTCCAAATTTGGTCAGATTGTATTATAAAAAATGTTTCATTGTATGATTTACAGTTATTAATTATTGTCATATCTTTGTTTCAGAAGAATTGATATGTCTTTGGCAGAACTGCAGAATGAACGAACTGTGAAGTGTGAACCAGGACAGGTAAGTTGATTTAATTCTTAACTAGGGAAAATTATTTTATTATTGATAATCTATTACAAGATTTTGAAAAGCCCACATTCATTTGATCTAACAATAAGGATTATGTTTATGATTTATTTGGGATAGTCATACATGTGACCTGTCTCCCTCAAATAAACTTAAGTCTTGGTGATCCAAATCCAAGAGATTAAACACCATGGGTGATAGATCCAGGAAACCAATTATGCCTAGAAGTGCAGGTTGAGTCTCCCTGACTTGAGGTGGGCAGGAAGACAAAAGGACCTGGAACCACTTAAAAATGCATAAAACTAGAAGTAAGGTGACACACCCTTCCCATCCCACCTCCCCTTACTCTCCTATTTCCCTGTGTGTGCTTGTCAGTCATTAATAGCTCAGATAATGAAAACATGGGGTAGATAGCATTTCTTTGTTCTAGCTATTTCCTTCAATTTCCAGACTCATTCTTTTTATCTTTGGAGTGGATGGGGAGGTAGTTATCTTATGAGTCTGCATTTTATAGCTACTATCTTTTTTCCTTCTAAATTCCTGGTGTTTGATATGAGACTCAAAATGAACCTTTTTGTCTCCTGGACCTCTTATGGTTCTCAGTTTACTTTTACCCTAATATCATTTTTTTTCCAGTTTAATGCAATCTTGTCAAAATTCATATTAAACATAGGCTGAGATGTTTTCCTATTCCTTAAAAAGCCTACTTTTTGACCACTTAAAGTAAAACATAACAGAACAAAAGAATTTAAAACTGAAGCGCCTATCATTATGCTTTTATTTAAGTATTCATTTTTTTCCTTGGTCTGTTTTTAAATTTATATAAACTTCATATTCTCATTATCAGTTAGTTACCACAAATGCTGGCAAAAGTAAATATGCATGCCTTTTTAAGTTGTATGAAGAGTTAGACTGATTATAACATTTCTGTTATCTGAATTTAAAATTGCACAGGCCTATGGATTTTGATAAGATAATAGATAATGTAGGAACATGTAATATTTTAGATGATAGATAAAATCAGAACCATCTGATTTTAAGAGTATAAGTTTTGTTTTGTTTTTAGGTTTTTGCAAGGCAAATGGGGTTAAGTGGCTTGTCCAGGGCCACACAGCTAGGTAATTATTAAGTGTCTGAGCTTGGATTTGAACCCAGGTACTCCTGACTCCAGGGCTGGTGCTTTATCCACTGCGCCACCTAGTTGCCCCCTTTTTTTGTTTTGTTTTGAGTATAAGTTTTGAACTACAGACATTTAGGGAAAATATATTTGGCAATTTTTTAAAAAGTATGAAATTATGCTCAAAGTGGAGATAAATTTCTTTTTATTCTTAACCTTTATTATATAATTTAAGAAAAATGCAGTGGAGTATAAACTAGCAAAATACTGCATTTAATTTCTTAGTCTACATATCTATATTTTATGTAGTAACAGTATCTTTGCTATTTCTTTACTTTGGAAGAAAGTTATTTTACCTATTTGATCAATAAATAAAAGTTCATGAACAAAGAATAGAGGATCACTGATAATTAAATGGATAATTTTGATTACATCTAATCAAAAAATTTTTTATACGTGCAAATCTAAAATAGCCAAGTTGAAAAGGGGAACAATTAACTGGAGAAATAAAGGTCTCATTTTGAGATATATAAGGAACTGATTCAGATTTATATGAAAATGTGTTGTTATTTCCCAATTGACAAATTATCTTATGGATTTGAACAGAGGAAAGAAATACAGGTTTTCTATAACTATGAAAAATGCTTCAAATTACTACTAAGTAAAGAAACTTAAATTCAAGTAATTCCTGAGATTCTGCCTCATGCTCAAAGGTGCTAGTGATGACAAAAAAAGGAAAATGCTACTTGCTGAAAGGACTGTAGGGAAAAATGGGTAAATGTATGCACTTTGGACCTATGAATGGGTGCATTTATTTAGGAAAACAATTTCAAATTACATGCCTAACATAATTAAATGAGGTCATGTCCTTTGTTAAGTCTATACAAAAAAAGAGGAAAAGGTCCCATATGGGGATAAATTCTTATATTAGGTCTTTTTCTGGAAATTCAAGTGAATTCATCAGTGTTGGAATGACTGAATAATTGCTGTATATGACCACAGAGAGCCATTTTGTTGTATGAAATGAGAAAATAGGTAATTTTAAAGACATGAACTGTTAAATAAAATAAGCAAAACCAGAAGAACAATTTATATTGTAACAAAGAATGAACAATTTTAAGAATGAAATGAGCAAAACCAGAACAGTTTATATAATAATAAAAAATAATTTTATAGTAAAAACAAACTACTTGGAAGGTCAATGTTCATTACAAAAATACCTTTGTAATTTATTCCTTTATGTATTGTATTCCTTTATGATTCTACTCTAATAATGTAACGTACTTTCATTAAACAGTTTTGATGTATTAGACACAGAATGAAATATTTGTATAAATATATATGATTTTTTAGGGGTTGTTTTTTTTTTTTTTTTTTCAAGGCAAATAGGGTTAAGTGGCTTGCCCAAAGCCACACAGGTAATTATTGTCTGAGACCAGATTTGAACCCAGGTACTCCTCACTCCAGGGCCAGTGCTTTATCCACTGTGCCACCTAGTCACCCCAATAAATATGATTTTTATACCATTGAGGGAATTTGATTTAATTTCATATTTATTAAAAGAATTTTTACCCCGGGTAGAAGAAGAAAAATTAGATTTCCTACTATTAACAGATATAATGTTTGTGTAAGCACTGAGCCATTTCTGCAGGAATTTTATAAACAGAAAAATCTGAATTCTGAAGTTAATGTATATTTATTTAGGCTATGGTTTAGATTTATTGGATGAATTCTTTTCTTTTTTTTCTTTTTGCAAGTTAAATGGGGATAAATGACTTGCCCAAGGCCACACAACTAGGTAATTATTAAGTGTCTGAGGCTGGATTTGAACTCAGGTAGTCCTGACTCCAGGGCACATGCTTATCCACTGCGCCATCTAGCTGCCCCATGATGAATTATTTTAAAATATACTTTTACAAAACTCTTTCGATATTAAATAGGACTTTTTTCCAAAAGAAATAGAAATAGAATATTATATTCATAATTCAAAATCATCATTTCCTCAGGCCTTGCTTAGAGTAATAGAAGATCCCAATGATCTCCGACATGATATTGAGAGAAGGAGAAAAGAACGATTACGGAATGAAGATGAACGAATTTTTCACACGGGCAGAGCTATAGGAAGGTAAATAGGTTTTCTTTTAAACTCTAAAATTTAAATAGGAAAAAATAGATTTCGCTATCTGATCCTTACAATGTTTGTTCAGAACAAAGATTGTTATGATAATGTGTGTTTTGGGAATGTGAACTTGAAATGTTTTCTAATTAAGTTCTTTTAGAATAAAAGTTTGTAAAATTCTATAATTCTTTCAAGTCTGAATTCCGGTTTATGCCTTCTCTAAGGTTCTGCTGTTCTCCCTAGCTGGGAGTGATCTTTCATTGAGTCTTTCATAGTACTTGGTATACTTCTGCACTTGTCAATTTTGTCAATTTTCCTACTAGATTGTAAACATTTTGAAGATAGTTACTGTGTTTTATTGATTTTTATTTTTTCCCTGTGTCTAAAAGTATGATTTCCATTCTGTAGTCAATTAATTATAGTAGCTAACATTTTTATTGTACTTAAGAATTTCAAAAAAGCTTTTTATACATTGCCTCTTTATGACCTTCATAATAACTCTGTTATGTGGGTCCTACCAGTGTTCTACCCATTCTGGAGCTGAAGAAAGCGGACTCAGAAAAGCTGAATAAATTGCCTAAAATTATCTAGTTAGTACGTGTCAGAAATAGGTTTCAGATCCATCTGTCTCCAAATTTCAGTTCAGGAGTTTCTTCTTTTTGCTACCTTTTGTATATATTATTCTTCCTACTTCTTACTTGATTGAATGGAGTAACAGTTTTAAGAAGATGGGTGGATATGAAAGTTCTAACTCACCATCAAGTTTTTTACTTCATTTATTTCATATCCAACAAATGGACACCAAGACAGACACAGTAGTGTCCGAGTTGGTTTCACCTTTTTAGAAATCAGTCTGGAATTTTGCAAAAATGTGACTAATGTCATAAAGTCTAGAAGGGAATCTCCTCTACTCCCTTTCTCCCTTTGGTGGGATTCTCTGTTTTTGAGGAGGGGTCTTTGCCAGCCATGTTTCATTCTCTTCTTGACTCTGCTTCTGACTCTCTAGACTTGTACTCAACATTTCCCCATACCCTACCCCCTTTTTAGCTCCTTTTTCTGTGTTTCTTCCCCTCTCTTAGAATGTGAGTTTCTCGAATGTAAGGACTCTTTGTTTATATTTGTATCCTAACATCCTTTACTAGTCTGGTTCAAGGTCAAGGATTGAAAGTTCCTATGTATACCAAATTTTGTATAGCAGTAGAGAATCAAAAGAATGGAAATAAAAGAGGTGTACCCTTTGATTGGGGCAAGATTCAACAAATAGTGGTATCTGTGTACTGGAGTATCATTACTTCCTAAGAAGCTACAAATATGAGCAGTTCAGTAATAATATAGAAAGACTTTTATGAACTCAGAAGCAGAACACGAAAACACTATATACAATGACTTTAACTATATATAAAAAGAAAACTAATTACATGTAATTATATGATGACTCTGCTTGGCACTGGAGAAGACAAGAAATGTGCCTCCCCTCTCATTGAAGTTGAAGAGGGATAAGAGGATGTTGCCTACATTTTCAGACAAGAAAGTAGATTGTATTTCTTTCTTTTGGTTATTAATTTTTTCTTTTTTTTTTTTTTTTTACTGAGGAAGAGGGCTCACTTAGAAGGTGCATCATCATAAATGATTGCTGAACAAAAAACACCAGTTAAATTTTTGAAAATATATGTTAGATGTTCAAACTGAAGAATGCTTGTTATTGATTATCAGAATTATATGGAAAATATTCGAGATCTTCAGATCTTATCTCTCAACTTCTTTACTGCAAGCATGCACCAGAAGAGAATTTTCCCATTAGATAATATATGTGTGTGTGTGTGTGTGTGTGTGTGTGTGTGTGTGTGTGTGTGTGTATGTTAATTAACATTTAGTTTTCTCATACTGTGGATTTTTTTTTTTGGCTTAGCTTTTTTTTATGGCCATGCAAGAGTTTTGTTGGACAGGGTTAAGAGCATTAGGAAATGAGAGAAATGCTAAAAAAAAAGAAAAAGAAAAAGAAAGAAAGAAAAGAAAAATTTTTATAGGCATGTGTAATTCATATAAAATTAAAAATTTTTGTTTACTCTGGACCTTCAAATTCCACAAGTATATATGAAAATGCCCATCATAGGTGAAGATCGGCAACTTCATTTATAGTATGGTCTTGGAGAAGCAGCATGGGGAAGTTAAATATGTCTGTGATCACCCAGAAATTATGTTATCAGAGACAGGACTTTAACTTCTAAAAAAGGTCTGTCAGTGACCTGTACAGTTGTTTCATCATCAGTATGAATTCCCAGACCACAACATCTCTGGCCATCACTAATCTTTCTGTGCTGCCTAGTTTTTTCTTAAATTAAAAAAAAATTTAGAATTTTTTTCCAATTACATGTAAAGATAATTTTTGATATTCATTTTTTGTGAGATTTTGACATACGTGGATTTTTTTTTTTTTGCAAGGCAGTCGGGTTAAGTGGCTTGCCCAAGGTCACACAGCTAGGTAATTTTTAAATTTGAACCCAGGTCTTCGTGACTCCAGCCTGTATATGTGGATTTTTAAAAACAATTCATCCCCTATCTGCTTGAATACAGAGTTTGCCTTTTAAATTCTTTTTATTAAAAGTAAGTACTGCTTTCCAAAATGGTTGAGGTCATTTCACTATTTAGAATTATTAGGAAATTAATGAATTTGTCTATTCCCTTTGATGTAGAGATCCCTTTACTAGTCATATTTACTAGGAAATTTATATTCACATCAGTATTTACAGCCAATATTTGTAGCACAATAGCCCATATATGGAAACTCATTGACGGGAGAATGGCTGGACAAATGGTAGTATAAGATTGCAATGATGTGGTAGTTAGGTTGTGGAGTCAATAGAGGATTGGCCTTGGAATCAGGAGGACCCAAGTACAAATGTGGCCTCATATTAATAATTACCCAGCTATGTGACCTTTGGGCAAGTCACTTAACCCCATTGCCTTGCAAAAGCAAAAATAAATGAATGCAGTAGAATATATTGCTTCATCATTAAGAAGCAGTGTATCTTTAGAAACTAGAAAATTATCAGAAGATTTTAGGAACTGATACACAGTAAAATAGCCAAAAAGGTAATATATGTAATGATTGCAATGATGTAAATGAGAAGAAAAGAAATTGAATGCTGGGTTATTATAAAAAAACTAGTATTAGCCCAGAAGAAAATATTATGTGCATAGAGGACTATAGGAAAGGAGTACTTCCATGTCCTTTCAATCAGTGAGTATTAAATGCCTGTTAAATGCCAGATACTGTTCTAGGTGCTGATCGAAATACAGTCAACTCTCAGGGAGTTTAAATTTTATCAGGAATGGGTGTTTTTCTATAGGTATGAGGGTATATGTTTTTACAGAATTAGTATTAAAAAACAGAGGGTGGTAAGGAAGGGCATTAGCATTTAGAGGAATCTGGAAAGAATTTATGTAGAAGATACTTTAACTGGACTTTGAAAATAGAAAGGTTATACAATGAGGATATATCATGCCAGTGCAAAGGAACAGAGAAGTATGACCGAAGATTATATGTAACGAATAGAAGGATGAGTAAATGGTTCTGAGGATAGAGAATGTGTGGAGGACTTTAAATGCTAAATAGTAGAGCTTATATTTTAATCTTACAGACAATATAGAGATGCTGGAATTTTTGGAATAGAGAAAGTGAAATAGATCTGCTCATAAGGAAAACCTAAAGGATAAACTAAAGTTGTGACTTGTCATAGTAGAGCTAAGGGATGGAATCTGAGTGAGATTGTGGAGGTAGGAATAGCAGTTTTGGCAACTGACTGTGGGATGAGAGTGGGACACAAGACAGTTTTACAGGAAAGATAATGAGTTTAATTTTGGACTTTTAAAATTTGAAACAGGACTGGACATGCTTGCAGAAAATAGACTTTTAATTAAACATTTCAGGAAGCCATAGAAACCAAAGGACCAAGAACTTTCCAGGCCTATGAGACAGCCAATGGAAAGACACATAGACAGTGCCATATAAAAGGAAGTATAAGTAGTCTAGTCTAGCTGGATCAATGTGAAAGGAGGGAAATATAGTAAAAATAGACTGAAAGAATCAAAAGGGTATATATAGGTTGTAAATAGCTTTAAATATCTGAGGACGTGATTTTGGTCTTAAAAACCAATAAAGAGTCAGAATAACATTGGCAATTAAAAGAGAGAAACTTGAGGGCCAGTATTTTTACTATAATGCAGTAGTGTGTAGATGAGAGATGATGATATGATTATAGAAATGGGAATATAAAGGTGAGTTGAGAAAATTTGGCAACAGATTTAATGACACCTCAGTTGTGATACTGAGTAGGAGAGTATAGTAATTCCCTTCATATTAGAAAGGAAGACTTCTGGAGGATAGAAGATGAGTTCTTTATTAGACACGAGTTAGATGTCTAAGAAGCAGTTGGAGTTGTATTACTGTACTTCAGGAGAGAGGTTAGGGCTAGATATTTAATCAGGGACTGGGAAGCCAGAATGTGGTCTGGGCAACAGATGCTCTTGGTGGTCAGTAATCTTCCCCCTCCCAGGAAGTTGTCTTACCACCATCATCACCTATATATTACAACACAGAATCATTGCTAGTGACTGATGAGTGCTAAGTAATAACTATAGATAGATATTTTAATGATATATAACAGACTGCATTGAGGCTTATAGCAAGTCATATCTGTGCCCTGGGAAAGCAGGAAAAAGGAGCTGTTTAATGACCTTGAAGCTCACCAGCTGCCCATTAGTGTAGTACTTGTCAGAGTGGAGTCCTCTAACTTATATCCTTATATCCTCTGACTCATCAGTACATCTTCCCATTTGCTTTCTTTCTAGTCTTACTCTCTTCTTTAAGCTTCCTTTGGTGCTTATATTTTTTTAGGGGTTTTTTTTGCAAGGCAATGGGGTTAAGTGGCTTGCCCAAGGCCACACAGCTAGGTAATTATTAAGTGTCTGAGGCTGGTGCTCTATCCACTGGGCCACCTAGCGGCCCCTCTCATGGACTTTATGCAGGATTAAAATTTGTGGGTGTGGAACTTTATTAAGTGAATTTAAAAGTATGAGGGAGTTTACTATATATAATTCATGATTTAAAAATTTTCTGTTTTATTTCCTGTATTTTAAGATTAAAGAAGTTTTTAATTTTATGATTTACTTTGGCATTAGAAATATAAATGGAATAATTTTAAAATTTGATTTAGTAGGGTATCTATATGTACATGTTTGTTTAAAGTGGTATGTTAACCCTGTAGGATTTTGCTCTTTTGTTTTAATGATTTTTAATGTGTAATTGTATTTCTTGTAAATAACTGCCACCAGACATTTCCTACTTGATCAGAAGAGGAACTATCAAATTGAAATTTTGTGTCCCATTTCAATTGTTATCAATTATAGTAATCCATTTATCCTGATGTCATTTTTATTGCAACTTCTACTTCAGAGAACCAAAACATAAATAAAAAGACCTTTAGTCCTCATAAAAAGATAGAAAAATCTATATACCAGAACTTATATGTTTTCCTTAGAATACTTCAAGCTCTCATTGAGTTTATTTGATCAAAAATCCTAAGATTCTGGGATGAGTGCCTGGAAACTCCTAGTGATTGAAATCCTATTGATTCTCTGAAACAGCTTTTGGCAATCTGATAGTAAGAAAAGAAAAACAATGTCAGATATCTTAAGACATTTACTGTAGTTGTAAACATCCTGTAGCAGCCCAAGAGGGCTTTCAATCATTGTTTTAGAAAATGCAATAGTTGACAGGGCGGCTAGGTGGTGCAATGGATAAAACACCTGCTCCGGAGTCAGGAGTACCTGGGTTCAAATGTGGTCTCAGACACTTAATAATGACCTAGCTGTGTGGCCTTGGGCAAGCCACTTAACCCCATTGCCTAGCAAAAACTTAAAAAAAAAATGCAATAGTTGAGATCCATAATGAGTCCTCAAAAAAAGGGGTTAAATTTTTTTTCAGTATATTAAGAAGTTAATGAAGTTTTTAGGAAGATATTCATCAAAAATGACTAACATAAAAACTTGGTCTTTGAAATAGTAAATTTTAATTTCTGAAAAATTCATTTTAGTATGGTTCATTGATCACAGATAAATTAAGTATTTGCCATTATATCAGAGAAGCAAGGTGTTAATGTCTTAAATTGCTCTAAACACAGCCTATTTCTGATTTAGGATGAGATTGACATAAGAGTAAATTATTTAGACATAAGTTAAACAATTTTTCTTTCTTTCGTTTGACCAGGAATGATCAGAACTACAGTTTTTCAAAATTTCATGCGGGTGGATTCCAAAATCCTATAAGATTTATTAAACCATACTTCAGAAAATTTATTAGAAGATCTTACAAGGTAAGAAAACAAAGTAAAATCTCTAGTTAATATTTTTCTTTTCTGATTCAATCCTTTATATAAAGGAATAAAAAAAAGTGAAAAACAATTCAACTGACCTAACATAATATAACACTTTTCGGTGTTCTTAGCTACCTGACTCTTCTTGCCCTCTTCCATCCTTTCAGTGGAGAGTGGTAACTCCTTTTTCTTTGCAAATTTGGAAGCTGACTTTTGGTCATATGATTTGGCAACATTCAGTTTTTATTTTGATGTTTCTTCCATTTATATTGTATATCTTGTTTTTCTGTTGTACTTCATATTAATTTATAGAAGCTATCCCATGTTTCAGTTTTTACGTTCAATTTTTCTTTTAATGGAAATAACCCTCTTTCTATTATATTTAAGTACCACTTTTTCGGCCATTCTCCAGTCCATAAGCATTTGTCTTGTCTGCAGTTCTTTGCTACTACAAAGAAAGTACTGTCACATATTTCAGTGTCTATCTGATCTTAGTTTTTTTTTTGTTTTGTTTTGTTTTGTTTTTTTTTTTTGTTTTTTTGCAAGGCAAATGGGATTAAGTGGCTTGCCCAAGGCCGCACAGCTAGGCAATTATTAAGTGTCTGAGACAGGATTTGAACCCAAGTACTCCTGACTCCAAGGCCAGTGCTTTATCCACTACACCACCTAGCTGCCCCTTTATTTTTTTTTTTAAATTTATTTTTTATTCTCATTTTGTACAAATGTTTTTTAACATTAATAAAATATTCTTGTTTGCAAGTAAACAAAATACTCCTCCCCCCATGAATATAGACTTGCTTGGGAGAAAAAAGTAAAGGGGAGAGAAAAAAATTAAAATTAAAAAATAATAGTAACAATTGTAGGTATGGCCAGGTGGCGCAATGGACGAAGCACCAGCCCTGGAGCCATGAGCACCGGAGTCCATATCCAGCCTCATAAACCCAACAATCACCCAGCCATGTGACATGCAAGCCACCCAATCCCCACTTCCCTGCAAAAACCAAAAAGAAGGGAAAAAAAGACTCCACATAAAATAAAATAGTAATAATAGTAGGGGCGGCCGGGTGGCAGACAGAGCATTGGCCCTTGAGCCAGGAGCACCTGGGTCCAAATCCAGCCCCAGATACCCAAAGATCACCCCACTATGTGGCCCCAGGCAGGCCATCCAGCCCTATTTGCCCTGCACCCTCCCCCAAATAATAATAACAAAAAATGTGCTTCAGTCTTTGTTTCAACACCAACAACTCTGTCACGGGTGGATCACATTCTTTATGATAAGTCCATCACAAAAGTTACTTCCACATTTTTCCAATGTTGCCATTGCTGATCACAACTCCCTCCTTTCTTATTTCTCCACTATCATGTACTACATTTTCTCTCTCCTTTCACTCTTACTCCGCTGTAGGGTCACTGAGTGGCGCAGCAGGACAGATCCCTGGTCCTGGGGCCAAGAAGCCCTGAGCCCCCATACCACCCCTTAGGCCCAGCATCCACCTGGCCCTATGGTCCTGGGCAGGCCATCCAATCCCAACCCCTTGCAAGAGATAAAAAAGAAAATGTGTTATATCTGACCCCCCCCCCCCCCCTCCATGGTCCATCCTCTCCTCCTTTATTCACATCCCCACCCCTTCCCCCTGCTCCCCCCTCCTTCTTACTCCAGATGTCTATACCCCATTGAGTATATTTGCTGTTTCCTCTCCTAGCCACCTCTGATGAGAGCAAAGGTTCCCTTATTCCCCCTTGCCTCCCCCCTTCCATATCATTACAATAGCTCATTGTAATAAAAATATCTTATTATGTGAAATATCTTGGACTATTCCACCTCTCCTTTTTCTTTCTCCCTTTCCATTTCCCTTTTTTTCTATTGACTCCATTTTTACACCATATTTTATCTTCTAATTCAGCTTTCTCCTGTGCTTCAACTATAAAAGCTCCCTCTACCTGCTCTATTAACTGAGATGTTCATATGAATATTATCAGTATCATTTTTCTATACATGCAGTTCATCCTCATTAAGTCCCTCATATTTCCCCCCCTCTCCTTCAATCTCCATGCTTCACCTGAGTCCTGTATCTGAAGATCAAACCTTCCGTTCAGCTCTGGCCATTCCAAAAGGAACATTTGAAAGTCCATCTTTTTCCCTGAAAGAGGACATTCAGCCTTGCTGGGTAGTTCATTCTTGGCTGCATTCTAAGCTCTTTTGCCTTCCGGGATATTGTATTCCAAGCCCTACGCTTCCAATGTAGTTGCTGCTAAGTCCCATGTGATCCTGACTGCAGCTTCATGATCTTTGAACTGTGTCCTTCTGGCTACTTGTAATATTTTCTCTTTGACTTGGGAGTTCTGGAACTTGGCTATAATATTCCTAGGGGTTGGTTTTTTTGGGATCTCTTTCTCGGGGGGATCGGTGGATTCTCTCCATTTCTATTTTGCCCTCTGTTTCTAGAATATCAGGGCAATTTTCCTGTAGTAATTTTTTGAAAATGATGTCAAGGCTCTTTTCCTGATCATGACTTTCAGGTATTCCAATAATTTTCAAATTATCTTTCCTAAGTCTGTTTTCCATATCAGTTGTTTTTTTCAATGAGATATTTCATATTTTCTTCTAATTTTTTTTTTTTTGTTTTAAAGTATTGATTCCTGATTTCTGGTAAATTCATCAATCTCCCTGAATTCTATTCTTTGTCTGAAGGATTTATTCTCCTCAGAGTTTTCTTATCTCTTTTTCCATCTGGCCAATTTTGCTTTTTAAAGCATTCTTCTCCTCAATAACTTTTTGAACTGTTTTATCCATTTGACCTAAGCTGGTTTTTAGCATGCTATTTTCTTAAGCATTTTTTTGGATTTCCTTGACTAAGCTGCTGACTTCATTTTCATGTTTTTCCTGCATCTCTCTCCTTTCTTTTCCCAGTTTTTCTTCTAACGCCCTCATTTGATTTTCAAAGTCTTTTTTGAGCTCTGTAATAGCCTGAGCCCAATTTCTGTTTTTCTTGGTGTCTTTAGATGCAGGAGCTTGTGCTTCCTCATCTTCAGACTGAGTGTTCTGATCCTTCTTGGGCTCATTTGCAAAATATTTCTCAATGGTGCTCCTCTTATTTCTCTGCTTGCTCATTTTCCCAGCCTGGGCCTGGTTTTGGGGTGCTTCCTGAGCTTTTGGGACACTCCCACAAGCGTCTCAGTGTGTGAGGCTCTGTCCTCCCTCCTAGTCTGTGAATGACCATAAGCGCCCCCCTCTGCCACAGGGCTGAGGTGGGGGGGGACCTAGACTGGGATCAGGATCTGGATGTGGTCAGAGCCCCAGAGTCCTGTTCTAGAGGCAGAGGACAGAGCTCTCGTCAGTCTCTTCACTCCCCTCAGTCTCTTCACTCCCCTCAGCCTCTTCACTCCCCTCAGCTCAGTGGGCTCATGCCCTGGAGGCTCCTGCTTACTGCCTCCCCCTGCTTCTGTTTCTGGGTCTGGGCTGCCCAAAGACCAAGCTGCTTGCTGTGTGCCCTGAGGGCTGGGCTCTACGTGCTCGCTCTGTCAGAGGTCCCCCGCTGTTCCCCCACTTCGTGTCAGGTGCTCCCCGCGGTGCAGCTCAGGAGACTCCCCTGTGGCAGCTGCCCCCAGCGCCCTGAGGCTGCCTCCGGGAGGCTGAAGTTCTTTTGCTCTGGCAGGCCGCCCCTCCAGCCCTGGGGAGCAGAGCCTTTCTGATCTTTTCCAGGGTACCTTGAGACGGAGACCTGCCCCACTGGGTCCCTTTGTGGGTTCTGTCTCTCGAAAGTTTAGTCCTTAGCTTATGAGTTTTATCAGAGAGCGCCTAAGACTCGATCCCTTCATCTCACCATCTTGGCTCCACCCCCCTTAGTTTTTATTAATGAACTACTTGGAGTATATTTTCACTAATGGAACCTCTGGATGTTAAAGAATATGAAAATTTGTATTCATTTCTTATGATTGCAAATTGCCATCTAAAATGATGTGACTAACTTAAAGCTCCACCAACACTAGTATTTTGCCTTTCTTTTTTAATTAAAAATTTTTTTAAATTGTTCATTTTAATTTCTTCCATTTCTCCTCCCCCTTTCCTTGAGAAGGCAAGAAAAACAAAACCCATTAGAAATATGTACTGTCACAGAAAACAAATCTCCCCCCCCCCCCAAAAAAAAAAGACAGGAAGGAAGAAAAGAATATGGCTTTGATCTGCACTAAGTTTATCACCTTTCTTTCTAGAGGTGGATATAATGTTTCTTCATAAATTCTTTGCAATTATATATAGTCACTATTCCTGAGATTTTCAAAGTTGAATATTTTATATCACAACGAAACTGATTTTCAGTTAATACCCAATGATTTTTTTTTTTAATAGGGAGTCCTTCCCTATATGATTTGGCTATCAGTCTTTTTCTCGATGCAAAAGATTTTTTCCCCCACTTAACTTTTAACTTTCACTCCATAGATTTTGTTTGTTTAGAAGTTCTCCATTTTTTCTGTATTTAAGAGCAACATTTTTATCTCCTATAATCCTCTTAATCCCTCAGATTTTTAAAAAAATTCTTTTACCTATGGTCAGGAAACGAACTTCTTTTTTGCTCCTTTAATTTATTTATGATGTGACATTTTACTTGGACAGTAGATCATGGATCTCTTTATAGCTTAGTGACAGGTACTCTTTCTCTCTTTCCACCTAATTTCTGTTAGAAATCTTAGTTTTTATTGAGCCATAGGTTGTATTCCCTTGCTTCTTGTATTGTAATCATCCCATTGATTAATTTTCCTAATTTTAACCATACTGTAACCATAATTTGAGATCTGTTACTCCTTCCTGCCTAGTTTCTTTCATTATTTTCCTTGATCTTCTTGAGATTTGCTCTTCTAGAAGACTTTAAAATGTTTTCTAGTTCTGTCATGAAATTCTTTAGTACTTTGAATCACATGCCCCTAAATAAGTAAGCAAATTTAAGTTATTGCCATTTTTATTGTATTGGATCAAGTATAACCATGAACACTTAAGACCCGTGCAATTATTTAGACTTGTATGTATTTCTACCATAGTGTTTTTCAGTTGTCCTGTAATTGTTGTGTGTTTTTATACATGGACTCACATATCTTTTATATGTACTATAGTTAATTTGAATGTGCTGTGGTTATTTTGATTGGAATATCTTGCAACTGGCTTTTGTTGAGGTTTTTTTTTTAGCAATATGCTCAATAGTGTATATTTTTTTTGTTAGATTCTTATTTTGTTAACAATATTTATCATTTCAGTTAACTTCATGTGAATTCCTAGAATGGACCATCATGTCATTAAAAATATAATTTTGTTTTCTCTTTGTCTGTGCTTATTCCCTCAACAATTTCTTCTTTTATTATAAATATTCATTTCTAGAAAATAGGTAAAACAGTAGTGGTGATAATAGATATCCTTATTTTACTTTTGATGATAACTAGAAAAACCTCAACTATTTCTCCATTAAACAGTTCTTTTTCTCATATTGAGAAAGTATAATTTTGTTGTGCTTTTTAATATCTATACATAATATTTTTATATATACACAACATTGAATGTCGTATTTTTTCAAAAATACAAGACTGCATTTTAAAAATCCTTAAAATAATATGAACTATTACATTCATAACTTTATTTAACCATCAGTGTATTTGTTATAAATCTCATTTGATAAATATTTCATCTAACAAATGTTCATCTCATTTAAATTAAAAGCAGTTTTATTAGACTGTCATTAGTCAAAGCTTTGTGTGTGTAATAATTTTTTTCTTTGTTGTGATTCTTTTAATTTCTTCTATTTTGTTTTTTATGACAGTAGTTAATAAATTATTAACTATTTTTTTATACGTTAATAAAATATTAGGTGTCTGAGTTAGGATTTGAACTCAGGTCTTTCTGACTCCAGGGCCAGTACTCTATCCACTTATTGCACCACTTAGCTACCCCCTGATGTCTATTTTTCTACTGACATAAATATGCCAGTTGTCTTAAAAGAAATTTGAAAATATGTGAAGAATTCATAAATTTGACATCCTGTTGTTACTACTCTATTGATAACTAAAGCTCTGATTAAATGTTTACTGATTTAGCTATCGAATTTTGCCTTTGCTACATTCTGTGAGAGCATTCCTTTGTGAAGCCTGTGTTATGTAGTTTTAAAGAAACCTGGATTGAGATCAGAAATTATCTTGAAACCTCACTCTGCTATAGCTATGAAACTGGGAAAATCACTTAACCTCCCTAAACCTTATCTTCCTCATCTGTAAAATGAAGAATTTGGAGATCTCTGTGGTCCCTTTTATTTTAGCTATACAGTTCTTTAAGGTACTCACTTTTTTTAGCCACTATTTCTCATTTATTACAGTAGAAAATGTTACTATCACAAGACAATTATATGTAGGGTAGTTAGTAAATATTAAGGCATTTTCTAAGTTGGCTATTTTGATGTGTGGTCCAACCATTCGTTTTGCAATGATCTTATCTTAATTCTCAGAATATTCAACCTTTCTGCAGTCTTTAGGAGTACCACTCTCTCATGGTTCTCCTCTCCCCCAATGTGACTGCTTCTTCTCAGTCTCCTTTGCTGGATCCATGTTACACCTGCTAACCCTGGGTGCTCCACAAAGCTCTGTCCTGGCCCCTTTTTGCTTCTCCCTCTCTACTATTTCACTTGGTGACCACATCAGCTTCTAAAGATTCAGTTATCTTAGCCATGGGAATGATTCTGAAATCTACCTAATCAGCCCTAACTTCTGACCTTTATGTTCTTTTTTTTGTTTGTTTGTTTTTTTGGAAGGGTCCAAGCAGTTTTATTTTCATCATTCTGTGGTGGTATACAAAAACACTAGGAGAGCAAGTAAATAAAAGTGGGTTAGGAACATAATTGATATTTATGTCTGCCAGTATTTTAGCTGACTTTCCCATGATAGCTTCTAATGTTCTAGGTCCACATGGTCTTTCTGCCTCAGCCTCCCTACTGACACTTGACAAAGCCTTTCAGATCTTCCAGGAAGTTGGTGTATTCCTGGTGTTCAAGGGCTGTGCTGAGCTCAATGAGTTCATCTGCAAATGTGTTGTCCACCCCTCGGTCAGCCAGGAAGTCCATCAGGTGGTCGTACAGGGCCCAGTCCAATGAATCTGTGTTCAGTGTGTAGTTGGTATCCTTCCAGTCAGATTCACTGGTGGGTTGGAAACTCACTTCCTGGATGGAGAAAATGTCACTCTCATCCTCTTCTTCCTGTCCAACCTCATCCTCTGGATAGTGGCAGTCCAAGACAAAGGCCTTCTTGGTATTGTCCTTCACAACTTCCACCACAAAGTTTGGGGTTGTTGTAAGTTCAGGCTCTTGCTGTTCTTGGGCTTTCTGTCCCTCTGGTGGCTCATCATCAAAGGTCAGTGGGATACTGTTGTTAATATTGAATGTGACTGTGATCCTCTCCCTAGCTAATCTCCGGATTAGCTTGGCTTCTGTTCGTTGTACATCCAGTTCCCAATCTCCGGACATCTTGGGGAGAGATTTGTGTTTCTGGATTTTCCTCTCCTCTTTAATCTCATCTGTCAGAAATCAGCAAAGGCCTTGTCTTCCTCTGTGTGGAGGCCCCCGCATGTGCACGAACAGAGCCCGGGTGTGCTCCGGGGCAGCTGCAGCAGGCGCTGATGCGCGGGGCCTGGCCTGCTGGCCACTGCTCCTAGGAGGCCTCCGAAGGTGCGCATGGGTGGTGGCCAGTGTGGGCTGCAGCGACGGGAGGGCGGCGGGGTGCAGGGCCCGGGCCATGGGGCGCAGCAGCAGCGGCAGTGGCAGCAGCAGCGGGGCCATGACTGACACCGGTTCTTATTTTTAACTGCCTTGGACATCTACAACCATATGTTCTATAGACATGTTAAGTTCAAATGTGTCCATAATCAAATTCGCTATTCCCCTAAAGCCTACCCTCCTTCCAAACTTTCTTATTACTATCAAGGGTGCCATCGTCCTCTCATTCTGTTGCCAAGACATTTGGATTTACTAAAATTTCTCTCCTACTGGTACAAGCCTCACTACTTCATACCTAGACCTACTGATTGGTCTGCCTGACGCAAGTCTCTTCCCACTACAGTCCATCTTCCTCTCAGCCATCAAAGTGATTATGCTCAAGCCCAGGACCAACCATGCCAACTCCTTAATTCCAAAGGCTCCCTATCAGCTCAAAATCCTTTGTTTGGCAATCAACTCTTCATAACCAGCCCCAAATTACTGTAATGTTATTTATACCTTATACTCCACCACATACCACTTTTTTTGTTCCAAGTGTAATGACCTCCTTGTTGTTCCTCAAATAATACACTCTGTCTCCTGACTCTAGTATTTTTGATTGTAGAGCCTCTTGTTCTTCTTCTTTATCTCCGTCTCCTGGCTTTCATATAACTTCAACTAAAATCCTGTCTAATAAAGGAGACCTTTGCCATAATCCCTTAATTCTGGTGTCTTCCTTTATCTTATTTGTACATTATTGTCTGCATATGCCATCTTTCGTTTCCTAGCACTGGCACATATTAGTTGTTTAGAAATGATTATTGATTGACTTGAGTTCTTAACTCTTCAAACGTTACTCTGATTCTCTTGGAATATTGAAAACTGAGTAGAGAATGAGGCTCAGACTTGTTGTCCTTGACATGTCAACAGAATAAGGTATGTTGACTATTTCTGTTACTGCTATCTTTGGTATTTTTTAAGCAGAATGCTCTCTATTTTGAAGTTGAAAAATATTTCTTATCTGGAATCAGTGTTAAGTTTGAGGGAGGTATGCTTATCTACAGAATAGCTTGTTTTTCCTGACTTTTTATTCCTTTCAAATTATTCAGAATTTTTCTTTTTCCCTCCACCTTCCCATGAGTATGCTATGGATTAACCATTGACTGAGCCTTTTTTCTGGCCCACAACTATTTGAGTTTGTCCTATGGATATATGGATACACAATTTAATTTTATCATGGAAACTAAGAAGGACAGTTTACAGAATCACTTTTCAACAAACTTTGGAATTCACGGAATAAGTTGAACCCAAATTTTTCTTTTAAAATAACCCTGTTTGTTTTCAAAAATATGTAAAGAAATACAAAAAGGTGTTTGGTCTTTTTTATATATATTCCTTCATTCCTGTGATTATTTTGAAGGCAGTGACAAGGAATCCACATTATAAGAAGCAAGGTAACAGAATTAGTGGGTGGCATTTGATAGGCAGTATTAGAGAAGAAAATGCTACCTTGTCTCTTGTTTTGGAATTGTCTGTATTTTTGTAAGTATGTCTAGTGTTTAGGTATTAAATATTTTAGAAAGCACTTGAGAATTAAGTCCTAGTTCTGTTTTTTTTTATTAATATTTATTGTTGTGTTAACCTGTCTCCTGTCTCTGTTACCTTTTCTGAAAACTAGGGTGGCTTTACGTCAAATAAATAAGGAGGTAATATCAAGCTTGTGGTCCACACTATTCCCAAATGTAACCTGAAAAAATGGGATATAGATCCTGTCTCATTTTAATGTGTTTATATATTAACAATAAAAAGAAATATATGAACATGTATGTTTTAGAGAGCAAATGCTTAATCAGGTATAGTTATAATTAAGGGATATAAAGTGATGACTTTTGAGATGCACAACTTATAATTTTATCTAGTGAGCTAGTTTTATATTTTTGTCATTCATAATTTAGTCTTTCCTCTGAAGTATAATAGGTTATTGCTGGTAAGAACCTGGCAAGTTGTTTTTAATTAACTTTAATGAACTCAACAGTTTATCCTTGATATTTTATATCATTCTTTGACTGTATCTGAAGTACATGAATAACTTCCAGAGTTATTCTGTTATGGATTTGCCTATAATCACCACTGTTTACTGTACTGTTTACTGTAACAATAAAGCTGTGTCAAGATAATGTCTGAAAATACTATTTTAAAGATAAAGTGGAGGTATTATTGAACAAATTTAAATTAATGTGTTATATTTTAAAATATTACATATATAGTATTTGAAAATGCCTATTCTATCATTGTGTCATTAAAGTATTAGATTAGGAATCTAATATATTTTTTTTTTTTTTTTTTTTTTGCAGAGCAATTTGATAGAGGGCAGATTCCAGCCCCATTATAAATCAGGCCTAGTTCTGAAGGGTTTGTATGTTCAAGCTAAGTACCAGCGTTTACGTTTTACTGGTTCGAGAGGATTTATCACTAATAAATTCAGAGAAGAATTTCTAAGGAAAGAAAAGGTCAGTTCAGTTAAAGATATTTTAAAATTTTGGTGATTCTAGAGTTCTTAAAATGTTAGAATTTATCTTGGAGAATTTACTGAGTTTTAATTAAAATTCCTGGATATTGATGTTTTCTCATGGCAGTGTATAAATATGAGGGGATAATTAGAATAATAAAAATATTTTGGCTTAAAATATTTTTAACACCAACTCATGTTACAAAATTTCCGAATTCATAGATCTTCTGGTATCATTAAGATTGCACATTAAATTATACAAAATGTGGATAATAAATTATACAAAGTGGTAAACAGAATTAAAAATGTATTTTTAAAAATTATAATCATAACATCAAACTGAAGGTGTTACACCTTTCTTTGTAGGTTTTCATCATGTATTCGTTACCATCTTGTATGAGATAGTTCCAGTAGAGAAACAATACAGTTGAGTATATTAAGTACCATTGAAGGTTATTTAAGTGGTCCAATTTAAAGTATCATGGGACTTAGAACTAAGAGAGAACTTGGAGACCATTGAATCCAATCTTTATTTTGTAGCTGAAAAATCTTAGGCCTAAAGAGGTGATGATATTTGCAGACAGTCACATGGTAAAGGATCTGGAATTTTTATTCAGGTCTCCTGATAATCAAATCCATTGTTGTCATTATATCTTGCTATTTTTTTTTTATTTTTATTTTTTTGCAAGGCAATAGGGTTAAGTGGCTTGCCCAAGGCCACACGGATAGGTAATTGTTAAGTGTCTGAGGGCAGATTTGAACTCAAGTCCTCCTGACTCCAGGGCCAGTGCTCTATCCACTGTGCCACCTAGCTGCCCCCTATACCTAGCTTTTTGGAAGCTTTCTTTGCTTTTTTTTTTTCTTGACAGCAGTGGGTTACTCTAGCTCTTTCTCGACCCTCTCATCCCTCATGACATGAGGAACCCACCTTTTCTTTTTGCTATATTTTTCCTTCTTGATAACATTTATTCTCCTCTTCACTGTTAATATATTTTATCACCCTCTGCATGATGCTCATTTTTGGACCTTCACAGACTAGCAGAATATTGCTTTTTAAAAGATGGATATTTGTTTCCATGGAAAGCTTGGGGGTCATTAAAAGAACATTCTCCAAGTAATTAAAACCAACTCTTCTTCTGTTCATTTCCCTAACAGTTTGTTCTGCTTGATTTCTTAAGCTCCACTAACTTTATGCTTCCCCTAGAATAAGGTCATCATTAGAAATGTGATCATTATGGGAGATTGCTTCAACTATGGTACTCTGTATCCTCAGTTGCCTCTCCTCTTATTGCAGGGCAGAGAAAAGACTTAACTTCAGAAACCCTCCCTTTACAGAGGGTTCAAATTTTCCTATTCTTTTCCCCCTATCAATTACTCCACTTGATCTTGACTAAATAAACATCCCCATTCTCCCCTCACTGAGATACCCTGCTACTCCTGTCTTTTCAACTTCCTTTTGTGTGTTGTCTTCCCCCATTAGACTATAAACACCATGAGGGCAGAACTGCCTTTTTCTTATATTTGTATTATTAGTCCTTAGCACAGTATCTGTCACTTAGAAGACTCATCATTATTGTTTATTGACTATTGATTCTTTAATTCCAGACCCAATTTATTTTCCATCTTTACTGACTATCCCAGATACACATACTAGGTGTTCTATACAGATTTATGTGGTAATATGGACCACAGACATTCCTTTTCTATTTTCTTGGTTTTTCCTCTGTGAATGATTAAGTCAAACTCTCATTCTAGAAGACTATACTGTTCTGAATCTTGATGCAATTTTTCAGTGTCATTCTCAAAGGAAAATATGTGGACAACCTCTCTATTCATAGAGAGTTCTTCAACTTGGACCTTCTCTGACTTTTCTCCATTACAGAGAATAACCACATTTAGCTGTATTTCATCCAAGTTTATGATTAGAGGGTTAATTGAATATAGCTATTTCTGTTTTGTCTTCTAGAGAAACTTAAATTAGTTTAATGGGTGAATGGTAACAATTGTTGCAAAAGAGCCTTTAAGGTGACATATTATTCTATAATTCTAAACAGTGGCTGGTAAAATTTACTGTATCTTTCACTCAATTGCAGTGTGGTAAAGATGTCATGTGCTTTTGAATATTGTTTGTGACAACCTACTAACTTGATCAATACTAGTGTCAGTAAAGGAACCTTTAAAATATGTGTATAGCTGATTAAGTTACTGTATAATAGGCCACTAGTTGTTTTTTTCTCAGTCTTTTTTCATTTTTTTTTTTTTTTTGCAAGGCAAACAGTGTTAAGTGGCTTGCCCAAGGCCACACAGCTAGGTAATTATTAAGTGTCTGAGACCGGATTTGAATCCAGGTACTCCTGACTCCAGGGCCCGTGCTTTATCCACTACGCCACCTAGCCGCCCCTTCAAATCTCAATCTTATTAGGAATGTTCCCATCTAAATCTAACATTGATTACTTATTTTCAACCAAGCCCATTTTTAGGACATAAAACTTCCTGGTTCAGGCTCCCGTTCTGAGCATGTATTCCCACCTATGTGGGGTAACTAGGTGATGCAGGGGAGAGAGCAGTGGAATGGAATCAGGAGGACAGGAGTTCAAATCCAGCCTCCAAAACTGGACACTTTTTTTTTCATTGATAATGAAGTCCAAGATTGTTTCTGCTCTTTGATATCTTCCTATCTTTTAGATACCTTGCCATTGGGTTCTAAATGTTCTTAAAATCTCTTCCCTCTTATTTGGACCAATCCAGTTGCTTTTCTTGTCATCGTGCCATTTTTTTTTTTTAACCTTTTATAAACACCCAGGACTGTAATATAATAACCTAATTGTAGTGTTTCCATTGAACTTGGCGGAGGGAGGCAGTACTAATAATAATATTTACAAATCTTTACAGTTTGTCCTTTAATTTTTTCTCTTATTTTTAATCCTTAAATGTTTTGGTATGATTTCACTTAGTTTAATTCTTTAGTAGTTTTTTTGTTTGTTTAGTTTTTTTGCAAGGCAAATAGGGTTAAGTGGCTTGCCCAAGGCCACACAGCTAGGTCATTATTAAGTTTCTGAGATAGGATTTGAACCCAGGTACTCCTGACTCCAAGGCCCGTGCTTTATCCATTACGCCACCTAGCCACCCCCAGTAGATTTTTTTAAAGGAGAATTTTAGCTTCCACTCCTTTCTTCTTTGTGAAATATTAATGTCTATAGTTGCCAACCTCAAGATTTTACAAATGCATTTATATTATGTACCAATCCTTTTTTGTCGGGGGGGGGGTGGTCGTATTTGCAAGGCAATGGAATTAAGTAACTTGTCTAAGGTCACACAGCTAGGTAGTTATTAAATGTCTGAGGCTGTATTTGAACTTAGATTCTCCTGACTACAGGGCCCAGTGCTCTATCCTCTGCACCACCCAGCTGTCCCCTGAATCAATCTTAACTGTTATCATCACCTTCTCTCTTTGTCCACAAGTCAGGTATTTTCTGACTGATATTGACAAGTCTTTTATATGTACTTTAGTTCTTCCTATAGTGGCAGTAGATTTGTGGAGTTTATTGTAATTGGTGTCATTGTCCTGTTTCATTTACTGTTTTTCATTAGTAATTATGAACTTAAAAAAGTTGAGAATTGAGTTGGTTCAGTTTTTAGCGTTTTTTCATTTGTCCCCCTTAATTTCATTTTTACAGTGACACTTGCATTGACTTTAAGTATTAAATCATAACTTCAACATAAATAACATGGTTGCCCTTGCCCATAATGTGTAAGCTAGTAAACTAATTAATTTGATACATGACACATTTGGTACCTATTCATTCTTTCATGAAAAAAATTGTCATATATAAAAGTGTGAGAGTCAGTCTAGCCTCTATCATTCCCTTTTCCTGAACAACATTTCCTCATATATTCTTACAGTCTTTACCTTTTATTGAGGGCACTGTAATTTCTTTCTCTTCATCCTTAGCAACTAGTGTTGGTATATGTTGGTATTTTTTTCATTTCTGTCTTTTTGCAAATCCTCATCCAGGATCACAATACATGATGACCAGATATTCTATGAACATACTTTTTTTTGCCGTAGAGTCAAGATAGAATAAATAGCAACTTCAGTTTCCATAAAAGCTCTTTCACAATGACCTGGAAAACATTCCCAGCCAAATTTTGAGCAGAATAGTCTAGGGGGGGAAATCATAGCGAATAAATTTTTCAGTCCACAGTAGCAATAAGATGATACAGACCCGGTTTAGAGTCAAAGTTACAGGACAGAGAGGTGTGCTTATATTCATGAGGGTGCAGGAGGCAGTGAAGAGACTTTTTTCCAGGGTAGCATTACTTTGGAAGCACTGAAAACTTCAAAATACCCAGTGTTCTAGGAAAGAAACCAAAAGATGTAACATAGAAAGTCAGACCAGACATCCCCTACCCTGAGGTGAACAGAGCTTAAACTCAGTGAAAGAAGTAGTCTGGTTAGGGGTGGTTAGGTTGCACAGTGGATAGAGCACCAGCCCTGGAGTCAGGAGTACCTGAGTTCAAATATGGCCTCATTTAATAATTACCTAGTGACTTTGGGCAAGCCACCTAACCCCATTGGTTTGCAAAAAAATAAAATGAAGTAGGCTGGTTAAATGAACAAATGCAATAAAAATGAACCTGACTATAAAAATCTACTGTGAAGAGAAGGATGCTCAAGATTCAAACTCAGAAGAAGACAATGATTTGAAAACATTTTCTTCACAAGGAAAGCTTCAGAGAAAAAAATACATTTTGAACACAAGCCCAACCAGAATTCCAACCTTTACTGAAAAAAATAACTGTTCAAAAATTAGAATTGCTCAAGCTAATGACTCCATGAGGCATCATGAAACAATAAAACAAAAAAAATTTTTTAAATGTGAAATCTCTCAGAAAAATACATCAAGGAGAGATAATTTAAGAATTATTAAACTAACTGAAAGCTGTGAACTACAAACCAAAAAAATAGTCTAAACATAAAATTTGAAGAAATCATGAAGGAATACTGCCCTGGTGGACAAAGTAGAAATTGGAAGAATCCAAACATGAATTCTGGAATCTGAAATGAAATTAAAATTCTCCAGAATCATATAGCCAAAATCCTCGCAAGAAGAAAATAAGAAAGTAGTCAGAAAGAAAAACTTCACATACTTTGGAGCCATGGTAATGATCATACAAGATTTAACAGCTTCCAAGATAAAAAGGAACAGAAGACTTGAAAAGTGATGCCCTGGAAGCCAAAATAGCTAGATTTATTACCTAAAATAACCTGCCTAGTAAAATTTATAATCCTATAAGAAAAAAATAATGAATATTAAGTGAAATGGAGAATTTTGAAGCATTTCTGATTAAAATAGCCGAGCTGAATAGAAAATTTTGCTATTCAAGAATCATAAAGTTAAACCTGAGTAAAAGATCATAAGTGAATGAAAATAAATTGTTTATAATCCTGTATGGGCAAAATGATACATGATGCCCCCTAAGAACATAGCATCACTAGGGCAGATAGAGGGACAGGTAGGTTGCAAAGTGAACAGAACACTGGGCTTGCAATCCAGGAGACTCCTGACTTCATATCTGTATAAACTTATAGCTGTGTGACTAAATCACTTAGCCTGTTTTCCTCAGTTTTTCATCTTTAAAATGAGCTGGAGAAGATAATGGTAAACCACTTAAGTTGTTTTTGCTAAGAAAATCTCAGAAAAAATCAGATATGACTGAAATAACAATATTTGGAATGGTTATTTGAGTGTCATTTTGGGATCTCAAAAGAAGACTAAAAGAGCAAGATAAAGAGATGCACTGGGAGAAAAGGGGGGGGGGAGGATTATCTCCTAAAATGAAGCATGCAAGGAAGAATTTGTATAATAAAAAAGTTTGTTTTAGGGTGGGAAGTAGGCAATTCTTGAACTTCATTGTCATCTTAAATGGTTTTAAGTAGGGAAGAAAATGTACACATTTGGGTTCAGAAATTCATCTTAAAGGGAAGTAGGAGAGAACAGGGCTAAGAGAAAGGATAAAGGGGGGAGGATACATTGAGAGGCAGGGACCTAATTAAAAAGAATAGGATAGGGTGGCTAGGTGGCACAGTGGATAACGCACCGACCTTGGAGTCAGGAGTACCTGGGTTCAAATTCGGTCTCAGACACTTAATAATTACCTAGCTGTGTGGCCTTGGGCAAGCCACTTAACCCCATTTGCCTTGCAAAAAAAAAAAGTAGGATTGAGAATAAAGATGAAAGGAACTATGTGGTTGACACTCATAAAACAAAAGTCCAGAGCAGAATGGATTGAAAAATTGAAGCCCACGCTTCAGGTTTATTGAGACACTGTTGAAATAGTTAAGTAGAATCTCTTATTCCTTAGCTAAAGTGAAAGGACCAGGTTAGGAGTCATGATTTCAGGCAAAGCAAAAGCAAAAATATACTTAGTTTAATAAGATAATCAGGAAAACCTACATTGTGCTAAAAGGTACTATAATATGCATATTAATATAATTAGTTGTTGGTTAGTTTTTAATATGTTTATTAAATTGCATGGCATCCAAAATCTTAGGGGGGAAATGTTAATTGAATTAGGAGAAGAAAAACTTTTATTGCGGGGTGGGGGGGGGGACAACACCTTTTTACCCTCTCAGACCTAGATAAATCTAACCATAAAATAAACAAAGCAGTTGAGATGAATAGAAAAGTTAGCTATGATAGATTTCTGAAGTATGTTAAAGGGAGTTAGAAAAGGAGTATACGTATTTTTTCCACTTGTGCATGGTACCTTAACAAAATTGACCACATGTCAAGGCATTAAAAACCTCACAAATAAGCAGAAAAACAGAAATATAGTCAATAAAGGATCTTTGAAGCTTAGATAAAAAAAATTAAGAACAAAATAATATCCTTTTAACAGATAACCAAGGGGTGGCTAGGTGGCGTAGTGGATAAAGCACAGGCCTTGGAGTCAGGAGTACCTGGGTTCAAATTCGGTCTCAGACACTTAATAATTACCTAGCTGTGTGTCCTTGGGCAAGCCACTTAACCCCTTTTGCCTTGCAAAAACCTAAAAAAAAAAGCAAGTCAAAAAATAGTTCATGGGAACAATTGATTTTGTTAAAGACAATAATGAGACAGCAGTATCTAGATGCAAATTTTTTTTCTCTAAAGGAGAGAAAATAGATAAAAAAAATTGGGTATGCATCTAAAATACTAGGAAAATAACATTTTTCTTAATTAAACCTCAGCATAGGACATAAAAGGAGAGATTAATAAATTTGAAAACAAAATGCACTATAAGTATAAGGTAACACATTTTTGTAAAAAATTAAAGTAAAAAATAAAATAAATCATTGCAGAATTTGATTCATTTAAAAGTAGAAATCTGCATTACCAGTATTAAAAAAGAAATTATTTTTCCCCCAACTATATACCAATAAAACTGACTCTCTAAATGAAAGGATAATTTTAAAAATGTGTTTCCCAAATTAATAGAAGAAAAAATTGAACACTTTGTCTAAGGAACAAAAGAAATTTTAAAAAGCAATAAACGGGAGAGCCCAAAATGAAATGAATTTACAAGCCAATTTTACATTTAAAGAACAATTCCAATACTGTATAAATTTTGAAAAATAGGTTAAAGTCTTATCAAATCTTTTTTGTGACATAAATATGATTTTGATAGGGAAACTACTGAGAACAACAAAAAAATAAAAAACCACGAACCACTTTCCCTAATGAATGTTGATATAAAAATTTTAAGTTAAAATGCTAGCAAGAAGATTACAGCAATATAGCATAAAGATCATATCCTATGACCAGGTTGGATTTATACCAAGAGTGCAAGGCTGGGTCATTAATAGGACAGTTTTAAGGATAATTGACTGTAAGAGTAATACAAAACAATAAAAATCATGATTATTTTAATAAAGGGCTTTTGACAAAATACAATATACAATATCCTGCAGTGATAAAGATATGTCGGATATGGAATGTGATATTCTAGAAAGCAAAAGATCTAGGGTATAATCAAGAATAACCTTCCCAGCACAACTGACTGTAATTCTACTGGATAGAAAATGGATCTTCAATTAATTGAAGGACCTTGAAGCATTCTGAATGAAAAAATCAGAGCCAAATAGAAAACTGAACAATCAAACACAATACTTAAGAAGCATGAAAAGGTAAACTTGTGTAAAATTCTATTGAATGAAGAAATGATGATTGGGATAGTCTTTTTTAGGTTTTTTGCAAGGCAAATGGGGTTTAAGTGGTTTGCTAGGTGATTATTAAGGTGTCTGAGGCTGGATTTGAACTCGGGTTCTCCTGACTCCAGTGCCAGTGCTCTATCCACCATGCCACCTAGCTGCTCTTTGATGGATATAGTCTCAGTAAAACCTGTGAAAACTTAAAATGACCAGAACTAGGTGAATAATTTTAACAATACAAGCAACATTATAAAGATAATAATCAAAAAAACTTAGTAACTGTTAAATAGTGTTACCTCTGTATAGAGAACCAATGGACTTTAGTGCAAATTGAAGCATATTTTTTCTGTTTATGTAAAATTGTTTTTTTTGTTTATGTAAAATTGCCTTCTTCATGGTTGGTGGAGAGATTAAGGGAAGAAGATAATTTGGAACTGAAAGTAAAATTGTTTTTTTTTTTAAAAAAATGTTTCTGTCATCTTTGCATAGATAATAAAATAAACTATCAACTATATTTATTCCTTGAAGTACTGGTGAGCTGTTTTTCCATTTCACTGCAGTTTTTCTTGTGTTTATAGAAGAATTTTAAGATCTATTCAGCTTTTCCAAAAGTGAGTTTAGTTGTCAGCTACTGGATAAGTATGCCATCTCAAATTCATGTTTATGATAGAGATTAAAAATTGGATTTCAGCACCCCCTGGTCTGTCTTTCCTTTAACTCTTCCATTTTATTCCTTCAAGTTTTTTGTTTTTGTTTTTGTTGTTGTTGTTTAGGTTTTTGCAAGGCAAATGGGGTTAAGTGGCTTGCCCAAGGCCACACAGCTAGGTATTATTAAGTGTCTGAGACCGAATTTGAACCCAGGTACTCCTGACTCCAAGGCTGGTGCTCTATCCACTGTGCCACCTAGCAGCCCCTCCTTCAAATTTTTTGAACTTGAAATTTTTCAGTAAATACTTTGTTGAGAATCTCAGTGGCATTTTATTCACAATATTCAAATGTTGCCTTGCTATTTCTTTGGGAATGGATCATGAGAGGCAGAGTAGTATTGGTGTTTTAGATTTCAAATTTGGTCTTACGTTCAGGGATTACCTCTTATATGCAAATTTTAGCCATGGAAAAACATTTGATGTCAAAATTATTCATTCAACTTTCTGCTACTTTTTAAGTTAAAGAGGAACGAATTTCCATACTAGGAGTTTCCTGTACTGATGAATCACAGGTCCTGAACCCTAGGGGGAAAAAGTTGACAAATTCCAGTTGTTAGTTATTGATCACTCATTGCAATCCAAGTAGGAAACTGATGGTTTCTACATTAGTTTGAAATTACTTTAGGTCCTTCCCTGTTCACAAAAATGGGTTTGCCTAGGGCATATAACTTGATATCTGTGTTTTGTAACCACTATGGACTGATTGTTAATTTAAAAACAGTATATTAATGCTTTTTAAGTACTATTGATGACTGTAAAAAACTTTAAAAGACTTTAGAATCATTGCAAAGATAGACCATAATTTTAGAGGATTTTTGATGAAGCATACTTTGAACCTTCCTGCAGAGAGGTGTAAAGTATTTGGGGTGCTGACTTTTAATAAACCAATTTGCACATTGTAAATGCTGTACTTTATTTTAAAAAATTTTTTCTATTTTCATTTAATATTTATCTTTTGGTATAATTTTTTATACATTAATAAAATGTGATAAAGTAAAGGGGAGAGAAAAAATTAAAATTAAAAAAATAATAATAATTGTAGGTATGGCCAGGTGGCGCAGTGGACAAAGCACCAGCCCTGGAGCCAGGAGCACCCAAGCCAATACCCAGCCCCATACACACAACAATCACCCAGCTGTGTGACATGCAAGCCACTCCAACCTCACTGCCCTGCAAAAACCAAAAAAAGAGACCTAAAATAAAATAGTGATAATAATAGGGGCGGCTGGGTGACGGACAGAGCACTGGCCCTTGAGCCAGGAACACCCAGGTCGGAATCTGGCCTCAGACACCCAACAATCACCCTGCTTTGTGGCCCCAGGCAGGCCACCCAGCCCCATTTGCCCTGCACCCCCCCCCCATAATAATAATAAAAAATTTGCTTCAGTCTGTGTTCTAACACCACTAGCTCTGTCGCAGGTGGATCACATTCTTTATGGTAAGTCCATCACAAAAGTTACTTCCATATTTTTCTACTGTTGCCATTGCTGATCACAACTCCCTCCTTTGGTATTTCTCCACTACCATCTGCTATATTTTCTCTGTCCTTTCATTGACTTTGCTGTAGGGTAGATGAGTGGTCCTGCAGACAGATCCCGGGCCCTGGGGCCTAGAGTCCCTGATCCCCGATACCACCCCTTAGGCCCAGCATCCACCTGGCGCTATGGTCCCGGACAGGCCATCCAATCCCAACCCCTTGCAAGACATAAAAAAGAAAACAGGTTATATCTGACCACTCTTGCCCCATGGTCCATCCTCTCCTCCTTCATTCACATCCCTCCCTTCCCCCTGTTCCGCCCCCCCCCCCCCCTTCTTACTCAAGATGCCTATACCCCATTGAGTATATATGCTGTTTTCTCTCCTAGCCACCTCTGGTGAGAGTGAAGATTCCCTCATTCCCCTTTGCCTTCCCCCCTTCCATATCATTGCAATAGCTCATTGTAGTAAAGAAAAATCTTATTGTATGAAATATCTTGGCCTATTCCTCCTCTCCTTTTTCTTTCTTCCATTATATTTTCCTTTTTTCTATTGACTCCATTTTTACACCATATTTTATCTTCGAATTAAGTTTTCTCCTGTGCTTCAACTATAAAAGCTCTTTCTACCTGCTCTATTAAATGAGAAGGTTCATATGAGTATTATCAGTATCATTTTTCTATGCAGGAATACATGCAGTTCATTTTCATTAAGTCCCTCATATTTCCTCTTCTCCAATCTCTATGCTTCACCTGAGTCATGTATTTGCAGATCAAACCTGTTCAGCTCTGGTCATTCCAACAGGAACATTTGAAATTCCCCTGGTTCATTGAAAGTCTATCTTTTTCCCTTGAAGAAGACATTCAGCCTTGCTGGGTAGTTGATTCTCATTTGCATTCCAAGCTCTTTTGCCTTCCAGTATATTATATTCCAAGCCCTGTGAGCTTTAAATGTAGGTGCTGCTAAGTCCTGTGTGATCCTGACTACAGCTCCACAGTATTTGAATTTTGTCCTTCTGGCTGCTTGTAATATTTTCTTTTTGACTTGGGAGTTCTGGAACTTGCTTATAATATTCCTAGGGGGTTTTTTGGTGGGATCTCTTTCGGGGAGTGGGTAAATTATCTTTCCTAAGTCTGTTTTCCATATCAGTTATTTTTTCAATGAGATGTTTCACATTTTCTTCTAATTTTTCATTTTTTTTGTTTTGAAGTAATGAATCCTGGTTTCTCATAAATTCATCAGTCTCCCTGAGTTCCATTCTTTGTCTGAAGGATTTGTTCTCCTCAGAGAGTTTTCTTATCTCTTTTTCCATCTGGCCAATATTGCTTTTTAAAGCATTCTTCTCCTTAATAACTTTTTGAACTGTTTTATCCATTTGACCTAAGCTGGTTTTTAGCATGCACCCCCCTCTGCCACAGGGTTGAGGGGGAGGCTAGACTGGGATCAGGATCTGAATGTGGTCAGAACCCCAGCTTTCTGTTCCAGAGTCAGAGGACAGAGCTCTGCAGTGTCTCTTCAATCCCCTCCCTAGTTTCAATGGGTTCATGCCCTGGGGGTTCCTGCTTACCAGCTTTGCCTGTTTCTATTCCCTGGATCTGGACTGCCTTGGCCATGCTGCTTGTTGTGTGCCCTAAGGGCTGGGCTTCACATGCTTGCTCTGTCAGAGGTACCCCTCCCCTGTTCCCTCAATTTGTGCCCGGTGCTCCCTGCAGTGTAGGTCAGGATACTCCCCCAGTGCTGTGAGCCATGGCTCACAGCTCCCTGGGATTGCTTCTGGGAGGATGAAGTTCTTTGGCTCTGTTGGGTCACCCCTCCAATCCCTGGGAGCAGAGCCTTTCTACTCTTTTCCAGGTTACCTTGAGTAGGAGAACTGTCTCTCTGGGTCCATCTGTGGGTTCTGTCTCTCGAAAATTTAGTTAGAGTTTTATGAGAGAGCGCCTAAGACAGGATCCTCTCGTCGCCATCTTGGCTCCGCCCAATGCTGTACTTTAAAGAGTAAAAATTAATATTATTCTTTGACTGCATCTGTCATTACTCCCCAAATTTTTTCTGTTCACTAGAATAAATTTTATCAGCCAAATTCTTTAATAGAAGCTAAGTTTTAAAACATTGTACACCTTGATGGCATTGTGGGGATGATGATCAACTTCAATGGACTTGCTCATTCCATCAATGCAATAATCAGGGACAGTTTTGGACTGTGTGCGATAGAGAATACTATCTGTATCCAGAGAAAGAATTGTGGACTTTAAGCAAAGACCAGACTATTACCTTTAATTTAGAAAAAAAAACCCAGTTATATTATTATATAATTTTTGCTATCTCTTATACTTTATGTTTCCTCCTTAAGGATATGATTTCTCTCTCATCACATTCAACTTGGATCAATGTATACCATGGAAAGAATGTAAAGACTGACAGACTAGACTACCTTCTGTGGGCAGTGGGTGGAGGGAAGCAAGATTAGGGGAAAAATTGTAAAACTCAAAATAACTAAAATCCTTAAAAAAAAGAACTAGCCATGAAATAAATCATACACCAAGATCTTTTAATGTTGAAAAAAATTCTTTAATGATTTTTTAAAGATTTTTATAAAAGTAGTTTTGAGGTTTTGGTTTTGTTTTGATATTGAAGGTATAAAAAGTTAAGAAAACCATCTTTAAATTTAAAAAAACCCATCTTATCAAAATTAATTTTTAAGATTATTTTTCTGCTTTCTGACTTCCAAATGTCAAAGGAACAAAGCTCTATGTAATTATCCACTTGCCAGCTTTGTAGAAAATGAATTTGGTCAGGATGTAATGGTGGAATCATATGGTAAGTAGTTCATATTTACTGTGTAAGTGACCATACAGCCTGAAGAAACTGGAAATGACCAGTAACTGAATACTGTTTTCCCCAGGCATATTTTTGTTTCATATAAAACATGATTGTATGTGAAAGTCATAATGAGTTTTGAATTTGAACCTAGAGCTGGGAATATAATATAATATACAAAGACACATGAGAGAGGTTAAAAATTAAGGTGTCTATTTTACCTGCTTATTAATTATCAGAAAGTAAGGAGGCTCATTGAAGCACTTAGGGGTCTGTAGTCTATTAAGTACTGAATTTATATTGAAATACCTTCAGCTACTATTCTGCTATGTAGTCTGTTCTAAGAATTTTTCACCATATATCTGGTAATGATGTATTGTGAAAAAACAATGACCCATAGCACACATAACTGTACTTTTAGGTGTGCAGCCTTGTAGGTTCCAGTTTCATAGGTGAGGAGGCAGAGGCTCCAAGATTGTGATTTGTCTATGATCATCTAAGTGTAGTGTATGAATTAGATACAAATATAATTTTCCTGAATCTTAAGTCCAACTTTTATTTTCACTATAGTGTGTTGTCCCTCAATGAAACAAATGCAAAAAACAGTTAAGATTTTAATGACTTTCTAAATTTTGTAGATAATGAATGCAAAGGGATTTCATAGAAAGGAGAAATCCTAGTAAGTCATCAATGAAGGCTTCAAGAAGAGATGAAAATGTAAGGTGGTCTTTGGTGTTCGGGAAAGATAGAGTTTGGAAGCTAAGTTTCCATGTAATAAGGTTTGCTACAATGGAGCCTATTTAACTAGATCCTAGAAAACCATTTTAGAAAATTGGGCTTACTTCATAAGATAGTAAGCAACCTTCAGCAGATGAATGACATGTAGCAAATAATTAAACTGTATTAACCTGGGGAGAGGTGGCAGTGGACTGTGCACCTTTGGAGATTTGAAGAACAATTGGTTTTGTAGACAATCACCATAATTGTGGCATGGACTGATGTGAATTAATACAGGGCATTGTGGTGATAGTGGGATTGTAGACAGTGATGAGATGAAAATTTTATGAATGGAGGGAAGGGGGTGAATCTCACATTGTTAAGAGAGACTCTGTTATGTATCCGTATGTACATATAGAGATCATTGATGAGTTACATTGTAAAGGGCAATGTGTCAAAGTTACAGTAAAAACACAACACATACATAGCTTTCCAAATAGTAGCAATAATCCAATTAAAACTTAAAATGTCTTTTTTTAGAATTTTTTTAAATTACTTCTAGTGAGAAAATTGAGACTTGTTTTCTGAAGCAAAATGCCAGAATTTTTGTAACCCCAAAATAAATCAAATACACTGTAGTCCTTTGAAGTTAAAACCTTAACTTAGAGGGATAAAGTTAACTATCTACTCCATAGTTATAAAATTTATATTCTGAAAATGTCTTCAGCTCATATAGAGATGATAAAATGAGATAATAATCACCATCATTATATTTGAAATTAAAATTTTCTAGACAAGTAAATGCAAAATAATAATAAATTATCCTTTTATATTTCTTTCAGTTTTAATTGTGTAAGGTGCTAGAAATACAGGTAAGGATATAAGTTCTTAATTTTTTTAAGTGTCTCTGAAAAATATCCCATTTCATTTTTTCCACTTGTTTAGTTGCATGATCTTGTCTCCAACTTGGGTTTATCAATTTAGTATTTTAGCTTTTATTCCAATATAAAGTTTCATATTCATCATACTTGAATCATGACCATTTTCAAGTAATTCTGTTGTGCTAATACCTTTCTCACTGAAAACTTTTAGTTTTTGCAAGGCAATAGGGTTTAAGTGGCTTGCCCAAGACCACACAGCTGGGTAATTATTAAGTGTCTGAGGCTGGATTTGAACTCAGGTGCTTCTGACTCCAGGGCCAGTGTTCTATCCACTGTGCCATAGCTGCCCTGAAAACTATTTTTTTAATAATAAATCACAGATACAATATCAATATATTATTCATCTTTTTAAAATTTTTATTTTTTTGGTTTTTGGCAAGGTAGTGGGGTTAAGTAACTTGCCCAAGGTCACACAGCTAGGTAATTATTAAGTGTCTGAGGCTGGATTTGAACTGAGGTCCTCCTGACTCCAAGGGTAGTGTTCTGTACATTGTGCCACATAGCTGCCCCCACACAATATATTATTAAAGAATATTTAGAATGTATTCCCATAGAAGCTTCTTTGCCCTCAGCCAGGCCAAAGGTTCCATGAGGTTTTTAGACTTTTAAATGAGAAAAATTATGCCCTACCACAGAGAATAATGGAACAATCATCAAGAACAGTCTTCTGGGGCAGCTAGGTGATGGCAGTGGATAGAACACTTGCCCTAAGGTCAGGCCTCAGACACTTAATGACCTAGCTTTGTGATCTTGGGTGAATCACTTAACTCCATTGCCTTGCAAAAACTACAACAAATAAACACAAACTCAAACAATCTTCTATGAAATCTTTATTAAGGGGGGGGGCACATAAAAAGGACAACATGGCTAACCCAACCAAATGAATATTTATTTTCTAAATAGTGAGATAATATAAGACTTCACTAATGGCTCTTCTGTTCCCAGTCTTCTAACTTAATCATGTCTTCAAGGATTCTGGGCATCTTTTGTTAAGACGTTTGGAACTCATGAGGCAACTGTCCTATACTCTTCCCCTGGCTTTTGTCAGGGGCCATCATTCATTCATTGCCTCCCATCAACCCCCATCCCCCACTGGTCAAAGTGGAATGTGTCAGAACTGTGACCACTGATTTTTAAAAGATTCCAAACACTGATGGCACTCTCAGGTCACAGAAACATTAGTATGAGAGATGCAAATGCATGCATCACCCACATTCAGTCTTTTATTAGTCCTAGTATTTTAAGTACTAAAGCATCCAGAAACTGACATGAGAAGCTGCAGTAAAAAAAAACAAAAACAAAAAAAAAACAAAAAAAAACAATACAGTATTAGTGCTCTGGCTTCTTGGTCTCTGGGAAGAAGAGTAAAGTTTATGCAGTAGGTGCTAGTAGTGAGATGGAAAAGTGCTATTTTAGCTTTCTTGCTGTGAAAATAAAAGTATAGATTCAAGAAGCAATTCCCATATGACACAGGTATTTTCAAAATCCTGGTGATATTGTTGGTCATGAGGCCCACATCACAAAGTCTTTTTTCATTAACTTGTTAATAGAATCTAGTAGAGACCTTGGTATTTTCTCAGTCCTGCTACCCTGTCTCATACTATGATTTTTATTTTGTTTATTAAATATTGTTTTTCCTCTTTGATATCCCCTGTATTTTTGCAGGGGATGGTACTTTGTAAATTAAATTTTATCATGAAACTTTATGACATAAACAAGGGTGGTATAAGTTAACTTGGCTCTGGTTTTGACTCCTGGATTTTTTTTTTTTTCAATAGGAGCATCATATGGACTTCGCTACTGAAATCTAACCTGTGAATGTGACAGCTGGGAATGAATATTATAAGAGGATTTCTGCTTGGCAACATCTCTTTGTCAGGAGTTAATAAGGAGTTGGAACTAATACTGTAACTTTCTTGATAAATAACTTTATTTTTCAGTAGTGGAATGCTGCAACTTTTTTACAGTTAACAGTTGCTTTTAAATTGCAGCATTCAGTTTGAAAGTTTTAACTACAGTTCTCATGAAAAAGTCTCAAGAATACTGAAAGGGAATTTATTTATTGATAACATTTTCTCTGAGCATGGATAGAGTTTATTCCGTTGTTATATCTAAAAATTTATATGTTGAAAGTTTATTGCTTATGTAATAAAAAAGAAAAACCTACAGAAAACTTTGAAGTGTTTCTGAATTGTATTGGGATTTGTACCTAATAAGTCTTGAGCAGTGGCCTAAGGGCATTGAAATTTATATTGTGTTTATTTTCCATTCCCTATTGTGACTTACCTTGTCCCTTTAGATTTTCTTAAGTGTACTGAGAATTTTAACTACTTAAGTTCACACATTCTACAATGTAAATGCTACAGGAAAATCAAGAACCATTTCAAACCTTCACCTTGGTAGTTTTGTCTATTCTAAAAACATTCACATTTGTATGATGGATGAATTCCTGTATTTTTTTCCTCACTAATATTAGCTCTTTTCAGATTTCTGAATGTCATTGGCAAAAAATTTTGTAAAATTTTTATTACTTAGGTGGGTACACTTTTTCCAAGGTATATATTTACAAGAGGTTAAATCAGGTACATTTTTTAACGTGTGGTCTTTTTACATGAAATTTTAAATTTATTTTTAATTGAAATGATGGTAAATGAAAGATCTTAGAAAACTCATGTCCTGCCAGTGCAAGATTTCAGCTCAATTTAAAAAGAAATGCACAATGGCATTTTCTTTTAGATACATAATTTTACAGATTTATCTGGGGCATTTGATAGATCAAGTGATTTGCCTGGGGTCACATAATCAATCTATGAGAAAGATGGAACTCGAACCCTCCCTAATTCCATAGGGTCATCTTTATTCATTACGCTCTGCTTCATCCACTCCTTTAAGTTTTCTTATTTGTTTGATTCTACAAAGTCAATTCTCTATTAAATTGAAATTTATATTTTTGAAATTAAAGATCTCATTTCCTTTTTTTAAAGATACAGGAATATGCTTTTTTGAGTGTTAATTTTTCAATAACATGCATAGTTTTCAGTATCCACCGCATTTACTTTTAATTCAAAAACAGTGTGTTTAAAAATAAAGAATCAAATAGGCACCATGTCTCAGAAATAGTATCATGAGCATATAAAGGTAAATGTTTAAAACTTAATTTTTTTCCTATTGAAGGCAACGGGACAAACACCCTAATTCTTTTTGCAAATGTAAATTTTAATTTTTCATGTTTGCGTCATCTATAACAATTTAACGTACTTTGAAAAATGCAACGGAGTTGTTTACTCAAATCCTTAACTATTAGATTCCTTCACTACTGATGTTAGATTGTTTATTGGATAATAAATATAAATATGTTGTCGTTTCTTTTAGTCTTTAATATGTTTAGTATCTCCTTTCTAGTAAGGGAGGAAACACGCATTTATTCATTTACCTACAAGGTAGTTGGCACTGTACTAAACAGTTTGCAATTATCTCATTCAGTCCTGTAACCATCAGTTGCAGAAATTGAGTCAGGTTAAGTGATAAACCTAGGATCATACCCATGTAGGGTGAATTTGGATTTGAACTCAGGACTTCTGACTCCCCAGCCTTCTCTCCTGTTTATTATCCAACTACATTGCATGTAATTGTATAGGAATCAACTGTTGAAGATATTTATGGCAACTAACTGAACAATATTAGAATTTTGAGAATTTCTCATAATTTCTCACTTGGACATAATGAAGTCTACATTTGTCAAGAAAAGTCTCTTTTTTAGTTTTTTTCCATGGCAATGGGGTTAACTGGCTTGCCCAATGCCACACAGCTAGGTACTTAGGTGTCTGAGGCTGGATTTGAACTCAGGTACTTCTGACACCAGGGCCAGTGCTCTATCCACTGTGCCACCTAGCCACCCCTAAAGTCTCAAATTTAATAGCTCTGTATTTATTGAACATCATGTTTAGGGGTGGCTAGGTGGCACAGTGGATAGAGCACTGGCTCTGGCTTCAGGAGTACCTGAGTTCAAATCTGACCCCAGGCATTTAATAATTACCTAGATGTGCGGCCTTGGACAAGCCACTTAACCCCATTGCCTTGCAAAAATCTACAAAAAAAAATGAACATGTTTAGTCAGGTAGTTTTTTCCCCCAACTCCTAAAAACTGTTTTCACTGTTGTTCTAGTTGTACTACATAATAGGTAAAAATATTTGTAGATAAGATTCTTAGGTTTGGTTGGATAAAATGTCACCAATTCAATGTGATTTATAGTCATAAAATGTAAATTAGTGGCTAATTCAGAGGACTAAAATGTTATTCTAAAATTTAGAACTTTTCTTTGACTTTGAAAGTCTTTGGGGAGCAGCTAGGTGGCACAGTGATAAGAGCATCAACCCTGGAGTCAGGAGGACCTGAATTCATATGTGGCCTCAGACACTTAATTATTGCCTAGCTGTGTAAACTTGAGCAAGTCATTTAACCCCATTGCCTTAAGTTAAAAAAAAAAAAAAGATTGTTAGACCCTTCCTACCTTTCTGGTCTTATATTCCTTTCTATAAGTGTTTCAGCTACAATGACCAACTTGCCATCCTTCTGTTATGAAGGGGGGTGTGTGTGTATTACTAATGCCTTCCTTGTGAAATTATCTTCTATCTTAAGTATGTAGCAAAGTTGTATGCAGGTGCCATTAGAAGGTGAGTTCTTTGAGGGTAGGAACCCTGTTTTTGCACTTCCGTTGTCTTCCTAGTATCTGACAATATAGTAAACACTTAAGAAATTTGTTTACTGATTTAAATGTATATGAAATGGGTACATGGATGTTCCATATAAAATTAACACCAAGAATATGGAGAAACGGAACATTCTGTAAAATGTGAAACTTTGGAACTAACTTACTCCAAAGTTCCATGTTTTACAGAATGTTTTTCCTTACACTAAGAAAAAGACACCATTTTTTTTTGGAAAAAAAATTAAATCTCAAATTAAATTTACATAGTGTTTCATGGTCAAAATCACTGAAAGTTTCACAAACTCCTGAATGCCAGGGACATCTTATGAATCTATAAGAAATCCCATAGAACTGTTCTCAGATACTCCCCCTTGACCATGGGGCAAGGATGTTCAGATACACTGGAGGGGATCATTATTGAACACAAGAGCATTTATTAAGTGTCTGCTAAGAGTCAAGCACCATACAAGGTGCTGGGGCAGCTACAAAGACAAAAATCAAACAGTATTAATCTTCTTATACAGGTGGTTCAAATACATAAATCACAACTATTCAATCCAAAATACATATAAATTAAAATGGTTTTGGAAGATTTGACTAGTTTAGGATGAGCTCCTCATTGAGTTGAGAGTGAGTTGTCCACCCATCAAAAATCTGAGTTTTCATAAAATAGTTTTTATTTCATTTCCATCAGCTTTGATTTGGGCTCCTGAATGGCTGACTAGGATTGAAATTTCAAGGAGCTGAGGCAGAAGAACTGGAGAGGATGCTTACTGTACCATCTTGAGAAAACACCTCTCCACCAGGATTGTCCTCCAAGCAATCACCAAGCATATGGGAGGATGAATGAGTGTGTGTAAATATAAGTGAGTGTGGGATACATGACTGGTAAGCCTGAGCTGTGCTCAGAAGCCTGTACACATCAATAAGTCTGTAAATCGGTGTCCCTTAGTGTTGTGCCAGTGTCACATGACTGGCAAGTGAAAGGCACCAATCTTCAGTGTACCTGATAAGTACAACTTTCTTTAGCATCTTTTGTAAATCTTAATGGTTTTCTAAACTCCAGATAGATGTTTTTAGGCAATTGAGAATTTCTCATCTTTAATTTCAGCATAGAATACTTACATGCAAGACACTGCCAGATGATTTGGATAATGCTTTTTTTCTTACACTGTTATTACTACTTTCAGAGAAGCAGTGTGAGGTAATAGAGAGTAGTGCTCTTAAGTCCTGCAGACCTGGATTCAAATTCTGCTTCTATAATCATAAGCAAGTCAACCTCTGAACCTTGGTTTCTATTGAAAAATTGTAATAGTGCTTGCACCTGCCCTGTGTAATCATGGTGGAATACTTTGTGACCTTTAAAGGACTATAAATATGCTAGCTGCTGTTAACCTCGGTGCCTCTTGCCTATTCTGCTCTTTTCTAGACATTGAAGATAAAGATAAAAATGAAGCATTGCCTACTCTTAGAAGCTTATTTTTTTATTGAATTAAATAATGTCTATAAATTTAAAGTACGGGGCGGCTAGGTGCGCAGTAGTTAGAGCTATGGCCCTGGAGTCAGGAGTACCTGAGTTCAAATCCAGCCTCAAGACACTTAATAATTACCTAGCTGTGTGACCTTGGGCAAGCCAGTTAACCCCATTGCCTTGGAAAAACCTAAAAAAAAAATAAAGAAAAGTATCTGGGTAGAATGCACAAAGTAGTTGAGGGGGAGACAGACAGACTTATGGGGGAAGATCATCTTTGAGTTTTCAATCTAATCAGGAGATGCTGGAGGGAGGTATTCCAAGATGGGGAGATTTGTGACCTCTGAAAAGACATGAAGAAATCAAATAACACAAAGACTCAGCATCAAGTCATTTTAACCATGAATGTTTGATGGACAGTAATAGACAGTAAATCTAGAAAAAGAAACTGGATTGTGAAGTGTTTAAAATCTGAGCAAAGGATGCAAGAGTGAACCATGGTATTTTGAGCTGAGGAGTGATGGTGAGATCTGTACTTGAGAAATCTCAAGCTGCCTATGAAGGATGATCTGGCAAAGGAGAGTGGTTGAGGGATTCTGTCTTTTTATTTTTCCTGCTCTATTTTTGCATCTTTGATAATTCTTTTGAAATACAACTTGGTTTGGCAAGACTTATTTTTGAATTGAGGCCAGTCTATATCTGAAGCAGTTAAGCATAGAAAGCCAAAAAACAGTCCCCAGCCACAGAGCTCACATAGTAGTAACAATAAGCTGCAAACTGCTGTAACATGTATAGAGCAGAGGGAAAGCAGTAGCAGTGCTGGAGGGAGACAGAAAAGCCTGTAGGTATGGGGTTTGAGCTGAAAAAACTTTCTTCTTTGAAGAAACTAGGGAAATGGGAAGTGTTGATAGCAGAGAATCATTCAAGGAAAAGCAAGGCGGTATCCTGAGTGAAGGATTGTCAAATATGTGATGGTGAATAAAATGTAAGAAGACAGTTAAAAGGTGCAGGTTGGGTGGGGCAATGGATAGAGCACAGTCTTTGGAGTCAGAAGGACCTGAGTTAAAATCTGGCCTTAGACACTTGATAATTAATTGCCTAGCTGTGTCACCCTGGGCAAGTCTCTTCAATCCCATTGCCTTTAAAAAAAAGGCAGTAAAGACGGGAAAGGGCAAAGCTGTGAAATTTTAGATGCCAGACAGAATTTTGTGATTGATTCTAAAGAAAGTAGGGAATCCATGGCATTTATTGGATTGGGGTCAGATGCTTTAGGAAAATCATTTGAACAGCTGAGTGGAGGTTGGATTGGAGTGGCGAGGGACAGGATGCAGACCACCTCCCTGGAACCTACTGTAGTGGTTTGGTTGAAAGCAGTAACATGAGGCAAAGCTATGAGAGCTGGACATCCAGTGACTGGGCACCTGAATGTGGCCTTGAGGAAGTCACTTCCTTTCCTATAACCTCAATTTCCTTATCTGTAAAATGAATGGATTAGACTAGATAATATTACAATCCTTTCTAACTCTAACTCTCTAATCCTATGATTCCAGTTCAGAAAAGGAAATCCACATTTTAAAGTCAAGGAACCTGGATATGAATGTTGAGCTATTTTCTATCTGTGACTTTGCTAGCTTACTTGATCTCCCTGGGCCTCTTTTTCCCCTGGGAAATTGGGAGAGTTTGATTATTTGACATGCAAAAGACCCTTTCCAGTCCCAAGTTTTCCTAAAGCAATGTCTTCCTTATAATAATTGCTTATTTTTCATACTGAGTCAAAAACTCAGCTTCAAGAGTACAAGATAATGGAGACATAGACTGTAGTTTCTAGGGGACAGATATGGGAGTTTTTCACGGACTACAAACCTGTGTCTTGTGTATAAGGTGGATTCAAAAGCTAATGTGATCCTGTGCTGTTTCATTTAAAAAAAAAAGTGGCAGTCCTTCTGTACAGACAGCTAGCAACTGGCCTCAGACACTTACAAGTTATGTGACCCTGAACCAGTTACCTAAACCTGTTTACTCTCAGTTCCACATCTGTAAAATAAAGATGACAAACCACACCAGTGTCTTTGCCAAAAAAACAAAAACAAAAACTTCAAGTAGAATCACAGTCAGTTACAGCTGAAATGAGCAAGTGCTGGTCTGTACCACATCTGCAGTGTTGGATTCATATCTGCACACCAGATTTCAGGAAAGGCAACAACCTAAGTGTTAGCAAAAGATATAAACTAACATGAGGGTGGGCAAAAACCCAGTCTATATGAGGATTTGTTGAAAGAACTGATATGATTAGCCTAAGGAAGATAATACTCAGAAGAGCCAGGTATGATATTTCCAAGTACAGATCTTGGTATGACCCTGGGGGCTGGTCTAAAGGAGTCTGTTTGTCTCTGGATTATTCTCCCAGCTCAGAAACTTGGAAAAAAGCTGAATCAAATTTATCTATGACTTTAAGTCATAAGACTTAAGACTTGTGAATACCTGTGACCAAATACAGTCACAGGATGCTCAGATCTGTTAGATTCACTAGATCTACCCCTAGAGAATAAGGACTGTGTAGAATCCTTAAATCTTTCCTATTCCTCTTAAACTCTGACTGTCCAATTAAGGCCCTTTTCTGGAGAATCCTACCTTGTTAAGGAAATGTTACTCTATTGATGACCCAACTTGGAAACTTTTCATCTCCAGATTATCAAATAGCTCATCTCCAAGACTATAAACATCTGTTTTCAGGGGTCACTAGTCACATACCTCTGCTCAGAAAAGATCAAGGCAGAATACAACTGGGAACTGGAAGTCCAGTAAATTCACTGGGCAAGCATAAGCTGCTTACTATGTGTTCCTGCAGGTCCCCATATTAGTGCCTAGGAGAAGGAGAGTTCTCCAAACCCTTCCCATCCCATCCCTAGTGGTCTAGAAGAGACCAGAGGAGAGATCATGGGAGGACTAGGGCTGAAATAAACTTTTTAAAAAGGGTTATTGCCTCTTTCCCCAAAAAATCATTTTATGTTTCCATGCAATATTTTGATTTAAAAATTTCTTTTCAGCACATGAGACTGATGAAATGTTGTAGAGGCCTTGGATTGGATGTTACACAAGCAACTGGATTTATTCAGCTTTCTCTAAGCAGATTAATGATATTTCCAAATATTTTCAAAGCCTCTTTTTTTATTGTATTTATTTGTTTAGTATATATTTTATTATGTACACAGCACTACTAATTAAATATTACTAAATTGAGGGTTAAAAGAGAATAGAAAATTAAATTTTTTGTTGATCAAAATGTTTCTCTCTTTGGGGCAATAAGATAACTGGAACAATTAAATAACCACAACAATGGCAAGATGCTTTTGCACTACTCTAAACTGATAAAAGGTTTCTTAAGAATCAGTGTAGTTTAGGGGCAGCTAGGTGGAGTAGTGACAGAGCACTGACCCCGGAGTCAGGAGTATCTGAGTTCAAATATGGCCTCAGCTGTGTGGCCTTGGGCAAGCCATTTAACCCCATTGCCTTGCAAAAACTAAAAAAAAGAAAGAAAGAAAGAAAGAAAGTAACCCTTCTAAGACAAAAGTCAAAACACCTCAAAGGAACTTTGAAACTACTGACATATTCAGAAGTAGAATAGGCTAGAGTACAGCTAGTGTTTTAAATCAACTAATGTGTAGAAAGGGAAATGCTGTGAAGGTAAGACTGGAAAGGAGGAAAATTTTGGATGGTGCTAAAGGCTAGTATGAATTTTTACTTGTAATAAGATAATCAGCATTTATTATCAATACTTCATGTGCCAGGTAAATACTGAACTAAGGAATACAAAGAAAGGGGGAAAAATCTGTATTTTTAAGGAACTCACAGTCTGATGGGGGCAACAACATACCAACAACTACATACAAATAATGAATAAACTGAAAAATAAAATTGGAAATAATCAACAGATGGAAGGCACTGGAATGAAGGGAGATCAGGAAAAGCTGTCTATAGAAGGTGAAACTAGCTGGGATCTGATTGAAGCTGTGGAAGTCCAGAGGAGAAAATAAGATGGAAGAACATTCAATGTATTAGGGAAAATATCCAGAGTTGGGTGATGGAGTGTTTGAAGGATGGCAAAGAGGTTCTAAGAATATTTGGTGGGATGTAAGGATTAGGAAGACTATAAAGCTTGGTGGGGGAGGACTACTCATGAAGGACTTTGAATACCAAATAGAATTGTATATTTGTTCTTGACAGTGGTAATAGGCCACTAGAGTTCAACTGGGGAAATGGGGAGGTTGATATGGTTAGACTTGAGCATTAGGAAGATCACTTTGATGACTGTAGAAGATGTTTTGGAGTAGAGAAAGACTTAAGTCCAACTAGTAGGCTATTACAGTGTGCTAGATGTGAGATGATGAAGGTCTATACTAGTTGAATGGTAATGACAGAGGAGCTTAAGAGAACACATGCAGAGATTATTAACAAAGGTAGAATTAATAGACCCTGGCACAAGATTGTATAGGAGGATGTGGTTGGTGAGAGAAAGTATGGAGTTAAGAATGATACCTAGCTTAGGAACTAAGATGCCTAGAAAGATTGTGGTACACCCAACAGAGTTAGAAAACTCAACAGAAGTTAGAAAGAGGGGACAGTATGGGAGGAAAGATGGAGTTCAGTTTTGAATCTGTTAAGTTTAAGATATCTATGGGATGTCTTGTTCAAGATGTCCAATAGGCAGTTGAAAATGTGAGACTGGAGGTCACCAGAGAGGTTAGCAACTAGAGAAGCAGATATGAGAATCATCATGATAGACAGAATAATTAAATCTATGGGAACTAATGACATCACCAATTGAAATCGTATACAGGGAGAAGAAAAGGGAGCCCAGGACAGAGGTCCAGGAGGGTGGAGGCAGAGTACTGGGCATCACTTGGATGAAGATACAGCAAAGAAAATGGAGGAGTAGGTCAGATGAGTGGGAGGAGAACCAGGAAAGAGTATTGTCCTGAAAATCTCAAGAGAAGAGAGTATCATAGAGAGGATCAATAGTGTTTTTTTCAAAAGTCATTTGATCAGATAATAACTTTGGAGACAGCAATTTTTTGTTGAATGAGAGGGTTAGAACCTAGACTACAGAAAGTTAAAAGAGTGAGACAAAAGGAAGTGGAGAAACCTATTGTAGACAGTCGTCAAGAAGTTTAATCACAAAAGTAAGGAAAGATATGGGATGATAGAGGAGATAGATGATTCAAATGATGGTATTTTGAGTAAGAGGGAGAGATGAGCATGTTTTTAGGCAGTAGGGAAGCAGGCAGTAGAGTAGGAAATATTAAAAGACCCTGGGGAAGAATTGAGGGGTAGAGAGATTTGGGATCAGAGACATGGAGCAGGGTTTGGGGTTGCAATGCAGAAGGAGAGGTGAAATGACAATAGGCTGTAATCAGATAAAGGAATTTCAGAGCTAATGATAATATTAATACAAGCAGATCTCTTAGAACCAGAGGGAAAAGTGGAAATAGGACTCCATCATTCACCTCTCAAAAGAAACTCCAAAATAACTCTCAGGACAATTATAGCTAAAATTTAAAGATTTCATGTCAAAGAAAAAAAACTGCAATCAACAACAGTGTACTAAAGAGAAGCAATTTTGAAAGAAGTAGGTAACTGATCAATGTAAATACCAATTATGATTGCAAACAAAAAGAACTGAAGTACTGACAGAGGAACCATAGCCAAGATCACAGATAATTTAGCTGCCACCAAAGGAGCTTTAAAGTACTTGTAATATGATATTCCAGAAGGCATAGAATATATAGATTTACCACCAAGAATTACTGACCCAGCAAAACTGAGTATATAATCTTTTGTGGCTTTTTGCAAGGCAATGAGATTAAGTGACTTGCTTATGGTCTCACAGTTAGGCAGTTATTAAGTGTCTGAGATCAGCTTTGAACTCTGGTCCTCCTGACTCTGGGGCTGGTGCCTCTATCCACTGTGCCACCTAGCTGCCCAGAATATATAATCTTATAGGGAAAAAAATATTTTTTAATTAAAGGACTTCTAAGCATTTCTGTGAGTTTTTTTAAAGGAAATAGAGTTAAGTGACTTGCCCAAGGCTACACAGCTAAGTAATTATTTAAGTGTCTGAGGCTGAATTTGGATTCCAGGGCTGGTGCTCCATCCACTGCACCACCCAGCTGTCCCCTTCTAAGCATTTCTGATGAAAAGACAAGAGCATGACTTCTAGCCAAGATGGTGGAGAGAAGCCAGGCACTGTGCTAAGGTCTCCTGGCTTTCCCCTAGAACTAACATGAATCACATCTCTTAACAGAGATTTGATTGACAAAACCTAGAAAAAGAAACTAGGAAAAGAACATCTCCCAAAAGGTCTGTCTCAGGAGACCATGGGTGAGCCTGGGGCAGAGATCAGAGAGTCTTCTCAGGGGCTGCGGGATGAAGCCCAAGGACCAACCAAAGATCAACCACAGAGGCTTTGACTGCAGCCTGGGGAGCTCCAGTGGGCTTGGAAAGGGAGTTCCAGCACAGAGAGTTGCAGAGTGCAGCTAGACATCAATCTGCTCAGCTAAGCTGGTCTGGAGGACCAGGTCTGTGAGCTCCATACTTTCAGCAGAGGCCTCTTCCCAGAACAAACACAGTAACTCTGCCCCTACCCCCCCACCCCCCCACCCCCGCTCAGGAATGGGCAGCAGAGCTCCTTCACCTGAATAGGAAGATTAATGTTCTTGACCCAGCCCACATTGTTCAAGGATAACAATATCCTGCTGCATCCCCCCGACTCCAGGCCTAGGGAGCAGGCCTCAAATCAAAGTCACAGACATTCCAGAGAAAGACTCTAGCACCCCATTGGCCTTCCCACTTGGAATTACTAAGCCCAGTGAGCAAAAACTCTAGGGTTTTCAACAACAAACCTCTGTGAACCAGCACCTCCCCCAACACAAGATGCTAGGTAAATGAAGAAAAGCCAGTGAAGGGGAGTACATAGAAAACTTCCTTGAATGCAAAGATCCTAACTCAGAGAGATCTAGAACTTCTGAGGACAATATGAATTGATCTACAGCCCAGAAAGACTTCCTTGAAGAAATTAGGAAAGAGTTTAAAAATCAACTCAAGATAAAATTAACACCTTGCAGGAGAAAATCAACATCTCCCAACAAAAACTTATTCTCTCAAAACCCCAATTGGGCAAATGGAAAACTTCAAAAATAGATTTGACCAGTAGGAAAAGAAGTTGCAAAGGTAAATGGAAAAAATTCTTCTCTAAAAAATAGAATAAGGAGTAACTAGTTGGCACAGTGGATAAAGCACTGGCCCTGGAGTCAGGAGTACCTGGGTTCAAATCCGGTCTCAGACACTTAATAATTACCTAGCTGTGTGGCCTTGGGCAAGCCACATAACCCCATTTGCCTTGCAAAAAAAAGAATAGAATAGAATCTGTGTAAACTAATGACCTTATGAGACAACAAGAATCTGTTAAACAAAACCAAAAATATCGAAAAAGAAGAAATTGTAAAATACCTCATGAGCAAAACCACTGATCTTGGAGAATAGATCCAGAAGAGACAAGTTAAGAATCTTTGGGCTTCCTGAAAACATTGAGAAAATAAAAAAAACCTGGATTCAATATTACAGGATTTAATGATGGAAAATTGCCCTGATATGGAACCAGATGGGAAAATAGTTATTAAAAGAATACATCGATTCCCTCCTGAAAGAGATCCCAAAATGGAAAAAAAACCCAAGGGCTATTGTAGCCAAATTCCAGAACTATCAGATAAAAGAGAAAATTCTGCAAGTAGCCAGAAAGAAACAATTTAGATACCAAGGAGCCCCAGTAAGGATTACACAGAACCTGGCTGTATCAACATTAAGGGATCAAAGGGCCTGGAATGCAATATTCCAAAGAACAAGGATCTTGGAATGCAGCCCAGAAATTATTCTCTGGCAAAACCAAGCCTTCTCTTCCAGACGAAAAGATGGACATTTAATGAAATAGGAGACTTCCAACTTTTCCTGATGAAAAGACCAGAGCTAAATAGAAAATTTGGACTTCAAACAGGAGATGAAAGAAACATCAAAGGTTTAAAAAGGGTAAGGAAAAAAAGTGCTATCCAATAAGATAAAACTGACTATATCTCCACTTGGAAGAAAGATTCTCATAACTCTTAAGAATTGTAACTCTATTAGAGAGAATATACTTAGCCAGAAGCAATGGACACTCATGACTTATCTGTGACTGATAGAATGATTTGAAAAGAATATCTCCTTAAAAAGGGGAACAGTAAAGAGACGGAAGGATGGAGGACATTGAATGGGATAAATCACAGTACATAAAGAAATATGCAATAGAGAGGAAGAAAGGAGGAGTTGAGAACCACCTGAATCTTACTCATCAGATTTGGCTCAAAGTTAACATACACACTCCATTAAGAAACTTATCTTACCTTTGGGCAGCTGGGTGGTGCAGTGGAGAGAGCACTGGCCCTGCAGTCAGGAGTACCTGAGTTCACATCTGGCCTCAGACACTCAATAATTGACTAGCTGTGTGACCTTGGGCAAGTTTCTTAACCCCATTACTTTGTGAAAACCAAAAAAAATTTTTAAAGAAACTTATCTTACCTTCCAAGTATTAAAAAGGGAAAGGGGGAGAGAAGAGGAAAAGAGGAAGTAACAGAAGGAAGGGAAGGAAGAAAGGGGAAAGGGAAAGGGGAAAGAAAGGGGAGGGGTGGATATAAGAGGCAAACACACTGAAGGAAGTGGTATTCAGAAACAAAATACTAGGGAATATGGATAAAGTGAAAAAAGGGGAAAAATAGAAATAGAAGGAAGATAGCAGGGAGGACAATAAAGAGTTAGTAATTATAACTTTGAATGTGAATGGGATGAATTCTCCCATAAAATGTAATAAAATCTAATATATATATATATGTATATATATATATATATATATATATGATATATACAATACTTTTTTGCTTCAAATGAAGTAAAAAAAATAAGGGTAGCAATCCTTATTTCAGACAAAGCAACTGCAAAAATAGATCTCATTAAAAGAGATAAGGAAGGAAACTATATCTTCCTAAAAGGTACCATTGACAATGAAGCCATTTCCATACTAAATTTGTATGCACCAAGTGGTATAGCATCCAAATACTTCGAGAAATTGAATGAGTTACAGGAAGACATAGACCGCAAAACTCTATTGGTGGGAGACCTCAACGTCCTGCTCTCAGATTTAGATAAATGTAAATAGAATATTAAAAAACCTAGACATGGTAGACCTTTGGAGAAAGCTGAATGGGGATAGAAAGGAATATCCTTTTTTTTTCTGCAGTATATGAAACTTACACAAAAATTGACCATGTACTAGAGCATTAAAAACTTTATAATCAAATGCAGAAATAGTGAATACATCCTTCTCAGATCATAATGCAATAAAAATCAATGTAATAAAGGACCATGGTGAAATAGACTTAAACTAATTGGAAACTAAATAGCCTCATTTTAAAGAATGAGTGGATCAAACAACAAATTATAGAAAGAATTAACGAGTTCATTCTAGATAGTGACAACAACAAGACAACATACCAAAACTTATGGGATACAGCCAAGGTAGTTGTCAGGGAATGTATTATATCTTTAAATGCTTATGTGAAAAAAATGACAGAAAGAGGAAATCAATGAATTAAACATGCAGCTAAAAAAAATAGAGAAAGAACAAATTAAAACCCCCAAATTAAATACCAAATTAGAAATTCTAAAAATTAAAGGAGAAAATAATAAAATTGAAAGCAAGAAAACTATTGAATTGATAAATAAAACCAAGAGTTGATTTTATGAAAACCTCTAGTTAATTTGATTTAAAAAAAAAAGAAAGAGGAACACCAAATTGCTAGTATCATAAATGAAAAAGGTGAACTCACCACCAATGAGGTGGAAATTAAAGTAATAGGCATTATTTTACCCAACTGTATTCCAATAAATTTGATAATATAAGTGAAATAGATGAATATTTACAAAATATAAGTTGCCCAGGTTAAATGAAGAGGAAAGTATTTAAATAACCCTATCTCAAAAAAAAGAAATTCAACAACCCATTATTGAACTACATAAGAAAAAATCTCCAGGACCAGATGGATTCACAGTTCTATCAAACATTTAAGGAACAATTGGTTCCAATTCTATTTAAACTCTTTGGAAAAATAGGTGAAGACCTAACTCTCTGCCTAACTCTTTCTATCACACCAATATAGTGCTGATACCTAAACCAGGAAAAATCAAAACAGAGAAAGAAAATTATAGGCCTATCTTCCTAATGAATATAGATGCAAAAATCTGAAATAAAAAGACCAGAGTTGATTTGAAAATTCGAAGTTCAAACACAGGAGTTAAAGGAATCATAAAAAATATTAAAAAAAATAAATAATGAAAAAATAATTGAAGGCGGACAAATCGCTCACCTTCTCATAAGGGAAGATAATATATGTGTCCCCAATGAACCCTATCATCAGCAGGGGACATGGAGATAGTCTAATTAGGCAAAAGATCTAGGAGTGATTCTGTTCATATATATATATATATATATATATATATATATATATATATATATATATATTGATAATCATGAAAGAAGACTTGAAGGAGGGGAAAGGAATATACTAGAGGTGAAAGGGAAAGGTTAGGGAAATGTATCTCATTTAATCAGGGTAGGTAAGTAGACATTTATGCAAACAAGGGGGGGTGGAATCACTGATACTTGAATTTCATCTGTCCTAGTCAAGAAAGGAAAGAATAATACCCCCCCCAAACACACACACACACACACACACACACACACACACACACACACACACATACACACACACACACAACTGGGTACAGAAATACATTTCCCTCAACAGGGAAAATGGAAGGAAAGGGTAGAAGAGAGAATGGAGAATTAAATGATGGAAACTTAGTCTGAGAAAAAGAAACTGAAGTTATAAAATCCAAAATATAGCTCTTAATTGAGGTGGTAAAGTATAGAAATATGAGAAGATGCCAATGACTGAACAAGTTATTGTATTTAAATGTTATAGAATACTATTTTATCATAAGAAAAGATAAAGGGGATGGTTTCAGAATAACTTGTAAAGATATGAATTTATGAAAAGTGAAGTGATTAGAACCAGCAGTAGAATTTACACAAAGACAATAGTATGCTAAAGACAACTAACTGTGAAATAATTAGGTAATTCTGATCACTGTAAAGGTCAGTCATGATTGTAGTGGTCTCAGACACTTGATAATTACCTAGCTGTGTGGCCTTGGGCAAGCCACTTAACCCCATTTGCCTTGCAAAAACCTTAAAAAAAAGAAATATGATTGAGAATTGGAATTCCAATTATTCTGTCAAAGCTTCCCATTTTTTCCCCTTTTTTTTCATTTTTTGCAAGGCAGTGGGGTTAAGTGGCTTTCCCAAGGCCACATGGCTAGGTAATTATTAAGTGTCTGAGGCCAAATTTAAACTCAGGTACTCCTGACTCCAGGGTCTGTACTCTATCTACTGCGCCACCTAGCTGCACAGCTTCCCATTTTAAAGATACAACAATTGTGATCCATTCCACTTGTTCCTTCATCATCAAGGAATGTTTTGTTAATCTAAAAACTGGTTCTCTCACCAAGGATATAACTAGTCTGAGGCAAAATTGACATAAGTGAAGTTGTTTATCTGATTAATGTAAACCTTAAGAAAACTTTCGAGTCATGTGCTATAAGAGGGGACCTGTCAGTTCCCTGGGTAAATATATAGAAGGCCTGAATATCAAAATTCACCAATTATAAATCACTTCAATGATCTGTAATTTAATTCGTGAAAATGCTCTCTCTAGTTCCAAAAGCAATCCCACTATAATCTAATAGACCTTATTTGAAAGTTAGGACCAAAAACAATAATATGCAATCAAAATGATCTAATCAACTCCAGACCTAATTAGAGTAGTCCTTGGATAAAAGAGTAGTCCATTAATGGGTCTATGCTTGAAGCCTTAGGAGTCTGGTTGAACTTGCAAAGGACTACTGGCAAAACCTGGCAGCTCAGGGTCACTCTATACCACATTAAACTATTGATGTAGAATTTTAATGGATAGCAAAGCTGAAAGTCAATATACTGCATAACAATAATCATTCAAAAAAGTTCAGACTGAAAATATATCTGGAATCAAGGAAATGAAATTTAGCAAGTATAGGTATCAAGTCTTGCATTTAAGTTGTAAAATTCAAATCTTATAAAGTCATATTATGGGAAAAATTCAGACTTTTTAAAAAATCAATTTTTGTTTTTTTATAATCTACATTTCTCACAGTAAAACTAGGGTATTTACATGGTACAATGGATAGAGTTCCAGGTCTGGAATTAGGAACATTTATCTCCCTAAGTTCAGATCTGACCTCAGACAATAATTAGCTATGTGACCCCAGGCAAGTCACTTACACTTGTTGACCTCAGTTTCCTCATCTATAAAGTGAACTGGAGAAGGAAATGGGAAACCACTTTGATATTTTTGCCAAGAAAGCCTCAAATGGGGTCATGAAGGGTCAGACATGACTGAAATGACCAAACATATATATATATATATATATATATATATGTGTGTGTGTGTGTGTGTGTGTGTGCAATTGCCACTGTGTCCCTCCATCATCCTCTTCCAAGAACAACCCTTTATAAGAAAGAATAGCAAAGAACAAAATGAAAAGTACATGACTGATAACCAACATATTGAAGAAGTCTGACATCATATGCAGTAGACTTCAACATATACCTCTATAAGGAAGTGAACAATGTTACTTGATCATTTTAATTTCATAGCACCTAGTTTCAGTTGTCCATTCCATTTACATTGTTGTTGTCATTGGCATCTTGTTTTCCTCTGCTTGATTCACTTTGCATCATTTCATGTCTTCTCATGCTTCTTTATATTCAAGTTGATGATTTCTTTACAGTATAGTAATTTCATATGTTCATATACTGCAACTTGTTTAGTAATTTCCCAATTGACAAGTTTCTGTTTTGTTTCAGAAGATAATTTTGGCAGCATTTTTTATGGGAATGATCAGTTGAACATAGCTCAAAATTGGTTAGTGGGGATAAATGTAATGGGAAAAGCATACATAGTAGAGAACCCCATGGGTCTGGTTCTTTATTTGTAAAATGAAATCAATTTGTGAGATCACTTCTATCTTTGAAATGCTATTGTTGACACAATTCCAGAAGGCTCAAGATAAAACATGCTATACCTTACCTGACTCTTGAGAGAAAAGTAATAGATTTAGAATACAAATTGAGACTGTTTTTGGAAATGGCAAATGTTTGTGCATTTTGGGTTTTTTTTTTTTTAGTTTTTTTGCAAGGCAATGGGGTTAAGTGGCTTGCCCAAGGCCATACAGCTAGGTAATTATTAAGTGTCTGAGGTCAGATTTGAACTCAGGTACTCCTGACTCCAGGGCTGGTGCTCTATCCACTGCACCACCTAGCCACCCCCAGATTAAACAATTTGTACTGAGATCCCAAATCCAATCTATCCCCTATACCAGAGGTGTCAAATATGCATCCCATGGGCTGCACCACACTCTTGAATATGACCTAAAACAGATTAAAATAAAGTTCCTATCTGATTTTAATGTATTGGTGGGTCAATTTCATATACATACATACATATATAAATATATATTCATATATATATATATATATATATATAAAATCATATTTGGTTTTCTAAGTCAATATACTGCCCATAGAGGTCCTTGTGTACTACTTAGTGGATCTCTTTTCTATTTGAGTTTGACACTACTGATCTACACCATACTTGCTTCTCAATATGAGAATATATACTTCTACTGTCATTTCAAATGATACCTGATTTCAGCAGTGTTGGTGGTCCCTCAACCAATGTAAATCACAAACTTTCCATACTTTAGTAGATGGTTTCATGAGTTTTGCATGGCTTAAAATAAATTTAATCACCTAGTGGTCAGGTTCCAGATGATAAAATTAACTGAGTCATCCTGGGGCTCATCAGAATACTGGTGAGGTATCAGATTGGCCAATATGACCAGAAAGGATAATGATCAATGTTGGAAGGGATGTGGGAAATCTAGGACACTAATAAATTGTTGGTGGAGCTGTGAACTCATCCAACCTTTCTGGAGAGTAATTTGGAATTATGCCCAAAGGATGATAAAAATGTGCATACCCTTTGATACCAGCAATACTACTGAATCTATACCCTGAAGAGACCATGGAAAAGGGTAAAAACTTATTCAAAAATGTTCATAGCAGCTCTGTTTGTGGTGGCAAAGAATTGGAAATCAAGTGAATGTCCATCAGTTGGGGAATGGCTGAACAAAATATGGTATATGTATGTTACGTAACACTATTGTCCAATTAGAAACCAGAAGGGATGGGAATTCAGAGAAGCCTGGAAAAATTTGCATGAACTGATGCTGAGCAAGATGAACAGAACCAGAAGAACACTGTACACCCTTGTGGGTACACAGGCTATTCTAACAGCCATAACACAAATCATCTCCAAGTAAACCGCCACCTGGACAGTCTCAGGAACTGGCTTGCCGCCCTGAGAGATAAGGTGAGCTAGAGTCCTTGGGAGCCAGAGTCCTTGGGAGCTGGACATTCCACCCCACTGACCAAGGGCACTAGACACAGCTGTGCCTTATCATCTCCTCCCTAACATACCCACCTATCCTGTAATGCAAGAAGCTGCACATACACACCGCTTGCACCCCCCAAATTACCTCATTATTCGTTGTTCTACCCCGGAAGACCTAACAGTATATATGTAATAGCTAAGCAATAATAAAATTGAGCTGGAGGTATAAGGCAGTAGTGGCTTGACTCCTTATTCTCAGCTCCCCTCTTGGAGGGAGGTCGCCACTGTGGGCCCCAAGGAAGGAAGCCACAACACACCCTAACAGAAACACAGGGGTTATGATCAACTTTAATGGACTTGCTTATTTCATCAGTGAAACAACCAGGGACAATTTTAGAGTATCTGCAATGGAGAATACCATCTGAAGCCAAAGAAAGAATTGTAGAGTTTAAACAATGATCAAAGACTATTACCTTCAATTTTTTTTTAAAAACTGTCTTATGTGTACTACATAATTTTACTATCTCTAATATTTTATTTTCTCCTCAAGGATATGATTTCTCTCTCAATCCATTCAATTTTTTTTTTTTTTTAGTTTTTGTAAGGCAAATGGGGTTAAGTGGTTTGCCCAAGACCACATAGCTAGGTAATTATTAAGTGCCTGAGGCCGGATTTGAACTCAGGTACTCCTGAATCCAGGACCAATGCTCTATCCACTGTGCCACCTAGCACCCCTCAATCCATTCATTTTCAATCAATGTATAGCATGAAAACAATATAAAGATTACCAGGCTGCCTTCTGTGGGGCAGGGGGAGGAGGGAGGGAAGGGAAGGTGGGGAAAAAATCATAAAATTCTAAAACCTTATGAAAAATGATAGGTTGAAACTACTGTTAATTGGAAAATAAAATATTAATAAAAAAATAAACAATAGAATATTGGTTAGGTTCTAGGGTCACCCTCCCCTTTTCCTCTCTCCATACCCAGTGATGAGACATTAAAGATAGACTTTATTAGAGGTACAAAAAAATAGGACACAGGGTGGAGCCCAGGTGTTAGAGTGAAAAAGCATTCAAGTCTAGCTGACCCCACAGACTTCTTCGACAAGGAGAATGCATCAGTCTGAATTTTGGTAGAGACAAAATAGGACAGTAATGCTTGAACTGGTGCTTTGGAATCATTTAAAACTTCAGGGACAACCTCAACCCTCTCTTGATATGCTTTTTTCCATTGTGAATTGATCATAAATTACTTGTCTTTATGTCTGTCAGGTCTCATTGTCCAGTCCAAATAAGAGCTATCACAGTTCGCCAAAGTTCTAACCTTGTATTTCAAAATGCTCTTAAAAATTTCTTCTTGACTAAAAAATACAAACAAAAATTTCTTCTTGGGGGTGGCTAGGTGGCGCAGTGGATAGAGCACCGGTCTTGGAGTCAGGAGTGCCTGGGTTCAAATCTGACCTCAGACACTTAATAATTACTTAGCTGTGTGGCCTTGGGCAAGCCACTTAACCCAACTGCCTTGACAAATCTAAAAAAAAAAATTTTCTTTGTGGCTCTGACATATTCTCAAATCCAGCCTATTCAAAAGTGAATTTCTTTTCCTACCCTAAACAATTCCCCAACTGAACTTCCTTCAGTTAAGGCCCCTCTAGCTGTCCAGAATTCAAATCTGAAGTTTCTTGATTTGTTCCTTTCCTTCCACACCACTCTGCTGCCATCTACTGTTTATTAATCCCTGGGAACATCTGCCCCGCCCCCCCCCCCCCCATTCTTTTCTCTACATGACTAATATCTTTAATCTAATTAACTGCTTTTGACTTTAAAAAACAAAATCAAAACCAGGTTCCAGGAGGGTCTCTTCCTCCAGTCTCTTCTTCTCTCTCCCCACTAAGTCACACTTCCTAAAACAAATTTTTTTTTAGGTCAATCCCTCCACTTTTGTAATATTTAACATGAGATTTAACAAATGATTTATCAACACTTTCTAATATAAAACTAGACAAATGGTAAATGAATCTTCAGAGTGCAGGAGGCTGGATAGGTATTGATATCAGAAGAAGAAACTAAAGTCTTGAGAGCTCAAGTAGCAGTAAGGTCAAACTGAAACTCAGGTCTTCTATTAGCTTAGAAATGTCTACTACATCTTTCTAGTATTTACTAAAGTAGGATTTCTATTGGGAAAAGGCTGGTGTTTACAGATTCAGGCTCTTTATTAGGTGAGAATATAAACAATGAGACTACCATTTTAAAAAACAAACATGAAAAAAAATCCAAATTAGAGCTATTATCATGGAAAGCTTATTAAACTCACTCCCATGATGCTTTATTGCTGAAAACATTTTTGGAAACTCTTATTTTAATAGCATTACCAATGGATATTTCTTTTTTCTGGGATCCAGGTTTCGATTATATTTTTTAAAATCCAAAGTCATTAGGAGCCAAAGCTAATAAAGTATGTGATCAAGCAAGGATCTACCAGTTTTAGATCAAAACTACAAATAATGTACTTCTTTAAATTTAATTTTTTTCACCAGAGAGGAAGTTTTAGAGTTGCTTTGCTTTGACCAATGTTGTCATTGGCATGGTTACTAAGGTGATTACTTTGAAAACAATATTGACTTGAATGTATGAGTTCTATTACATTTTTAAAGTCCTTTTACTTTACAATCACTATGTGGTTTAAAGTATTAACATTTTTTGTTTTTTGGGTTTTTTTAGGTTTTTGCAATGGGGTTAAGAGGCTTGCCCAAGGCCACACAGCTAGGTAATTATTAAGTGTCTAAGGCCAGATTTGAACTCAGGTACTCCTGACTTCAGGGCCAGTGTTCTATCCACTGTGCCCACCTAGCTGTCTGAAAATATTAACATTAACCCTATACTGCAGGAGGAGAAGAAAAGTGGATAGATATTTAGTAAAGTAAACTTGACAACTGAAAGATTTAAGATCTAGTCCTATATCTGATGTAGACTGGCTATATAACTAAGCAAAGCATTTCACCTCAAAGGGTGAAAATCATTTTATCTCTCTCTAAGACTGTAAGTTGCAGAGATGAAGACGAATGTTGGTATGGGAAATTCTCCCCCCCCCTTTTATTTACCTTTTCATTTGTATCTTGAGTCTCTTGTTTGAAGTCCAAATTTTCTATGTATTTTCTGGTATTTTCATCAGAAAGAGTTGGAAGTCTCCTATTTTATTAAATGCCCATCTTTTGCCCTGGAAGAGAAAGCTCAGTTTTGCCAGAGAATGAATTCTTGGCTGCATTCCAAACTCCTTTGCTTTTTGGAATATTGCATTCCAGGCCCTTTGATCCCTTAATGTTTATTCCTCCAGGTCCTGTGTCATCCTTACTGTAGCTCCTTGGTATCTAAATTGTTTCTTTCTGGCTGCTTGCAGGATTTTCTCCTTTATCTGATAGTTCCAGAATTTGGCCACAATATTCCTTGATGTTTTTATTTTGGAATCCCTTTCTGGAGGGGATCAATGAATTTTTTTTTAAATTTTTTTTATTAAAGATATTGAGTTTTACAATTTTCCCCCCAATCTTACTTCCCTCCCCCCACCCCCCATGGAAAGCACTCTGTTAGTTTTTACTTTGTTTCTATGTTGTGCATTGATCCAAATTGAGTGTGATGAGAGAGAAATCATATCCTTAAGGAAGAGACAAGAAGGCTAAGAGGTAAAAAGATCAGACAATAAGATATCTGTTTTTTTCCCCCTAAATTAAAAGGAATAGTCCTTGAACTTTGTTCAAACTCCACGGCTCTTTATATGGATACAGATGGCATCTCCTGGTGGAATGAGCGAGTCCTTCAGGGTTGAACATCACTCCCATGTTGCTGTTAGGGTGCACAGTGTTTTTCTGGTTCTGCTCCTCTCACTCAGCATCAGTTTATGCAAATCCCTCCAGGCTTCACTGAAATCCCATCCCTCCTGGTTTCTAATAGAACAATAGTGTTCCATGACATACATATACCACAGTTTGCTAAGCCATTCTCCAATTGAAGGACATTTACTTGATTTCCAATTCTTTGCCACCACAAACAGGGCTGCTATAAATATTTTTGTACAAGTGATGTTTTTACCCTTTTCCATCATCTCTTCAGGGTATAGACCCAGTAGTGGTATTGTTGGGTCAAAGAGTAAGCACATTTTTGTTGCCCTTTAGGCGTAGTTCCAAATAGCTCTCCAGAAAGGTTGGATGAGTTCACAGCTCCACCAACAGTGTAATAGTGTCCCAAATTTTCCACAACCCTTCCAACAATGATCATTATCCTTTCTGGTCATATTGGCCAATCTGAGAGGTGTGAGGTGGTACCTCAGAGAAGCTTTAATTTGCATTTCTCTAATAATCAATGATTTAGAGCAATTTTTCATATGACTATGGATTGCTTTGATCTCCTCATCTGTAAATTGCCTTTGCATATCCTTTGACCATATGTCAATTGGGGAATGGCTTTTTTGTTTTAAAAATATGACTCAGTTCTCTGTATATTTTAGAAATGAGTCCTTTGTCAGAATCATTAGTTGTAAAGATTGTTTCCCAATTTACTACATTTCTTTTGATCTTGGTTACATTGGTTTTATCTGTGCAAAAGCTTTTAAATTTAATGTAATCGAAATCATCTAATTGGTTTTTGGTGATGTTCTCCAACTCTTCCTTTCCATAGATCTGACAGGTAAACTAGTCCTTGATCTTCCAATTTGCTTATAGTATTGTTTTTTTATATATCTAAGTCCCATAACCATTTGGATCTTATCTTGGCAAAGGGTGTTAGGTGTTGGTCTAATCTAAGTTTCTTCCACACTAACTTCCAATTATCCCAGCAGTTTTTATCAAAGAGGGAGTTTTTAATCCCAATAGCTGGACTCTCTGGGTTTATCAAACAGCAGATTACTATAATCGTCTCCTGCTTTTGCACCTAGTCTATTCCACTGGTCCACCACTCTATTTCTTAGACAGTGCCAAAGAGTTTTGATGACTGATGCTTTATAATATAATTTTAGATCAGGTAGGGCTAAGCCACCTTCTTTTGCACTTTTTTTCATTAAGCTCCTGGCAATTCTTGACTTTTTATTTCTCCATATGAATTTACTTACAATTTTATGTAACTCATTAAAGTAAATTGTTGGAATTTTGATTGGTAGGGCACCAAATAGTTTAGTTTTGGTAGGATTGTCATTTTTATTATCTTAGCTCTACCTATCCATGAGCAGTTGATATTGACCAGTTATTTAAATCTGATTTAATTGGTGTGAGAAGTGTTTCATAATTGTTTTCAAAAAGTTTCTGAGTCTGTCTTGGCAAATAAACTCCCAGGGATTTTATATTGTCTGAGGTTACTTTGAATGGGATTTCTCTTTATAGCTCTTCCTGCTGTATCTTGCTAGACATATATAGAAATTTCAGTTGAGGATATATGAGGGTTTATTTGATAACCTGCAACTTTGCTAATATTGCTAGTTGTTTCCAGTAGTTTTTTGGATGATTTCTTGGTATTCTCTAAGTAGACCATCATGTCATCTGCAAAGAGTGAGAGTTTTGTCTCTTCCTTCCCAATTCTAATTCCTTCAATTTCTTTTTCTTCTCTAATTGCTGAAGCTAACATTTCTAATACAATATTGAATAGTAGTGATGATAATGGGCACCCTTGTTTCACCCCTGATCTTATTGGGAATGCTTCTAGCCTCTCCCCATTGAATATAATGCTTGTTGATGGTTTCAGATAGATACTGCTAATTATTTTAAGGAACTGTCCATTTATTCCTACACTCTCTAGTGTTTTTAATAGGAACGGATGCTGTATTTTGTCAAAAGCTTTTTCAGCATCTATTGATATGATCATATGATTTCTGATAGGTTTGTTGTTGATATAATTGAGTATACTAACAGTTTTCCTAATATTGAACCAACCCTGCATTCCTGGAATAAATCCTACTTGATCATAATGTATTATCCTAGTGACTACTTGTTGTAATTGTTTTGCTAAGATTTTATTTAGGATTTTTGCATCTATATTCATCAGGGAAATAGGTCTATAATTTTCTTTCTCTGTTTTAACTCTTCCTGGTTTAGGTAACAGTACCATATTGGTTTCATAGAAAGAGTTAGGCAGAGTTCTATTTTTCCCTATTTTTCCAAAGAGTTTATATAGGATTGGAACCAATTGTTCCTTAAATGTTCGGTAGAATTCACTTGTGAATCCATCAGGCCCTGGAGATTTTTTCTTGGGGAGTTCAATGATGGCTTGTTGAATTTCTTTTTCTGAGATAGGGTTGTTTAGGTATTTAATCTCCTCTTCATTTAACCTGGGAAACATATTTTTGTTAATATTCATCCATTTCACTTAGATTATCAAATTTATTGGCATAGAGTTGGGCAAAATAATTTCAGATTATTAATTTAATTTCCTCCTCATTGGTGGTGAGTTCACCTTTTTCATTTATGATACTAGCAATTTGTTTTTCTTCTTTCTTTTTTTGATCAAATTGACCAGGGGTTTATCAGTTTTATTGGTTTTTTCATAATACCAACTTTTGGCTTTATTTATTAATTCAATAGTTTTTTTGCTTTTGCTTTTATTAATTTCTCCTTTAATTTTTAGAATTTATAATTTGGTATTTAATTGGGGATTTTTAATTTGTTCATTCTTTAATTTTTTTAGTTGTATGTTTAGTTCACTGGTTTCCTCTTTCTCCAATTTATTCATGTAAGCATTTAAAGGTGTATAATATATCCCCTGAGAGCTGCTTTGAGTGAATCCCATAGGTTTTGCTATGTTGTTTCATTATTATCATTATTTAGGATAAAATGGTTAATTCTTTCTATAATTTGTTTTTTGGTCCACTCATTCTTTAAAATGAAGTTATTCAGTTTCCAATTGGTTCTGGGTCTATATTTCCTTGGTCCAATATTGCATTTGACTTTTATTGCATTGAGATCTGAGAAAGATGTATTCACTATTTTTGCCTTTCTGCAGTTGATCATTAGGTTTTTATGTCCTAGTACATGGTCAATTTTTGTATAAGTTCCATGTACTGCAGATGAAAAGGTATACTCCTTTCTATCCCCATTCAATTTCTTCCATAAGTCTACCATATCTAGTTTTTCTAACAATTTATTTACCTCCTTAACTTCTTTCTTGTTTATTTTATGATTCGATTTATCTAGATCTGAGAGTGGGAGGTTGAGGTCTCCCACTAGTAGAGTTTTGCTGCCTATGTCTTCCTGTAGTTCTTTAAGCTTCTCTTCTAAGAATTTAGATGCTGTCCCATTGGGTGCACATATATTCAGTATTGAAATAGCTTTATTATCTGTGGTACCTTTTAGGAGGATAAAGTTTCCTTCCTTATCTCTTTTAATGCTTTCTATTTTTTTTTTAAGTTTTTGCAAGGCAAATGGGTTAAGTGGCTTGACCAAGGCCACACAGCTAGGTAATTATAAGTGTCTGAGACCAGATTTGAACCCAGGTATTCCTGACTCCAAGGCTGGTGCTTTATCCACTACGCCACCTAGCTGCCCCCAATACTTTCTATTTTTGCTGCTGTTTTGTCTCAGATAACGATTGCTACCCCTGCTTTTTTTTACTTCAGCTGAAGCAAAATATATTTTGCTAAAACCTTTCACCTTCACTCTATGTGTATCTCTCTGCTTCAAATGAGTTTCTTGTAAGCAGCATATTGTCGCATTCTGGTTTTTAATCTACTCTGCTCTTCACTTACATTTTAAGGGAGAGTTCATCCCATTCACATTGGGGGTTATGATTACTAATTCTTTTTTTTTTTAGGTTTTTTTTGCAAGACAAATGAGGTTAAGTGGCTTGCCCAAGGCCACACAGCTAGGTAATTATTAAGTGTCTGACACTAGATTTGAACCCAGGTACTCCTGACTCCAAGGCTGGTGCTTTATCCACTACACTACCTAGCCGCCCCTTATTTCCCTCCATACTTTCTTCCCTCTGTTTATATTTTCCCCCTTCCCCCTCCCTTTATCTGTATTCCCCAATATTTAGTTTCTGAATACCACCCCCTTCAGTGTGTTTGCCCTCCTATATCACCCCCTCCCCTTTCTTTCCCCTTTCTCTTTTTCCCTTTCCCCTTCCCTTCCATTCCTTTTGTTAGTTCTGCTTTGTTCCCCACTCCCCCTCCCTTTCTCTGTCCACCCTCCCCTTTTCCCCTTTTAATCCTTGAAAGGTTAGATTTTTTTTAAGTTAACTTAGTATGTGTAAATTGACTTTAAGCCAAGTCTGATGAGAAGAAGATTCAAGTGTTTCTCATCTCCTCCCTTCTTCCCCTCTATTACCATAGGTATTTTGTACCTCTTTTTGTAATGAGATTTTCCCCATTCAATCCCCTCCCTCCTCCCGTCTCCTTCCTGTCCCCCTTTTTTAAGGAGGTAGTGTTTTTTAGATCATTATATCTGAGTCATAGAAAATTCTGAATATCTGTCACTTCTAGCTTTATACATTCTATCTGATAGAGTTAAAATTCTTGAGAGTTATTAGAGTCTTTCTCCCAAGTGGGGTTAAAGCCAGTTATATCCCATTGGATAGCAGTCTCATGGATAGGTCACGAATGTCCATCACTTCTGGCTAGGTATATTCTCTCTGTTAGAGTTACAATTCTCAAGATTTATGAGAATCTTTTCCCCCATGCTGGAATATAGCCAGTTTCAACTAATTGGATAGAAATTTTTTTATCCACCCCCCCCTTTTTTTTTTAACCTTTTTGTGTGTCTCTTGAATCTCCTGTTTGATGACCAAATTTTCTATTTATCTCTGGTATTTTCATCAGGAATTTTTGGAATTCTTCCATTTCATTAAATGTCCATCTTTTTCTCTGGAAGAGAAGGCTTAGCTTTGTGGGATAGTGGATTCTTGGCTGCATTCCAAGCTCCCTTGTTCTTTGAAATATCTTGTTCCAGGTCCTTAATGTTGATGCAGCCAGATCCTGTGTAATCCTTACTGTGGCTCCTTGATATTTAAATTGTTTCTTTCTAGCTGCTTGCAGGATTTTCTCTTTCTGATAGTTCTGGAATTTGGCCACAACATTCCTTGGTGTTTTCATTTTAGGATCTTTTTCTGGAGGGGAATGATGTATTCTTTCAATATCTACTTTGCCCTCTGGTTCCATGATATCAGGGCAGTTTTCCATCATTAGATCTTGTAATATTAAGTCCAGGCTTTTTTTTCTCTTCAATGTTCTCAGGAAGTCCAATAATTTTCAGGTTGCCCCCCCTTGACCTATTCTCAAGGTCAGTGGTTTTGCTGATGAGGTACATTTTCTTCTATTTTTTCTACTTTTTGGTTTTGCTTAACTGACTCTTGCTGTCTTGTGGAGTCATTAGTTTCTTCAGACTCCATTCTTTTTTTTTTTTAGAGAGTAGTTTTCTTCATTAACCTTTTGCAACTCCTTTTCCAATTGGTCCATTCTACTTTTGAAAGAGCTTTCCATTTGACCAATTGAGATTTTGAGAGAATTATTTTCTTTTTGCATATGTCCAATTGATGATCTGAGAGATTTATTCTCATTTTGTATTTGTCCAATTGTATTTTTTAAGGATTTGTTTCTTGTTGCAAGGTATTAATTGTCTCTCCCAAATTTTCTAGTTGGTTTTCAAACTCCTTCCTTATTTATTCAAGGAAGTCTTTCTGTGTTGAAGATCAGGTCGTATTCTCCTCAGAGGTTCTAGGTCTCTCTAAGTTAAGGTCATTTCCTTCCAAGAATTTTTCTATGGATCCACCTTTCCACTGACCCTTCTTCATTTTGCTAAGACCTTGAGTTTGGGAGGAGCTGATTTACAGGGGCTTGGTATCACTAGAGGCTGTACTCACTGGGTTCAATTTCTCTGCCTGGCCAGTAGGAGGTGCTGGTTGCTTTCTCTGGAGTGTCTGTGACCTTGATTGAGGCCTTCTCCCTTAGCTTGAAGGGAAGAGTTGGAGCTAATGAATCCTTTTGCCTTCAATCACTGATGGGCTTTGCCCTGGCCTGAGGTCATCCCTCTCCCTCTTGTCATTTGGGCTGGTTCTTCTGCTCACACACCTGTGCCTGAGGCAGAAGTAGTCTGCTATTATTTGTTCCAGGAAGAGGCCTCAACCACAATGGAGGTGTGGATTCAGAGTTCCTCAGACCAGAGGAGCCCAGGCATGGTGTGTCCACAGCTATCCTGCACTGGAGCTCTCCCCGCAGCCCTGTTGGCAAGTTCTAGGGGGTCAGCACTCCCCTTCTCCCTAGTTGACTCAAGCCCCTGCTGTCCAGCCCCACTGCTGATCCAGCAGGTCTGGCTCTTGGGCCCTCAGACTTCCCGGCTCCAATTCAGCTGCTAATCTGGCTGATCCAGGGCTGATCCACCCTCTGTGCCCAGATTCACAGCCCAAATTCGTCCAGTGCTGCTGAGGGAGACAAATCCTGACGTAGATGTTCTTTCTCCTGGCTTTTCTTTCCAGGTTTTGTAGGTTGGATTTCTTTTAAGAGGTTTGTTTCATATGTTAGATGGGGGAAAAACAGGAGACTTTAGAACTGTGCCTGTCTTCTCTCAGCCATCTTGGCTGGAAGTTCTCTCAATGAATTTTTTCTTTAGGTTTTTTTATTTTTATTTTTTTGCAAGGTAAATGGGGTTAAGTGGCTTGCCCAAGGTCACACAGCTAGGTAATTATTAAGTGTCTGAGACCAGATTTGAACCCAGGTACTCATGACTCCAGGGCCGGTGCTTTATCCACTGCGCCACCTAGCTGCCCCTCAATGAATTCTTTCAATAACTGTTTTTTGCCCTCTGGATCCATATCAGGGAATTTTTCCACCATTAAATCCTGTAATATTGAGTCTGGGCTTTTTTAACTCTTCAATGTTTTCAGGAAGATCAGTAATTATTAGATTACCTCTCCTTGATCTATTCTTGAGGTCAGTTATTTTGCTGTTGAGGAATTTTTACATTTTCTTCTATTTTTTTGAATTTTTTTGTTTTGTTTAACAGATTCTTGTCTCATGAAGTCATTGGTTTCCACAGACTCCATTCTTTTTTTTTTTAGAGAAGAATTTTCTTCATTTATCTTTTTAAACTCCTTTTCCAATTAGTCAGTTCTATTTTTGTAAGAGTTTTCCATTTGACCAATTGAGGTTTTGAGAGAATTATTTTCTTTTTGCATTTGTCCAATTGTATTTTCCAAGCATTTGGTTTTTTTTTTTTTGTGGCAAAGTATTAATCTTCTCTTGGGTTTCTTTTCCCAAATTTTCCAACTGATTTTTAAACTCCTTCCTGATTTCTTCAAGGAAGTCCTTCTGTGCTGGAGACTAATTCACATTCTCCTTAGAAGTTCTAGATCTCTCTGAGTCATGGTCTTTACATTCTAAGTAGTTTTCTATAGACCCCCCTTTCAATTGCCCTTTCTTCATTTTCCTAAGATCTTGTGTTGGGGGGAGGGGGCTCATTCACAGAGGTTTGGTGTTGGGTTCTCTAGAGGCTTTACTCACTGGGTTTAGTAACTCCATGTGGTCCAGCCAGTAAGGGGTGCTAGAGGGTTTGCTCACTGATTTTAATAACTCCACCCAGTCCTTCTGGTAAGCCCCAGACCTTCAGTCCCACAGACATTGTCTCCACTCTCTAGTTGGTTCTCGGACCACTGCTCCCATGCTAGTCTTGCTCTCAGGCTCTCACCCCTGTCCTGTCCTCCTGGCAAAACCTCTGCTCTCTGTACCTGGTAAGTGTTCTTCTCCTGGCTTCTCTTTTTTTTTTGTTTTTTGTTTGTTTGTTTGTTTGTTTTTGCAAGGCAAACAGTTAAGTGGCTTGCCCAAGGCCACACAGCTAGGTAATTATTAAGTGTCTGAGACCAGATTTGAACCCAGGTACTCCTGACTCCAGGGCCGGTGCTTTATTTACTATGCCACCTAGCTGCCCCTCTCCTAGCTTCTCTCTCTTTGTTGATCAGATTTCCATTAAGAGGTTTGTTTCATATTATATATGAGGGAAGATCAGGAGACCTTAGCACAGGGCCTGTCTTCTCTCCTCCTTCTTACAGGAAATCAACTCTCAATACCAATGAAATTATAGCTCTGGGGGGAAAAAAAGAAAAAAAGAGAAAAGAGTCCTGAAGATGAGAATTTCTTCTAGAGGTATTGATTACCTCATCCTACCTATACTTACTCACCCTGTGTGAGTGCATTTTTGCTAAATACTCCCAGGGGGACTCACCCAACATGCTAGAGGCTTACCCTTGAGCCATTTTCATTTTGAGAGTTCCAGGGCAACATGTGGTCATCTATCCCTCACTCTTGCCTTATTAATGGCCATTCCTAATCATTTTTTTTGGAGGATATCTCTGGTCACCATCCACTTATGTATTGTCATTTATTTGTTTGCTTTGTTTATTTATTTACTTATTCATTCATTTAAAGTATTCATTTTTGAAATTGTGAAAGCCTAGATGGAATGAGTTAACATGAATTTGCACTGTACATACCTGGCATTATTTCATTATTTTCTCCATATGGAGCAAGAGAGGAAAGTATGGATGATTAATGTTTGTTGAATTATAATGATTAGTTATTTTCTTAGAGAAATAATACTAGTGGGGAAGAAATAATACTAGGATATTTCGAATAGCAAGTCAAAAAAATAAAAAAATGTATGATAATATGTGGAAGGTGAGATCTCATTGTTCCTCAGTTCTACTGAATTTTGAACAAAAGAAAAAATCAGCTTATTTTTCAACAGGAAAGATTTATAAGATGATAGGGAAAACCTTCTTATTATTGCTTGTGAAACACTGAGACACATCATGATAGTCTCTACTAGAAGTTTTCTAGACAATTCTCAGATAAAAAGATTTTTATCTCATGTGAATGAGATTGCTTACTCACTGATTCATTCTGGTTTTATATACTCTTTACAATTTGTTTTCTTCATCCTTTTTGCTTTTAAGTCGATCACAAACTCTTAAGGATTTCTTGCACCACCTAATGGACAAAGTGGGGTATTATGTGTCTTCTATTTTTGACAGTGTGTTTAGCCATTCACTTAATAGTTTTATTGACACTTTAAAAAAAATATGGTTCATTTCCAGATGTACATGCCCTCCCCTGAAGCCTTTTTTATAGTTCTAGGACAGTTGCTAGATGAGTACTACTCAATTGAGGGTAACATACATTTACTATCCTTTATTTCTCAGTGTGTATTGCCTGGATTTATTGCTCTAGGGTTTCCTGCCTTCTCAAAAGCCAATCAATAAGCATTTATTAATTAAATTAAGCATTTATTAATTCAATTTATTAACTATGTGCCAGACTGTGCTAGACACTCGAAATATGAAACAAAGCAAAATCTAGTCCCTGCACTCAAGGTTATTAAACTTCCCACTTCTTTATTCTAATCCCATGTCAAATTCTTTAAAAAAAATTTTTTTTGTTTATTTAAAGCAATGGAGTTAAGTGACTTGCCTAAGGTCACCCAGCCAATAATTGTTGAGGCAGTTTACTAAAGCCTAGTATTTTATCCACTATTCTACCTATGTCCTAATTAGCCATTTTACATCTAAACTCTTTACTGGCTGTGTTGTGTCAGTTAACTAACATCTATTAATTTCTTATTATGTGACAAGAATAATTCTGAATTCAAAGATAGTTGACAAGATAATCTCCACTCTCACAGATCATTTTTTCTTATGGGGTTGACATCACAAGCTTTGCTTTTACTCTTCCAAACTGAGAAACAAGGTTCCATCTAACCGATCAGTTTCCCAGGGATCATCCTGAGAGATTAGTGTGACTATAACAAGATATTACAAAGATCATCTACTCTGAGCAGACTGGCTGTATATCGATGGTGGGCTGCTTCAGTATTAGGAAAACTATAACCATAATTGACCATAGTAAGAACAAAAACATCAAAAATCATGTTTGTATCAAGAGTCAGAAAAAAGTTTTCAACAAAATACAACATTTGTTCCTGTTCAGACATTAGAAGGCACAGGAATAAACAGAGTTTTCCTTAAGCTGATAAATGGTATCTATCTAACCAGCTAGGTGGCTAAGTGGGCCTAGAGTCAGGAAGACTTCCTCCTGAGCTCAAATTTAACCTCAGATTCTTCCTAGCTGTATGATGATAGGCAAGTCATTTACCCACTGTTTGCCTGAGTTTCCTTATCTGTAAGATGAGCTGGAGAAGAAATGGTAACTATTTCAGTATTTTTGTCAAGAAAATCCTAAATAGGGTCACCAAGAATTACACCTACATTACAATTACACAACATCTAAACCAATTCCAAGAATTACATGTAATGCAAATAAGTTAGAGGCTTTTACAAAAAAAAAACCCAACAAAACAAAAAACATGAGTAAAGCAAGAATGTCCATCATCATTGTTATTCAGAATTGTACTACAAATGCTAGCTATGCCATTAAGACACTTCTTGTTGTTGCTCATTCTTCCTTCCTGAAGAGGACCAATTACATCTGGAGGGTCCTATCTTGACTTGCAAGTAAATTGGATCTAAGTGAGGCAGGGCTGTGCAAAGTCATTAGCCTCATTCTCTCCTCCAGAGCCATTCAAGTCCAATGGCAAGACATATGATAGCCCCAGTTGAGCCTTTTTAAGCTAATGTCTTTCCCAGGTCTCAGTTTGTCTGAAGCAATGCCCTTTCAGTGATTTAAGGCTAAGTAAGAATGGAGGCAAATGATGGACTAGTTTGCCTTCACAAAATTAATCTGGGAAGTGAAGACCCCCCCAGAATTTCTGAACAGCATAGAAATAATTACTATTTACACTCACTTTGAATCAACAAAAACTGAACACTTGGCAATAAGTCACTAAAAGGAAACTGAAGGAATAAGCATAGAAAACAAAAATATCATCTTTTGCAGATGATATAATGGTTTATTTAGAGAAGCCTAGAAAGTCATCTAAAAACTCTCCAAAAAATCCAAAAACCACAGCAATGTTGCAAGATAGAAATAAATCCACACAAATCATCAGCATCTCAGCATATTGACAACCAAACCCATCAGGAAAAATTAGAAAGAAATTTCATTTAAAATAAAGGATATCGATAGTGTAAAATATTGAGAGTATTCCTGCCAATAAATACACAGGAACTATATGATCACAATTATAAAATACTCTTTACACAAATACAAATCTAAATAATTGTGGAAATATTGTTTTTTTCATTTTAAGTCAATGTAATATAATAAAAATAACAAGACTACTGAAATTAAATTTATTTATTCAGTGCCATACCAAATTGCTATTAAATATTATTAAAATTCATCTTGGGGAACAAAAGGTTAAGAATATCTGAGGAATTAATGAAAGTGGAAAAAAGATTATTAAGAAGGACTAGAAGTAGGGCAGAGCCAAGATGGCGACAAGAAGGGATTGAGGTTTAGGAGCTCTCTGATAAAATTCATCAGCTAAGGACTCTAACTAAACTTTTGAGAGACAGAACCCACAAAGGGACCCAGTGAGGCAGTTCTCCTACTCAAGGTAACCTGGAAAAGAACAGAAAGGCTCTGCTCCCCGGGATTGGAGAGGTGGCCTGCCAGAAGGGTGGCCTGCCAGAGCCAAAAAACTTCAGCCTCCCGGAGGCAGCCCCAGGGCGCTGGGAGTCTCAACTCACAGCAGCGGGGGAGTCTCCTGAGCTGCACCCCGAGGAGCACCGAGCGCAAAGTGGGGGAACAGCGGGGGGAGGGGGGGGAACCTCTGCCAGAGTGAGCATGTGGAGCCCAGGCCTCAGGGCACACAGCAAGCAGCTTGGTCTTTCCCTAGCCCTGATCCAGGAAACAGAAGCAGGCGGAGCCAGTAAGCAGGAGCCCCGAAGGCATGAGCCCATTGAGCTGAGGGAGGGGAGTGAAGAGAAACTGCAGCTTGGTCCTCTGCCTCTGGAACAGGACTCTGGGGCTCTGACCACATTCAGATCCTGATAGCAGTCTTGGCCCCCCACAGAACAGCAGGGCCCCCCCCACCTCAGCCCCGTGGCAGAGGGAGGTGCTTATGGTCATTCACAGACCAGGAGGGAGGACAGAGCCTCACACACTGAGACCCTTGTGGGAGTGCCCCAAAAGCTAATGAAGCACCCCAAAAAAAGACTTAGGCTGGGAAAATGAACAAGCAAAGAAACAAAAGGAAGACTATTGAGAAATATTTTGCAAATGAGCCCAAGAAGGATCAAAATACTCAGTCTGAAGATGAGGAAGCACAAGCTCCTGCATCTAAAGACTCCAAGAAAAACAGAAATTGGGCTCAGGCTATGACAGAGCTCAAAAAAGACTTTGAAAATCAAATGAGGGAGTTGGAAGAAAAACTGGGAAAAGAAAGGAGAGAGAGATGCAGGAAAAACATGAAAATGAAGTCAGCAGCTTAGTCAAGGAAATCCAAAAAAATGCTGAAGAAAATAGCATGCTAAAAACCAGCTTAGGTCAAATGGATAGAACAGTTCAAAAAGTTATTGAGGAGAAGAATGCTTTAAAAAGCAAAATTGGCCAGATGGAAAAAGAGATAAGAAAGCTCTCTGAGGAGAACAAATTCTTCAGACAAAGAATAGAATTCAGGGAGATTGATGAATTTACCACAAATCAGGAATCAATACTTTAAAACCAAAAAAATGAAAAATTAGAAGACAATATGAAATATCTCATTGAAAAAACAACTGATATGGAAAACAGACTTAGGAAAGATAATTTAAAAATTATTGGAATACCTGAAGGTCATGATCAGGAAAAGAGCCTTGACATCATTTTCAAAGAATTACTGCCCTGATATTCTAGAAGCAGAGGGCAAAATAGAAATGGAGAGAATCCACCGATCCCCCCGAGAAAGAGATCCCAAAAAAACAACCCCTAGGAATATTATAGCTAAGTTCCAGAACTCCCAAGTCAAAGAGAAAATATTACAAGCAGCCAGAAAGACACAGTTCAAATATTGTGGAGCTGCAGTCAGGATCACACAGGACTTAGCAGCAGCTACATTGGAAACTCAGTAGGGCTTGGAATACAATATACCAGAAGGCAAAAGAGCTTAGAATGCAGCCAAGAATGAAGTACCCAGCAAGGCTGAATGTCCTCTTCCAGGGAAAAAGATGGACTTTCAATGAACCAGGGGAATTTCAAATGTTCCTTTTGGAATGGCCAGAGCTGAACAGAAGGTTTGATCTTCAGATACAGGACTCAGGTGAAGCATGGAGATTGGAGGAGAGGGGGGAAATATGAGGGACTTAAAGAGGATGAACTGCATGTATTCCTGCATAGAAAAATGACACTGATAATACTCATATGAACCTTCTCAGTTAATAGAGCAGGTAGAGAGAGCTTTTATAGTTGAAGCACAGGAGAAAGCTGAATTCGAAGATAAAATATGGTGTAAAAATGGAGTCAATAGAAAAAAAGGGAAATGGAATGGGAGAAAGAAAAAGGAGAGGTGGAATAGTGCAAGATATTTCACATAAGATTTTTTTTATTACAATGAGCTATTGCAATGATATGGAAGGGGGGAGGCAAGGGGGAATGAGAGAACCTTTGATCTCATCAGAGATGGCTAGGAGAGGAAACAGCATATATACTCAATGGGGTATAGACATCTGGAGTAAGAAGGAGGGGGGGAGCAGGGGGAAGGGGTGGGGATGTGAATAAAGGAGGAGAGGATGGACCATGCGGTGGGGAGAGTGGCCAGATATAACACATTTTCTTTGTTACTTCTTGCAAGGGGCTGGGATTGGAAGGCCTGCCCAGGACCACAGGGCCAGGTGGATTCTGGGCCTAAGGGGTGGTATGGGGGCTCAGGGCTTCTTGGCCCCAGGACCAGGGATCTGTCTGCTGTGCCACTCAGCGACCCTACAGCAGAGTCAGAGTGAAAGGAGAGAGAAAATAGAGTACATGGCATTGGAGAAATAAGAAAGGAGGGAGTTGCGATCAGCAATGGCAGTGGTGGAAAAATATGGAAATAACTTTCGTGATGGACTTATCATAAAGAATGAGATCCACCCATGACAGAGTTGTTGGTGTTGGAAAAAAAAAAGAAGGACTAGAAGTACCTGATTTCAAACTATGCTACAAAAATGTAATCATCAAAACAATTTGGTACTGAATGAGAGAGTGGGTTCTTCTATTGTCCTAATTGTTGTTCTAAAAGCTGAGATCTTTGGAATTATTGGTTATTGGTTTCATTTTTTCTATGTATATTGCATACCACTGATCAGTCTCTATTTCTTACTTAGTATGAAATTGTTTTGATGATTATGACTTTGTAGTCTAGTTTGAGGTCCAGTTTTGCAAGGGTGAGGGAACAAATTTGGAACTGAAAATGAAATAACATAGAATTTTCAAAATATTTTTAAAAAGGCATAATTGCTTTTTCTCTGTATCCTTCTAACTGGCCATGGAACTATATGTTTCATTCTTTTTTTTTTTAATTTTTTTTTCAAGGCAATGGGGTTAAGTGGCTTGCCCAAGGCCACACAGCTAGGTAATTATTAAGTGTCTGAGGCCGGATTTGAACCCAGGTACTCCTGACTCCAGGGCCGGTGCTCTATCCACTGCACCACCTAGCTGCCCCAAATTGTATGTTTCAAATGTGTTTCTTGTATATGAGATATAATTGGATTCTGCTTTTAATCCATTCTTTTACCCTCTCTTATGGGTGAGTTCATCTATTCATATTCATAGTAATAAGTATTAATTGTGTATTTCTAGAGCTAGAAAGGGAAATCCCATTCAAAGTAACCTCAGACCATATAAAATACCTGGGAGTCTATTTGCCAAGGGAGACTCAGAAATTTTTTGAAAACAATTATAAAACACTTCTCACACAAATTAAATCAGATTTAAGCATCAACTGTTCATAGATAGGTAGTAGCTCTACCTATAATATAGTAATATAATATAATAAAAATGAAAATTCTACCAAAACTAAACTACATGTTTTGTGCCCTACCAATCAAAATTCCAAAAAATTACTTTAATGAGTTAGAAAAAGTTGTACATAAATTTATATGGGGAAATAAAAAGTCAAGAATTTCCAGGGATTTAATGAAAAAAGGTGCAAAACAAGGGGGCCTTAGCCCTACCTGATCTAACATTATATTATAAAGCATCAGTCATCAAAACTGTCTGGTATTGGCTAAGAAATAGAGTGGTAGGGCGGCTAGGTGGCATAGTGGATGAAGCACCAGCCCTGGAGTCAGGAGTACCTGGGTTCAAATCCGGTCTCAGACACTTAATAATTACCTAGCTGTGTGGCCTTGGGCAAGCCACTTAACCCCTTTTGCCTTGCAAAAACCTAAAAAAAAAGAAAAAGAAAAAAGAAATAGAGTGGTAGACCAGTGGAATAGACTAGGTGCAATAGCAGGAAACAAAGAGTCCAGCTATTGGGATAAAAACTCTCCCTTTGATAAAAACTACTGGGAAAAAGGAAGTTAGTATGGAAGAAACTTAGAGCTTTTGCACAGACAAAACCACTGTAACCAAGATCAAAGGAAATGTAGTAAACTGGGAAACAATCTTTAGAACTAATGTTTCTGACAAAGGACTCATTTCTAAAATATACAGAGAACTGAGTCATATTTTTTTTTAGGTTTTTGCAAGGCAAACGGGGTTAAGTGGCTTGCCCAAGGTCACACAGCTAGGTAATTATTAAGTGTCTGAGACCGGATTTGAACCCAGGTACTCCTGACTCCAGGGCTGGTGCTTCATCCACTATGCCACCTAGCTGCCCCTGAGTCATATTTTAGAAAAAAAAAACATTTCCCCAATTGATAAATGGTCAAAGGATATGCAAAGGCAGTTTACATATGAGAAGATCAAAACAATCCATAATCATATGAAAAATTACTCTAAATCATTACTTATTAGAGAAATGCAAATTAAAGCTTCTCTGAGGTACCACCTCACATCTCTCAGACTGGCCAATATGGGATAATAATCATTGTTGGAAGGGTTGTGGGAAATCTGTGACACTATTGCATTGTTGGTGGAGCTATGAACTCATCCAACCTTTCTGGAGAGAAATTTGGAACTACAGCTAATAGGCAACAAAAATGCACATGCCCTTTGATCCATCAATGTGACTACTGGGTCTATACCCTGAAGAAATGATGAAAAAAGGGTAAAAACATCACTTGTACAAAAATATTCATAGCAGCCCTGTTTGGGGTGGCAAAGAATTGGAAATCAAGTAAATGTCCTTCAATTGGGGAATGGCTTAGCAAATTGTGGTATATGCATATCATGGAATACTATTGTTCTGTTAGAAACCAGGAGAGATGGGAATTCAGGGAACTCTGGAGGGCTTTGCATGAACTGATGCTGAGTTTGCATGAACTGATGGGCAGAACTCAAAAACACTGTACACCCTAACAGCAACATGGGGGTGATGATCAACTTTGATGGACTTGCTCATTCCATCAGTGCAACAATCAGGGACAATTTGGGTCTCTCCGCAATGAAGAATACCATCTGTATCCAGAGAAACTACTGTGGAGCTTGAACAAAGACCAAGGACTATTACCTTAAATTTAGAAAAAAAAACCTGATATCTTATTGTCTCATCTTGCTATCTCTCATACTTTATGTTTCTTCCTTAAGGATATGGTTTCTCTCTCATCACACTCAATTAGGATCAATGTATACCATGGAAACAATGTAAAGACTGACAAATTGCCTTCTGTGGGGGGTGGGGGGAGGGAAGTAAGATTAGGAAAAATTGTAAAACTCAAAATAAATAAAATCTTTAATAATAAAAAAGAAAAAGCTTTTTTTTTTTTAGTTTTTTTTTTTTTTAGTTTTTGCAAGGCAATGGGCTTATAAGTGGCTTGCCCAAGGCCACACAGCTAGGTAATTATTGTCTGAGGCCAGATTTGAACTCAGGTACTCCTGACTCCAGGGCTGCTGCTCTATTCACTGTGCCACCTAGCCGCCCCTGGAAAAAGCTTTTTCAATGGAGTGGAAAGGGGGAAGGCAAGGGGAATGAGTGAGCTTTCATCCTCATCAGAAATGGCCCAGAGAGGAAATAACATACAAACTTAAGGTGGTGAGGAAATCTATCTTGCCCTAGAGAAAAATGAGAAGAAAGGGATGGAATAAGGAGGAATGGGTGGGGAATAGGTGATAGAAGAGAAGGAAGATTGATGGAGAGGGTACTTAGATACAACACACTTTTGGACAGTGTCAGGATGAAAGGAGACAGAGAATGGAACAAATGAGAGTGGGCAGGAATAGAGTGGAGGTATAGCTAGTAACAGCAACTGTGGGAAAAATATTGAAGCAACTTCTCTGGTGGACTTATATTAAAGAAAGCAACTCACCCCAGAGACATAGCCGTTGGAATCTGAACACAGACTGAAGTACATTTTTTTTCTCTCACTCTCTCACTATTCTTGAGGTTTCTCATCTTCTTGGGGGGGGGGAGGGAGGGGGTTTATGTTTACTCGTATAACGAAATTATTGTAATAATAGTAATAATAAATTAAAGTCCACTTGCAAAAAAAAATCTCTTCTTCTTGAAGCTTTTCTTGCTCCATCTTAATATAAGTGGTTTTCCTCAAAGACAATCTCCTGTTTATCCATATTTGTACATTGTTTATATTTTTTCCCTTATTAGAATGGGAACACATTTTTGCCTTTGATTGTATCCCAAGAGCTTAGTAGTGACTGGCAGGTAGAAAATACTTAAAAAATGTTGGCTGATGACTAAAAAAAAAAAGTGTCTGAGCTCAGATTTGAACTCAGGTCCTCCTGATTCCACTGCACCACCTAGCTGCCCCTACTGTATATATTTTAGAAATGAGTCTATCAGAAACACTACTTGTAAAAATTGTTTACCAATTTACTACATTCCCTTTAATCTTGGTTGCAGTGGTTTTGTTTGTGGAAAAGCTTCTTAATTTAATGTAATCAAAATTATGCAGTTTGTTTTTTATAATGTTCTCCATCTCATCTTTGACTGTAAACTGATCTCCTTTCCATAGATCTGACAGTCAAACTATTCCTTTTTCTCTTAACTGGTTTATAATATCTTTTATGTTTAAATCCTGCATCCATTTTGACCATATTTTGGTATAGAGTGTCAGATGTTGGTCTATTCCTGCCATAATATTTTCAGTTTTCCCAGTAGTTTTCATCAAAGAATGAGTTTTTATCCCAGAAGCTGGAATCTTTGGGTTTATTCAACATTAAATACTATAGTTATTTAATGCTGTCTTTTTTTGCTCCTAATCCATTCCACTTATCTACCACTTTATTTCTTAGCCAGTACCAGACAGTTTTGATGACTGATGCTCTATAATATAATTTTAGATCTGGGATGGCTAGGCCACCTTCTTTTGCATTTTTCATTAGTTCCTTTGATAATCTTGACCTTTTGTTCTGCCATACAAATTTAGTTACTATTTTTTTTTCTAGCTCACTAAAATGAACTTTGATTGGTATGGCACTAAAGTAATTTAATTTAGGTAGAATTGTCATTTTTATTATATTAGGTTGGCCTATGCATGAGCAATTGAATATTGAACCAACCCTGCATTCCTGGTATAATTTTTTTTCTCTTTTTTGACTCTTCCTGGTTTAGGTATAAACACCATATAAGTGTCTTTGATGGAATCTGGCAGAGTTCCTTCTTCACTTACTTTTTAAATAGTTTATATGAAATTGGAACCATTTTTTCCTTGAATGTATGATAGAATTCACTTGTGAATCCATTTGGCCCTGGAGGTTTTTTCTTAGGGAATTCTTTGATGATGTGTTGAATTTCTTTTTTCTCAGGGTTATTTTAGTATTTAAATTCCCCTTCATTTAACCTGGGCAGTTTATATTGTTGTAAATATTCATCTGTTGCCTTAATTTATCAAATTTAGGGGCGGCTAGCTGGTGCAGTGGATAGAACACCGGCCCTGGAGTCAGGAATACGAGTTCAAATCTGTCCTCAGACACTTAATAATTACCTAGCTGTGTGGCCTTGGACAATCCACTTAACCCCATTGCCTTGCAAAAATAAGCCTAAAAATATTTTTTTTTTATCAAATTTATTGGCAAACAGTTTGGCAGAATAGGTTCAAATTATTACGTTTATTTCTTCCTCATTAGTGGTGAATTCATCTTTCTCATTTTTGATATTAGTAATTTTGATTTTCTTCTTACTTTTTACAAATCAAATTAACTAAAGCTCTATTTTATTGTTTTTTCATAAAATCAACTTTTGTTTTCATATAGTAGCTCAATAATTTCTTGCTTTTGATTTTATTAATTTCACTTTAATTTTCAGAATTTCTAATTTGATATTTAATTGAACATTTTTAATTTGTTCTTTAACTTTTTTAGTTGAATGCTCAGCTCAATGCTTTTCTCTTTCTCTATTTCATTTATGAAAGCATTTAGAGCTATAATATATCTCCTAATAACTTCTTTAGCTGTATCCCATAAGTTTTAGTATACTATAGTCATTGTCTTGAATGAAATCAATTTTTTCTATAATATGTTATTTGATTTACTTATTCTTTAAAATTAGATTATTTAGTTTCCAATTCGTTTTAGGTCTATCTCTCTATGGTCCTTTATTGCACATGATTCTTATTGCATCATAGTCTGAAAAGGATGCATTCAATATTTCTGCCTTTCTGCATTTGACTATAAGGTTTTTATGCCATAAAACATGATCAGTTTTTGTGAATGTGTCATGTATCACAGGAAAAAAGTATGTTCCTTTCTATCCTTATTCAGTTTTCTCCAGAGGTATATCATATCTAAGTTTTTTAACATCCTATTCACCGCCTTAATTTCCTTCTTGTTTATTTTATGGTTAGATTTATCTAATTCTGGGGTGACTAGGTGGTGCAGTGGATAGAGCACCAGCCCTGTAGTCAGGAGTACCTGAGTTTAAATCCAGCCTCAGACACTTAATAATTGCCTAGCTATGTGACCTTGGGCAAGTCACTTAATCCTATTGCCTTGCCAAAAAAACAAGATTTTTCTAATTCTGAGAGAGAGAGGTTGGGGTTCCTCGTCAGCAGTGTTTTGCTGTCTATATCTTCTTGTAACTCATTTAGTTTCTCCTCTAAGAATTAGGATACTATAACACTTGGTGCATACATATTTAGGATTGAAATTATTTCATTGTCAATGGTACCTTTTAGGAAGATATAGTTTCCTTCCTTATTTCTTTAATGAGATCTATTTTTGTAACTGCTTTGTCTAAGATAATGATTGCTACTCCTGCTTTGCTCAAGCATAATATATTCTGCTCTAGCCTTTTACTTTTACTCTGTATGTCTCTCTGCTTTAAATGTATTTCTTGTAAGCAGCATATTGTGGAACTCTGATTTTTAATCTACTCTGCTATCCACTTCCATTTTATGGGAGAGTTCATCCCATTCACATTCAAAGTTATAATTATTAACTCTTTATTGCTCTCCAAGATATGTCTCCACCATTTATATTTTTCCCCTTTTTTCATCTTATCCCTCTTCCCTAGTATTTTACTTCTTGAATACCACCTTCCTCAATGTGATTATTCCTTCTATTTAACCCCTCCTTTGTCTTTCCCCTTTCCCTTTTCCCCTTCTTCCTTCCCTTCCTTGTATTAGTCCCTCCTTCCCTCCCCCTTCCTAATACTTGAAGGTAAGATAAATTGTGTGTGTGTGTGTGTGTGTGTGTGTGTTTAGTGTGTTTAGTGTTTCAATTGAGTGTGTGTGTGTGTGTTAATCCTTTTTTGAGTCAAATCTGATGAGAATAAGATTCAGGTAGCTCTATTGCACTTCATCTTTTGCACTTCATCATGCATTGTAATTTACCCCATTCAGTCTTCAGTCTGCCCCTTCCTCCTGTCTCTTTACTGTCCCTTCTTTTTAATGAAATACACAAATACACACACACACACACACACACACACACACACACACACACACACATATATATATTTCATTCTATCAAAGTTATGGACATACAATGAATGTCTTATACCTCCAGCCTAAGACTATTCCCTCTTATAGAGTTACAGTTCTCAAGAGTTATGAGGATCTTCCTCCCAGGTGGGGATGTAACCAGTTTAATCTTATTGGACGACAGTGTTTTCTTTTCCCCTATTTACCTTGTCATATATCTCTTTAGTCTCCTGTTTGATGATCAAATTTTCTGTTTTGCTCTGATTTTTTTAGCAAGAAAAATTGAAAGTCACCTGTTTTGTTAAATGTCCATCTATTCCCTTGAAAGAGAAGGCTTGGTTTTGCTGGATAGTGGATTCTTGGTTGTAATCCAAGCTCCCTTGTTTTCTGGATTATCATATTCCAGGCCCTTTGATAATGTTGTTGCAGTCAGGTTCTGTGTAATCCTGACTGTGGCTCCTTGGTATTTGAACTGTTTCTTTCTGGCTGCTTGCAGGATTTTCTCCTTGAATGGATAATTCTGGAGTTTGGTCACGCTATTCCTTGGTGTTTTCATTTTGGGATCCCTTTCAGGAGGGGATCAATGCATTCTTTCAATAACTATTTTGTTATCTGGTTCCAGGATATCAGGGCAGTCCAAGCTTTTTTTTTTTTCAATGTTTTCAAGTAATTCTATGATTCTTAAATTGTCTCTTCTAGATCTGCTTTCCAGGTCAGTTGTTTTACCAATGAGGTATTTTACATTTTCTTCTACTTTTTCAGTGTTTAAATTTTGTTTAACAGATTCTTAGTGTCTCATGAAGTCAGTAATTTCCACAGATTCCAAAATTTTCTTTTAAGAGAAGAATTGTCTTCATTTACTTTTTTTTTACATCTCCTTTTCCAATTGATCAATTCTATTTTCGAAGGAGCTCTTATGCCCATGTGCCCAATTGTATTTTTTTGTACTTGTCCTATTGTATTTTTTTTAGTTTTTTTTTTTTTTGCAAGGCAATGGGGTTAAGTGGCTTGCCCAAGGCCACACAGATAGGTAATTATTAAGTGTCTGAGGCCAGATTTGAACTCAGGTACTCCTGACTCCAAGGTCAGTGCACTATCCACTGTGCCACCTAGCTGCCCCCAATTATATTTTTTTTTAGGTTTTTGCAAGGCAAATGGGGTTAAGTGGCTTGCCCAAGGCCACACAGCTAAGTAATTATTAAGTGTCTGAGGCCAGATTTGAACTCAGGTACTCCTGACTTCAGGGCTGGTGCGCTATCTACTGTGCCACCTAGCTGCCCCTCCCCAATTGTATTTTTAAAGGATTTGTTTTCTTCTGTAATTTTTTATTTGATGGTAATTTTCTCTTAAATAGTTTTAATTTTTTCTTTTGTTTCTTTTCTCAATTTTTCCATTTGTTTTTTTTTGTAAGGAAAATGGGGTTAAGTGGCTTGCCCAAGGCCACACAGCTAGGTAATTATTAAGTGTCTGAGGTTGGATTTGAACTCAGGGACTCCCGACTCCAGGGCTAGTACTCTATCCATTGTGCCACCTAGCTGCCCCCCATTTGATTTTTAAACTCTTTTCTTATCTCTCCTAAGAAATCTTTCTGGGCTGGAAGGGGCAACTGGGTGGCACAGTAGATAGAGTACTGGCCTTGGATTCATGAGGATAGGAGTTTGAATCCTCCCTCAGTCAACTGCCACTTACTAGCTATATGACCTTGGGCAAGTCACTTAACACTGATTGCCCTACATCTACAGCATCTCCAGTCATTTTAATTTATATCTGGGCACTGGACCCAGATGATTCTGGAGGAGAAAGTGAGGCTGATGACTTTGCACAGCATCCCCCCACTCAAATCTAATTCATGTGTTTTTCATAGCATCATCTCCCTGATGTTGTGTTCTTGTTCAAAAATGAAGGACAAACATTCTGGATCTGAGAGTAGGAGGTTGAGGTCTCCCACTAGTAGAGTTTTGCTGTCTATGTCTTCCTGTAGTTCTTTCAGTTTCTCCTCTAAGAATTTGAATGCTATCCCTTTGGATGCAAATATATATATATATATATATATATATATATATATATATATATATATATTTAGTATTGAAATAACTTTATTGTCTATGGTACCTTTTAGGAGGATATAGTTTCCTTCCTTATCTATTTTGACGCTATTTTTGTAGCTGTTTTGTCTGACATAAGGATTGGTACCCCTGCTTTTTTAGGACAAACATTTTAGCTGGAGACCAATTCATATACTCCTCTGAAGCTTCATATAGAGTTTCTTTTTGGTTCTCCTTTTCTGAGCCAGTATACCTGTCTTCAAGGTAACATTTAATATACCCTGCTTTGCCCTGGCCTTTTTTATTTTGGGGTGTTTGCTTTCCTTAGGGTCTTGTGTTGGGGGAGGGACTGGTTCACAAATCTTTGGTGTTGAGATTCCTAGGGGTCTTGCTCACTGGAGTTAGGAACTCCCAGGGTTGCTTAGTGAACCCTCCAGTAAGGAATCAGAAGCTTTCTCTGACTGTGTTGGAGTTTTCCGTGATCTACTCCCTAAGTCTGGGGCTTGATCTGGGCTGTCCTCATAAAATCTGGGCTAGATCCAGATTAGGGCTAGAAAAGCCAGAAGCTCTCTCTGGGTAATCAGTGCTGGGAAAGATCTGTTGGCCACACACTAATCTTCAGGCAAGGCAACAACCTGGGGCTGTTTCTGTGTTGGTACTGGAGAAAGTCAGGACTTCCTCAGGAACAAGGGGCTCCATTTGGAAACATGGGGGCTCACAAGTCAGTCTTGCAGACCAGACGAGTCTGGGCAGCTATGCTGGAGGTCTCCCCCTCTGCTCACTGCACACACTGTGGCTCTCAGGTCTGTCCCCCAGCCTCATATTGCCACCTGTTCATTGGGTCTCTGTTCTCTGCCCTGGGCACATCTATGCTCCCCCCCCACCCCAGACCTTGTTGGAAAATGTTCCCCTCTTTTCTTATGTTGATCCAAAATCTGTTAAGAGGCCTGAGGGAAAGCCAGGAGAGCATAAAACAGTGCCAGGCTTCTCTCTTCCATCTTGGCCAGAAGTCTATATATGACAGTTTTGATGTAATTCCATTCATAAGAAAATCTCTCTATTGGAGAAGACCTGTGACCAATGTGACCAAGTAAGGAGACGTCTTTTAACAATGATCCATCAGTCTAATAAAGTGTCAGCCAGAAACTAGCATACATACATATGAGGGTGCCCCATCTTTTTAATAGATATGCTATCTTTCCAGATACATGTTATGAAACTTTCACAACCCTCTCCCCTCAGTGGTGAATAGTCAGGTGAATATTGTACACATATATACATTCTTTAAATGTTATTTTTTGCAAGGCAAATGGGGTTAAGTGGCTTGCTCAAGGCCACACAGCTAGGTAATTATTAAGTGTCTGAGGCCAGATTTAAACTCAGGTACTCCTGACTCCAGGGCTGGTGCTCTATCCACTGTACCACCTAGATGCCCCCATATATACATTTGTGTTAAACATGTTTACAGATTAGTCATTTTTGGTATGAGGGCCTAGGATTAAGGGCAAGAAATACATAAGAGAAATTTTTTAAAAAGTGAATGTAGCATTCATCAACTTATTTTTATTTGTTTATTTATTTTTATTTTTATTTTTTCATTTTTATTATATTTATTTTTATTTTTGTACAAATGAAGGTTTTTTATACATTACTAAAATATTCTTGTTTAAGAGTAAACATAGTACCCCCTCCCCCCCAAAAAATATAGACCCTCATGAGCAATAAAGTAAAGAAAATAAAAATTGACATTTAATAATAATAATAATAATAATAATAATAATAATAATAATAATAATAATAATAATGGCAGCTAGGTGACACAGTGGACAGAGCACCGGCCCTGGAGCCAGGAGCACCCAAGCCAAAATCCATCCCCAGACACTCAACAGTCACCCAGCTGTGTGACCCTGGGCAAGCCATTCCAACCCCATTGCCCTGCAAAAACCAAACAATGACAACAACAACAACAGTAACAATAATAATAACAATAATAATGATATGATAATAGCACAGCTAGGTGGCCCAGTGGACAGAGCACCAGCCCTGGAGTCTGGAGCACCTGGGGTCATATCCAGCCTCAGACACCCAACAATCACCCAGCTGTGTGGCCCCAGGCAAGCCACCCAACCTCACTTGCCCTGCAACCCCCCCAAATAATAGTAGTAGTAGTAGTAGTAGTAGTGAAATAATAATAATAATAATAATAATAATGATAAATGTGCTTCAGTATGTGTTCCAACACCACCAGCTCTGTTGTGGGTGGATCACATTCTTTATGATAAGTCCATCACAAAAGCTACTTCCATATTTTTCCATTGTTACCATTGCTGATCACAACTCCCTCCATTTGTACTTACCCACTACCATATACCATATTTTCACTCTCCTTTCATTCTTTCCCTCTTCTTAAATGTGCTGTAGAGTAGCTGAATGGTGCAGCATACTGATCACTGGCCCTGGGGCCAAGAGGCCCTGAGTCCACATGCCACCCTAAGGCCCAGCAACCACCCAACCTTGTGGTCCCAGACAGGCCATCCAATCCCAGCCCCTTGCAAGAAGTAAAAAAAATAAGATGTATTATATATGACCACTCTCCCCCATGGTCTACCCTCTCCTCCATCACTCACATCCCCACCCCTCCCCCTGTCCCTCTTCTTTCCTTCTTACTCTAGATGTCTATACCCCATTGAGTATATATGCTGTTTCCTCTCCTAGCCACCTCTAGTGAGAGTGAAGGTTCCCTCATTCCCCCTTGCCTTCCCCTTCCATATCATTCCAATAGCTCATTGTAATAAAAAGTGTTATTATATGAAATATCTTAGCCTATTCCACCTCTCCTTTCTCTTACTCCCATTCCATTTCCCATTTTACTCCATTTTTATTCCATTTGACTCCATTTTTACAATATATCTTCAAATTCAGCTCTCTTGTGCTTCTTCTATAAAAGCTCCTTCTACCTGCTCTATTAAACGAGAAGTTTCTTATGAGTATTATCAGTTTCATTTGTCTATGCAAGAATACATGCAGTTTATTGTCATTAAGTTCCTCATAGTTTATCTTTCTCCTCCACTCTCTCTGCTTCACCTGAGTCCTGTATTTGAAGATCAAACTTTCTATTCAGCTCTAGTTATTTTAACAGGAACATTTGAAATTCCCCTGCTTCATTGAAAGTCCATTTTTTTTCCCCTGGAAGAGGACATTCAGTTTTCTTGGTGGTTGATTCTCAGTTGCATTCTGAGCTCTTTTTCCTTCCTGAATATTATATTCCAAGCCCTATGAGCTTTTAATGTAGTGCTGCTAAGTCCTGTGTGATCCTGACTGCAGCTCCACGATATTTGAATTTTGTCCTTCTGGCTGCTTGTAATATTTTTTCTTTGACTTGAGAGTTCTGAAACTTGGCTATAATATTCTTGGGGGGTTGTTTTTTTGGATCTCTTTCTGGGGGAGATTGGTGGAGTTTCTCAATCTCTATTTTGCCCTCTACTTCTAGGATATCTAGGCAATTTTCCTATAGGAATTCTTTAAAAAATAATGTCAAGGCTCTTTTCCTGATTATGATGTTCAGGTATCCTAATAATTTTTTTTAGGTTTTTGCAAGGCAAATGGGGTTAAGTAGCTTGCCCAAGGCCACACAGATAGGTGATTATTAAGTGTCTGAGACTGGATTTGAACCCAGGTACTCCTGCCTCCAAGGATTTGAACCCAGGTACTCCTGACTCCAAGGCCAGTACTTTATCCACTATGCCACCTAGCCACCCCTTTCCTAATAATTTTTAAATTATCTTTCCTGAATCTGTTTTCCAGATCAATTGTTTTTTCATTGAGATGTTTCACATTTTCTTCTAATTTTTAATTCTTTTGGTTTTGAAGTAGTGTGTCTTGATTTCTCATAAAGTCAGCAGCTTCCTTTAGTTCCATTCTACTTCTGAAGGATTTGTTTTCCTCAGAGCACTTTCTTATCTCTTTTTCCATCTGGCCAATTCTGCTTTTTAAAGCATATAATAACTTTTTGAACTGTTTTATCCATTTGACCTATGCTGGTTTTTAACATGTTATTTTTCTTCAGCATTTTTTGGATCTCCTTGACTAAACTCCTGACTTCTTTTTCATGTTTTTCCTGCATCTCTCTCATTTCTTTTCCCAATTTTTCTTCTATCTCCCTCACTTGATTTTCAAAATCTTTTTTTGAGTTCTGTAATAGCCTGAGCCCAATTTCCATTTTTCTTGCAGTCTTAGATGCAGGAGCTTGTACTTCTTCATCTTCCGATTGAGTATTTTGATCCTTCTTGGGATCATAGACAATTTATTTCTCAATGGTGTTCCTCTCTTTTTCTCTGTTTACTCATTTCCCCAGCCTGTACCTGGTCTTGGGGTGCTTCCTGAGCTTTTGAGTATTATTAGGATATCCCCCCCTCCAACAAGGATCTCAGTGTGTGAAGCTCTGTCTTCCCTCCTGGTCTGTGAATGACCCCAAGTGCACCCCTCTGCCATGAGGCTGAGGTGGGGGGGGGCCCTGCTGTTCTATAGGGAGCCTAGACTGTAATCAGGATCTGAATTGGTCAGAGCTTCAGTGTCCTATTCCAGGTAGAGGGGACAAATCTTGGAAGTCTCTCTCCACTCCCTTTCCTTTGGTAAACTGAGTACTCAAGGATCAGTTGCCTGGGAGCTCCTGCTTACCTGCTCTGCCTGCTTCTGTTTCCTGGATCTGGGCTGCTGAGGCCATGCTACTTTCTGAGTGCCCTGAGGGTTTAATTTCACAGCTTGCTTTGGCCCTGCCATTAGCCATGGCCCCCAGGTGCCCTGGGGCTGCCTCTGGGAGGCTGAAGTTCCTTCACTCGGGCTGCTGCCCCTCTAACCCCGTGGAATGGAGCCTTTCCATGATTTTCCAGGTTATCTTGGACTGGAGAATTGCCTCACTGGATCCCTCTGTGGGTTCTGTCTCTTGAAAATTTAGAGTCATTATTTTATGAGTTTTACATATTATAGAGTGAGAGCACCTAAGAAAGGCTCTTCTCCTGTTGCCATCTTGCCCCCCCCCCCCCCAATTCATCAGATTCTGAAGGGTTTTTTGGGGGTTTGGCTTTGTTTTGTTTTTCTTCCTGTGGATGGGGATAAGATTGTCCACAGCTGGTCTAATACAGTTGTCCTAGCTCTCTAAACTGCTGAGAGGAGCTGCATCCATCAAGGTTGATCAACTCACAATATTGTTGTTAATGTGTAGAATGTTCTCTTGATTCCGTTTCCTTCTCTCAGCATCAGACCCTGTAAATCCATGCTTCTCTAGAATCCAACCACTCTTATGGTTTCTTATAGAATAATAGTATTCCATAACATTCATATACAAAAACTTGTTCAACCATGCCCCAGTTGATGGACATCCCCTCAATTTTCAATTCTTTACCAGTACATAAAGAGCTGATATTTTAGAACATGTGGGATTTTCCCCATTTTTATGATTCCTTCTGGATATAGACTGAGTATTGGAATTGCTGGGTCAAAGGGTATGATCAGTTTTATTGCTCTCTGGGCATAATTCCATATTACTCTCCAGAATGGATCTGTTCACAATTCCACCAGAAATGTATTAATGTCTGTATCTTCCCACAGCCTCTCCAACATTGATCATTTTCTCTTTTTGTCACCTTAGCCAGTCTAATAAGCATGAAGTGATACCTCATAGTTGCTTTAATTTGCATTTCCCTAATCAATAATGATTTGGATAATTTTTTCATATTTTATATATATATATAGCTTTAATTTCTTCATTTGAAAACTGTCTATTCATGTCCTTTGACCATTTATCAGTTAAAAATTTGATGCAATTTTGTATATATTTTAGCAATGAGACCTTTATCAAAATCCTTAGCTGTGAAAATTGTTTCCCAGCTTTCTGTTTTCCTTCTAATTTTGGCAACATTGATTTTAATAGTGCAAAACCTTTTTAATTTAATATAGTCAAAATCATTCATCTTGCAATTTATAATGTACTCTATTTCCTGCTAGGTCATAAATTTCTCTCCTTTCCATAGATCTGATAGAGTATTTCTTGGTTTATAATTTGTCCATGGTGTTGCACTTTATGTCTAAATCCTGTACCCATTTTGACCTTATTTGGTATAGGGTGTGAGATACAGGACTATGCCAAGCTTTTTGCCATACTATTTTCCAGTTTTCCCAATGAGTTCTTCTCCCAGAAGCTAATGTCTTTGGGCTGGTCAAAGAATTGATTACTGTAGTCGTTTACTACTGTTTCTTTTGAACCTATCCTGATCCACTAATCCATTACTCTTATTTCTTAACCAGTACCAGGCAGTTTTGATGAATGCTGCTTTATAGTATAGTTTGAGATCTGGTAGAGCTAGGCCAACTTCCTTTGCATTTTTTTTCATCAGTCCCCCTGATATTCTTGTTTTTGCAAAGCAACAATGACTTCCCTGAGGTCACACAGCTAGGTAGTTATTAAATGCCTGAGGTTGTATTTGAACTCAGGTACTCCTGACTCCAGGACAGTTGCTCTATCCACTATGCCACATAGCTGCCTTGATATTCTTGATCTTTTGTAGCTACAGATGAATTTGGTTACTATTTTTCTAGCTCAGTAAAATAATTATTTGGTAATTTGATTGATATGGCACTAAATAACTAATATAATTTGGATAGAATTGTCATTTGTATTATATTTACTTGACATGGCCATAAGCAATTGACATTTTTCTAGTTGTTTAGATCTGATTTTATTTGGGTGTTTTATTATTGTGTTCATACAGTTTCTGGGTTTGTCTTAGGACACAGATTCCCAAATATTTCATGTTGTCTACAGTTACTTCATTTTTATTTTATTTTATTTTTTTTAGATTTTTCAAGGCAATGAGGTTAAGTGGCTTGCCCAAGGCCACACAGCTAGGTAATTATTAAGTGTCTGAGGTGGGATTTGCATCCAGGTACTCCTGACTCCAAGGCCTGTGCTCTATCCACTGCGCCATCTAGCCACCCCCTAAAGTTACTTTAAATGGAATTTATCTCCTGCTCTTGGACTTTGTTGTTCATATATAGAAAGCTGATGATTTATATGAGTTAATTTTATATCCTGCTACTTTGCTGAATTTGTTAATTGTTTCAAGTAGTTTTTAGATTCTTGTCTTGGGTTCTCTAAGTATAACATTATATCATCTGCAAAGAGTGAATGCTTTGCTTCCTCATTGTCAATTCTGATTCCTTCAATTTCTTTTTCTTCTCTTATTGCTAAAAACTAACATTTCTAATACTATATTGAATAGTAATGTGATAATGGACATCCTTGTTTCACTCCTGATCTTATTGGAAATGCTCCTAGTTTACCTCATTACATGTAATATTTGTTGATGGTTTTAGATAGATACAACTTATTAATTTGAGGAAAACTTCATTTATTCCTATACTTTCTTTTGTTGTTGTTGTTGTTGTTTTTTGTTAACAAGGCAAGGGGATTAAGTGACTTGCTCAAGGTCACATAGCTAGGTAAGTGTTAAGTGTCTGAGGTCGGATTTGAACTCAGGTCCTCCTGACAAGGCCAGTGTTCTATCCACTGCACCACTTAGCTGCCCCATTCATATACTTTCTAGTGTTTTTAATAGGAATGGATGTTGTATTTTATCAAAGACTTTTTAAAGCATCTATTGAGATAATCTTATGATTTCTATTGGTTTTGCTATTGATAGAGGGTGCCCCATCTTATTAAATTGGGAAATTTATTATTCAAAATTCACACTAAGAAATAACTTCTACATTAGGCAAGTGTACAAGAAATACAAATAAGTAAACTTTCAGATGACATTAAGTTTTTAGCATTTATACATTTGGCTATTAAAGGTGAAAACTGCACTAAGATTTTTTGGGACACTATATAATTGTTAAATGGCTTTGAAATAACAGCAAAAAATAACTTACAAATTATATAGCACTTTAAAATTTGTAAGGCCTTTTACATTTTGTTATTTTCACCCAACATTATGAGATAGATACCACCCCTTGAGTCAGTCTCATTCTCATTTTATGCATAAGGAAAATGTATCTCAAATAGTGATTTGTCCATGATCAAACAGTAAGTGTCAGAGGTGGAATTCAAAACCACATCTTCTAAATCCAGCACTTTATCTACTAGGCAGCAATGATAGCAATCTCTCCAAGATTCTATTGGATTATTATTCCCTTGCTTCCTACATTTTTGGAAACTGATTTCTACAAATGATCTGGTGCAAACCATAGCTATTGTTCCCTATTTTCTCTAAGAGGGTTATGGGCAGCTAAGGTGGCACAGAGAAGAGAGAGGTGGACTTGAACTTAGAGGAAGATCTCAGGTCACCTCTAGCCTCAGAAACTTACTAGCTTTGTGATCATAACTTCTCAGTATTCTGTGTAATTATTCAAGATAAGATACAAATCTCTACATTGCTGAGAGTTTCCACACTGGGAGTTGCCCCTCCTTCTGCTGAAATCAAAGTCTTGACAAATACAAAGAAAATTAAAAAAGGTCAAAACACTAAGAAAGTATAATTGTCATTATATAGTTTGGGATAATAATCATTCAAATTAGGACAAACTCCAAAACTTGGAACAGATGTAAAATTCTAATCATTTTTTTGTTTGTTTTTGCAAGTCAAGGGGGTTAAGTGACTTGCCCAAAGTCATACAGCTAGGTAATCATTAAGCTGAGTTGGATTTGAACTCAGGTCCTCCTGACTCCAGGGCTGGTGTTCTATCCGTTGTGCCACCTAGCTGCCTCCATAATGCTAATCATCTTTCTCAGAAAAATGTTAACTTTATACTTCTACAGAAGAAACCCCCAAAGAATTAACTCTTCACTTCTTTCATCCTATAGCCCACTCAATTGTCCCCAATATATTGCACAATATGGAATAAAGGTGAAGTTGTTTAATTCACATTGTTTCCTTTGAAAGCCAATTCATTTTCTCCCCCCTCCCAACACATTTTCACATTAATCATGTTGGGAAGAATAAAACAAAAGGAAAAAGCCAAGGGAAAACAAAGAAAGTGAAAATAGTATACTTTGATCTGCATTCAGACTTCATCATTTTCCTTTTTGAGTGTTTCAGAATTGTCTTGCATCATTGTATTCCTGAGAAGAACTAAGTCAGCCAGAACTGATTATCACACAGTGTTACTGTTACTATATACAATATTCTTCTGGTTCTACTCACTTCACTCAGCATCTGTACATTTAAGTCTCTCTAAGGTTTTACTGAATTCCACTTGCTCTTCATTTCTTATAGCACAATAATTTTCCATTTCATTCATATACTCCAACTTGTTCAGCCATTTCCCAGTTAATGAGCATCCCCTTAATTTCTTTGCCAGCACAAAAAGACCTGCTACAATTATTTTGTCCATGCCATTTTCCCTTTTTTAAAAAAATGAATTCTTTGGGAAATAGACTTAGCAGGGGTATTGTTGGATCAAAGAGTATGCACAGTTTGATGTTTGATTGCCTTTTAGATTTGGAAGCCTTTCCTGAGATGTTTATTAGGGATCAAATATTGGACTGGATCCAAACCAGCTTTTAGAGCTATAAATGGTGACCAATTGACATGATTACAGTTCCTCTGACCTTTATGGGCATACCTGATTAGTCATAGGATGTTCCACAGAGTGGCAGCTATAGTCCTGAATAAATCATAAAAAAATACTCTGAGACATTTAAGAAATATGCCCATACCTGTGTGCTACTTCAGGTATAATTAAGATATTATCTCTCGGCCCTGAAACTTTGTGGTTTCTTAATCATCCTATGCCTTGTAAGGAAGGAATGTTGCAATCTTGAAATGATGTCACTTTTTATCACAACAACTAAGAGAATGTACAAATTCTATTCTCTGCTTTTCTTTCTACAATTCTTTTTCCTTCTGTTTCCCATGGGTCAATGTCCCCTTCATAATATTATAATAATAGTATTGACTTATTTAGGGCAGCTAGGTGGTGAAGTAGTTAGAGCCCTGGGCCTGGAGTCTGGAGATTCACCTGGTCTCAGACAAGACTAACTGAGTGACCTTGGATAAGTCACTTAATCCTGAGTAGGAGAAGGAAATGGCAAGCTACTTCAGTAGTATCTCTGCTAAGAAAACCCCAAATGGGTTTGTGGAGAATTACACAAGACTGAAAAGCAACAATTGACTAACCATCTTTAAGATATGTATTCTGAGAATATTATAGATAATAAAAGCACATTCAATGTTTAGCAAACATTTAGTACTTATTTGCAAGTGCCTACTCTCATATTTTGCTTTAAAGACTTTCAGTTCTGTTTCTAGAGAACATTCATTCACTCAGTCATTTAGCAAACACAGAAAAATTGTTAACTACATTCAAGAAAGCAGGTTCTGGATGCTAGGGATGATGAAAAAATAAAAGATCAACAGCTTGAAGTGAAGTAGGGGAAATATTAGACAGAGAAATGTTTTTCATCTGTACCCTCTATACTGACCATGTATTTCCCCACTTCCATCCCATTGTCCAAGCTCTGAGAGAGGTCGATGAATTTTTAATAAAGTACCTTCCCCTATCGATAAAAGAATGGATCCCTGCCTGAAGAAATAAGTCTTTGAGGTGATGTTTGTCCTTCATTCTAGAAGAAGACCATGACATACTCCTTAAAAGTTCAGCTCACTTCTCAGTTGAGCAGCTGCCCTTCCTTTGGAGGGTTGTCTGCTCTGGATGGAGTGTCATTCTCCAAACTCTCCTTTCCCTTTACCCTTCTCAATCTATCTTGTCTACTACTTATGTCCTTGTTTTGTTGTGAAGGTAATCTATTCTTGGAGAGCATGTTTCTCCAAACTCTCCCTCTCTCCTCTTACTTCTATTGAAACTCCCATCTTATTGCTTCTCCAAAGAACCTATGAACTTTTTGTAGTCATCTGTGAACTTTATGTAGTAATCTGTGAACTTTTTGTAGTAACTTTGTAAACTGAGCGACTTGTAAATTAAAGTCTAAGCCTTTCTTAACTCCCTGAGTCAGAGATGGATGAAGTCTTCACAAAATGAACCCCACCTAGATCAGTCTTTAGGTCCCCTCTCCTTTAAACCCTTTGCCTCTCAGGGGATTGGTATACATACAAAATAGGAGAGAGATGAAGGTGATGAAGGGACTTTTATAGGAGGGAACCATCACTTGGGGTCATATCTTATTAGGGAAATAAAAGTTCTTGGTAGAGGTGACAAGACAGTCATCTGACAAAAACAAAGAAAGGAGTCAGCTGGAACAGCCACAAATAGACTTTTATTTGTTACCCATCCTGTTTTACTCATCCCATAACAAAATGCAATCTTCTGGGGCCACCAATCAAGTTGGTATTTTCTATTTTTCTGACTTGGAATTGAATCTTTTGGTCTTATCTGACAAAAACAAAGCAAGGAGACAGCAGGAGCAGGCACAAGTTGGCTTTTATTTGTTACCCATCTTGTTTTACTCATCCCATGATAAAATGCATTCTTCTGGGGCCACCAATCAAGTTGGTATTTTCTCTTTTCCTGACTTGGAATTAAGTCTTTTGGTCTTTATACTGTTTGTCATCTTTACCAGCTGATGATAGAAATGGTAGGACAAATATATTGAAAACAGATATTTATTATTATTTAGGATCATAGATATGATTTAGAGCTGGAGATGAGATAGCTATTGAATCCACTCCCATTGTGGCTTGTCCCAGGTTTTACAGGTTGTAAATAATACAGCAGGAACTCTCAGTGTGAGCAACTTCATTTTAAAAAATGGGCTAAAATCAGGTCATCTGGTCTTGTCTGTGAATTTCAAAAATGGGTATAAATTATATTTCATTATCTACATTTATTTGTACATTATTTAGCATCAGTAAATGACACCACTGACACCAGGGGGACTCTCTTTGAATAGACGGAACTTCCACTGGACCTAAGTAATATAGCTTTCCCCTTAGGAGGCACTCTCCCAATCTACCCTAGCACTGGTTGATTGGGGTCTCTGAGTGCCAGTTGCTACTTCTCCTTAGGTTCTATTGGCAGTCCTGAGGGTAGCTATCTTCCTAACCCATAAGAAACTCCTATGGATGTTTTTCTCTTGAAAAATTAGCCATGTGGTGATTAAAAAGGTTCAAGAGACATAGTTTCTGGGTAATTTAATAATTTTATCAATAAGGCCAAAATATTTTTAATAAAAGGATGACCATTTGATAATCTCTCTTGAACCAAAGACAATCATGGCAACAGGTTCAGGGCCTATATAGTATTTTGGAAGAAGAATGGCAATCAACTTTTATCGGTTAACACAATGGAAAGTGAGAGTGATATATCATCCTTGGACAGTGAGACTTATCTCTATGCCCAGACCACCCCCAACCTTGAGCTCTCTAGACAGAAGGATCTTTCCCTAACTAAATTTGAGCAGAGCACAATAGATATCCCAACATGATGGGGTCCTAGTCCAATCTCATAATCAGCAGAGTCCTTCAAAAACCTGAACTTTTAAAATCAGAAGTAGGGGAGAACACTGGATCTCCCCAAGTTATTGGTTATTAATAATCATTTCTCTTTGCCAATAGTCTCAGTTACAAACATTGTAAAACCCAGACCTGGCCCATGCTCTCTCACAAATATGTAAAGAGTTCACAGAAGGGAAGAATGTGCATGAATTTAAAGTACAATTGTAGTGAGGCACATACAAAGGGAACAAATGAAGTTAGTTATAGGCTACAGTATTTTTTTCTTTAGTTTTTTCCAAGGCAATGTAGTTAAGTGGCTTGCCCAAGGCCACACAGCTAGGTAATTATTAAGTGTCTGAGGTCAGATTTGAACTCAGGTACTCCTGACTCCAGGGCTGGTGCTCTATCCAGTGTGCCACCTAGTTGCCCCTATAGGCTATGTATTAAATATATATGTATGAGCTGTCCTGTTGCTTAGTTGAATGGACAGCTTGAATGGGAAGAAATCTCCCCTGGACAGGCCAGGTTTCTTATAGGGCAGTACTTCTTTCTTCTTTAATTGATATTTTATTTTTCCAAATACATGCTATGAAAGTTTTTCAACATTCATCCATATGCACCTATATATTTTTAAGTTACAAAATTTCCTTCCACCCTCCTTTCCCACCTCCTCCCCTCAGTGGTGAAGTCTGGTTAATATTTACATATATACTTGTGTAAACATGTTTACAGCTTAGTTATTTTTGGCATGAGGAATTAGGATTAAGGGGAAAGAAATACATGAGATATTTTTAAAGAAGTGAATGTAGTGTTCATCAGATTCTGAAGGATTTTATTTTATTTTCCTCTGAATGGCGATAGCATTGTCCATAGCCGGTCTAATAGGGTTATAGCTCTTTGAACTGCTGAGAGTAGCTGCTTCCATCAAGGAGGATCATCTCACATTGTTGTTGACATGTACATGGATCTCTTGGTTCTGCTCCCTTTGCTCCCCACCAGATCCTGTAAGTCATTCCATAAGGCATAGTTTCTTAGCTGGATAGGTTAGTCCGCTGCTGGGTTGGGTCAAATAGGTAGCTTGGTTATTGAACTGGCTCCTAATTGTGTTCAGCTGGCATTTCGACTAGATGGGGCAGGTTGACCAGTCCCTGGGCAGCTGTTGTAATGCTGTGCAGGTATCCTGCCATTAGGGGGCTACTGCTCCATCTGAGCTGATCAGGTAGCTTTTTTCCCCAGGATGTAAAGGGGCACTTTGGCTGGACTGGTCAATGAGCTGGGTTTTCAAGGTTTGTTCTATTTTTTTTAAGTTTTTTTTGCAAGGCAAATGGGGTTAAGTGGCTTGCCCAAGGCCACACAGGTAGGTAATTATTAAGTGTCTGAGGCCAGATTTGAACCCAGGTACTCCTGACTCCAGGGCCGGTGCTTTATCCACTGTGCCACCTAGCTGCCCCGAGGTTTGTTCTATTTTAAGAAGTTATTTTAATGTGTGGCATTTTCTTTCAGTGGCGTTCAATTGGAATGCTACTCTGCCCTTTCATCTAGGGCAATGGCCCTTATTCTGTGACTGGCAGAATCTTTTTTTATTTCCTCAGTTTTAGCTCTGAGGTTCATCACCTCCAGGAAGGAGTCAGGAGAGGTCCAGTCTTCTCTAATTTGTCAGTCTTGGGTCAGAGGTGGTTTCCCCTGACTTTTTGACTTTGCTTCTATTTAAGATGATCTGTCAAGTTACCTTTCACAAGATCCCAGTTGAATCTTCTATATGGGTGGCTGGGTACAAAGGAACAAAAAGGTATATATGCCTTGGAGTAGGTGTGTCCAAGTGTGACCCTCAAAGCCCATTCATGCAGCATTATCACATTTTATTATTATATGCATTAACAAGATGGATTACATATAGTCATAAATGTATATCAAATTCTATATGCCACCCTTGACAAGTTTTTGTAGGGCTATGCACCACACAGAAAAGTTAAAAGGTTGGACATTGCTGCCTTAGAGGAAGTTCATTGTTTTATTGGCTGTTTCATATGCAACTGAGCTAGTCAACCCTAAGATACTTTTTGAGGTATGGGAATATCATCATGTATCTAAAGGTCTTCTTTACATTTCAATGTCTGTCATTTTGCCCCTATTAACTTTCACCTTTGCTAAAATACAGATGGAACTCATCAACCCCATAAAGTGATAGCTAGAAAACTCGGAAAGGGATGAGAAAGTTCTACAGAACTTTTACCAAAAGTATAAGAATGGGGTGGTTAGGTGGTACAGTGGATGGAGCACCAGCCCTGGAGTCAGGAGGACCTTATTTGAAATCTGACCTCAGACACTTAACAATTGCCTAGCTGTGTGACCATGGGCAAGTCACTTAACCTCATTGACAAATAATTTTTTAAAAAAAGGAAAAGAATGGACCAATCGTGGAAGAATGGGAAGTGCCATATTGCATTGCGCTTCTAGGCAGGAAGATTTGAATCTTAGATACTTGTACTCCTAATTGGGATAACCAAAATAGGCTCAATGCATTAAACAAATGGACCCAATGGCTAGTTATTAATTGATGTTGGAAGGGAAATCTCCAGAGGCATGTTATAGGGCTCTGTCCAATTCAGTATTTTTGCCAATGATTTGTTGAAGGTCTCTTGATAACTAAGGCTTAGTTATTGAGGGTAACTAAGGGTTAAATAATTGAAGCTAACTTAGGACAAGAGAAGTAAAGTTCAAAAAGACCTTTATAAACTAAAATGATAGATCAAAATTATCAGCATACAATTTAATTGGAATGAAAATGAGATCTAACATGTTGAAAATATTAATTGCACAAGTGAAGATAAAGACTTGATCTCATGTCCCTTTGTGTGAGAAAGAAATGGGGTTTTTCTCTGACCAAATACTGAGTCAAATTAGTCACCTGGCTGCCAGAACCAAACAAAAACTAACACCTAATATGATCATAGACTAACAGAAGTCTGTTCATAACTGGAGAGGTTATTAGTCCTTCTGTTTTGTTGCTCATCATGTGTGATTCATGACCTCATGGACCATTGCATGCCAGATCCTTCTATCCTCTACTATGTCTCAAAGTTTGTCCAAGCTCATGTTCCTTGTTTCCATAACATTATTTATCCATCTCATCCTCTGCCATTCTCTTTTCCTTTTGCCTTCAATTTTTCTGCATCAGGGTCTTTTCTAATGAGTCCCATTTTCTCATTATGTGGTCAAAGTATTTAAGCTTCAGCTTCAATAAATAGCCTGAACTTGTTTCTTTAAGTCTTGACTGATTTGATCCTGCTATCTGAGGGTTTCTCAATGTCTTCTCCAGCATCATAATTTGAAAGCATTCCAACTTTCATAACCATATTTTACTACTGGAAAAACCATAACTTTGACTATATGAACCTTTGTTAGCAAGATGATATCTCTACTTTTTAGTCTGCTGTCCAGATTTGCTATAGCTTTCTTTCCAAGGAGAATTTTTTAATTTCATGGTTGCAGTAGCTAGCTGTAGTGATCTTAGAGTCCAAGAATATAAATCTGACACTGCTGCCATTTCTTCTAACTCTTTTTGCCAGAAAGTGATAGGATTAGCTGCCAAGACCTTAGTTTTTTTTTTTTTTTTTTGATGTTAAGCTTCAAGCCAGCATTTACACTCTTTGCTTGTTAGGTCTCATTTGTGTATCATGTTCATTAATGTGTTAAAAGAAAAATCTTTGTTTGAACTTTCACTTTCAATAACAAAGCAAACTCCGAGAAAATTAAGAATTCATTGTAGCAACCAAAATAAAAGTTGCTGAATGTGGCCAGGCAATGATTTTAAACCAACCTGTTACTTTTATAGACAATTTTTTTTTTTGTAATAAAAGAAAGACAATCCTTATAAGTGCATGTTTCTAAAAAGGGATGGGCCATTAAATCTCAGATCTCCCCTTCATTGTTACATCATAGGGGAATGAGTTTGGAGATTAAGGGGCATGTGGTTACTTGCTGGCTAGCAGGTAATACAAAGAAGGGGATAGCATCAAAGTACATGTTTCTTCTATCAATCAGATTGGTTAACTTGTACTCTGAAGATAAGTAAGATGTGAAACAATGGGATCACTGGGACTGATGACATAAATTTTAATAAATAGGAGCCACTTTTTAAGAGAAACATTGATAAAATGAAATGTGTCAAGGATGATGAGGGGAGCCTTAAAACCATGCCATATGATGAAGGGTAGAAAGAATTAAATATGTGGGAGGCCTGAGCCGCAGCATTCTGTGCCTGTGCTCGTGCCCGCCAGGCTGGCAGGCCCTGGTTTTCCAGGTTAGAGCTTCCAGCTCTCCATGGGCCAGCGGCCTGGGCCACGATGACGGACTACAGCGACGAGCAGCGCAACGAGCTGGAGGCACTGGAGTCCATCTACCAGGACTCCTTCACAGTAATATCAGAAAATCCAACCAGTTTCACGATTACAGTGACATCTGAAGCAGGAGAAAATGATGAAACACTGCATAAAGATTTAAGAAAATAGATTGTGGAACTTCTTCCTGTTTGATCACTGGTACTGCTGTCCAGACAACCCTTAAATTTACTTATGGAGAAAAGTATCCAGATGAAATGCCTCATTATGAAATATTCTCCCAGGAAAATCTAGAAGATAATGATGTCTCAGATATATTAGAATTATTAGAATTACAAGCAGAAGAAAACCTTGGCATGGTAATGATCTTCACTCTAGTATCAGCTGTTCAAGAAAAACTAAATGAAATTGTAGATCAAATCAAAACTAGAAGAGAAGAAGAAAAGAAACAGAAAGAAAAAGAAGCAGAAGAAGCAGAAAGGCAATGTTTCCATGGCACTCCTGTAACAATTGAGAATTTTTTAAGCTGGAAGGCCAAGTTTGATGCCGAGCTCTTAGAAATTAAAAGAAAAAGAATGAAGGAAGAAGAACAAGCGGGAAAAAATAAATTAAGTGGAAAACAGCTATTTGAGACAGATCACAATCTTGACACATCTGATATCCAGTTCCTGGAAGAAGCTGGTAACAGTGTGGAAGTAGATGAATCTTTGTTCCAAGAAATGGATGATTTGGAGCTGGACGATGAAGAGGATGATCCTGATTTTAATCCAGTTGATTTAGAGAGTGACTAGACTGACCAATGAACTGGTGGTGTCAGTGCGAGTCTCTGTCTTTTTATCTCCATTTGCAGAAAAGCTGGAATGCCACAGCATCTGTGGCTTTACTGAGTGTGTTGGTTTCCTTTTCGTTTTTCTAAGGAAAAAAAATAATTTTAATTTTCAGGAGAATATTCTTCTGATAACTTTCATCATTGTGCTTAATAAATTGACTTGAAAATTTCAAAAAAAAAGAATTAAATATGTGTATAGTCTAGTGTAGAAAAGACATAGGGATAACTTCAAATATTTGAAAGGCCGTTCTGAACATCTTGTTTTAGACTGTTATCTTTTGGTGACCTCTGAATGGAGCATTTAATTTTGAGTTAGAAAAGTAGAGTTCAAATCTTAATACTGTTATTTATTCACTTATAATTTTGGGCAACTTATGTTTGCCATTCTAGGTCTCATTTTCCCCAGTCTTCTCTGGGATTCTTCCAATCTCTGGTATTCGGTGATTTGATTCTGTCATATGAAAGAGGGATTAGGTTTAGTCGGTATTATTCAGAGGATTGAGGTCCTTGGTTAGAATTTGCAAGATTGACGATGTGAGCTCACCATAAATAGTTGCCTACAGTATGAGCTGCTCTCTAATTGTTCGCTATCAATCAGGCAACCAGTTGGTAGGTACAATGGATAGAGTAGAAGAACCAGAGTTCAAATCCGCCTTTATTAGCTTACTAAACTTACCATTTTTTGACTTTGGGTACTCCCTGAAGCCGTCTGCCTCAAGTAGGAAATGGTTTTCATAATACCACCTATGTCCCAGGGGTTTAGGAGGAACAAGTCAAATAATGTTTATAAAGTCAGATTCATTTTAAATGCTTGCTTCATTTCTTCCTTCCAATCAATGGACAGATGGTGAAGGCACCAGTTCTTGGTCAGCGGCCCCAGGGAAGCAATTTCTGCCCTTGGTAGAAGATGACCTCTGAGGTCTCTTAACTTTTTAAGAATTCTTGTTGCCCTTTCTCCTTTGCCTGTTTCCCTTTCCCCCGAGCCTCTCCCTTCTGCAGTGTCACCTGCGGCCGTCTGTCTGTCTTTCCATCCTATTCCTCCCCCCAGCTGCGGCTCAGGAGTGACCACCTTCCCGTACGCTCATCCCTTCTCGGTCCAGTGGTCCTTCCTCGTGGATGCCTTTGGGAGCTTCTCTCCACCCCCTTTCTGGTTTTTCCTGGCCCTCCTCCTCCCCCCCGCCAAGGCTAGACCCTGTCCCCCTCCCCCTGCCCCTCCCCAGTCTCGCGGAATCTCGCGACGCTTCCCGCCGGCGCCGGGGTGCCTCGCCGGACTGCGGCGGCGGCGCGTCGAGCCGGGCTTCTCCGGCCCGCGCCTAGGGGGCGCGCCGAGCGAGGGGGCGGCCTCCGCGGCCCCGCCCGGCCGCAGGCTCGCGCTCCCGGGGCCCCGCCCCCGAGCCCCGGAGCCGGAGCAGCGCGCGGCGTCCCCGGCAGGCGGAGCCGCAGCCGCAGGAGCCGGAGCCGCGAGGCCGCGGCCCGGGCGGGGGAGGGAGGGCCCGCCGCCGCCGCCGCCGCCGCCGCCGCTTTTTTTGCAGTTTCCATTGGAAGGGAGCAGGAAGCGCGGCGCGGCCGAGCGTGGCCGGCCACCATGCCCCAGCGGCGGCGGCGGGCAGCAGCAGCAGCGGCGGCGGCCGGCCCGCGGGAGCAGCAGCGCCAGCGCCCGGAGCCGCGGCAGCGCCCGCGGCCGGCCCTGAGGAGCCGCAGCCCGCCGGAGAGGGGCCGCTCCCGTCTCCGCCCCCCGCGCCCCCCGGCCCCCGCCCGGCCCGGGGACCCCCGGCCCCCCAGCGCCCCGCGCCCCGCTCTCCGCCTCCGCGAACTTTCACGCTGTCTCTGTTGCCCAGACTGGCGCTACCCCAATGGGTGAGTACCGGGGCGGGGGCCCGGGGGGTCGGGGGTGTGGGCAGCGCAGTGACCCGCCGCCCCCCCCCCCCGGCCAGACTGGGCAGGGGGAAGGGAAGGGGGGGGGGCCTCGGCCCGCGTCTCCCCCGCTCGGGCAACTTTGTGCCCTCGGTGGGCTGCAGCCTCCTGCCCGTGCCCCGGGGGGCCGGGGCTGCTCTGGGGGGGCCGCCTGCCCGCCTGTTGTCTCTGCTGGCGGCGAATACGGGAGAGGACAGACAGACACACACACAGGGACAGACACACACAGACAGACACAGAGACACACAGACAGACACAGAGACAGACACACAGGGACAGACAGATACACAGGGACAGACACAGAGACACACAGGGACACACAGACAGACACACAACACAGACACACAGACAGACAGACACACAGACAGACACACAGGGACACACAGACACACAGAGACAGACACAGGGACAGACAGACACACAGGGACAGACGCATAGACACACAGACATACACACAGAGACAGACACACAGACAGACAGACACACAGACAGACACACACAGGGACAGACACACAGAGACACACAGAGACCCACAGACAGAGAGACAGAGGTGGACCCCAGGTGTGCGGCTCACCCAAGCTTGGCCTTTGCTCCCATGAGCCGGGCGACGGGCAGACCCGGGCATTGCATTAGAGTGCAAGACTTAGCCATCCGGCCAAGCGTGCCCACTCGGAATCGTGCCCACTCTGAGCAGCCAGAGCCCGGCTGCTGGGGTCCAGGTCTGGACACTTTCACGGTCACACTCACAGACACACAGGCACAGGCACAGACACACACACACACAGACACACACACAGACACACACAGACACACACACAGACACACACACACACACACACACACACTGCGTAGGGTCAGGAAACCCGAGTGGGCGTGGGTTGGGCTGGGTGGTCGGTGACAAGAGGAAGTGCTCCCCGGGGCACGGGGGGCTGGGGAGGGGGTCCCCACCCCTCCTTGCAGGAGCCCACTCGGCAGCCCGGGGAGCTGCGGCCCCGGCTCTGAGAGCCCGAGGGTCTGCCCAGGCCTAGGGCTCCCGGTCGGACCTGTGTGCGGAGAGAGGGCGGCGGGGAGGCTCTGCGGTGCCCCCTGTGCCCGGGGTCCGAGGGGGTGTGGCGCCCTCTGCTCCCGGAGCTTCCCCATCCCTCGGGCTCCCCTCCTCCTGCCCTGGCAGCCTCCCCTGCTGCGGGCCGCTGGCCCTGGGAGCCCCGCCGGGGGGCCGCCTCCTCCCCGGGAGCTTGCGGCAGCTCTGCCCCAGCGCCGCCTGTTTACACCCAGGCCTCGAGGGATGCTCCGAAGGAACGGATCCCACCAGGGGGGCGCAGGGCTGTTGGGGGGGGGGGGCTGCGCTTTCCCAGTGGCATCGCCAGCGGCCCCGAAGCTCCTGATGGGCCAGCCTGGGACCTGATGTAGCATATGTCCACCAAACCGCATCTCTTTGTGTGCAGCCGAGGCTTCTGTGTTCTCCCTTTCTCTGAGGCTGAGGCTACTGTGCTTGGCCCCCAAAATAGGGCATTTTAGAGCTGGAAGGGACCTCTGAGATCTTTCAATGCAACTCACTTCATTTGATGTCCAGCCCCAGATTCCTGATTTTTCTCCTAAAGGGTAATCTCCTGACACCTTAATTTTGAAAGGCAACTTTGTAGAATACTTCTCTGCCTTACTCTCAAGATCCATTGTTTTACAGGTTGAAATGGTTTATGCGTTTTCTGTTTTCCCAATAAAGACTGTCTCTTATGGTTGCAACAAAACGTTTAAGCAAAGAGTTTGCCCTTTTGGCATTGAAATCTTCAGTCCATTTTGGTAGCACTTGCTAGAAGAGATGGTATCTATTTAGCAGGCTGACAGATTGTGTTTGATGAGACAGGCCTACTGAATATTTTGTTGTTCAGTCCAGGCAGTCCCTTCTTGATTCCATTGGAAATTTTCTTGGCAAAGATTGTGGAATGGTTTGCCTTTTCCTTCTCCATCTTATTTTACAGATAAGGAAACTGAGGCAAGTAGGGTTAAGTGACTTGTAATATATGTCTGAGGTCAGATTTGAACTCAGGAAGGCCACTTTTCCTGACTCTAAGTTCACTAGCCTATCTATTGCTCAGTACTTTGTCTAGATGAAGGTTAGCTTTTTATTTCTTATGGTATGCATTTAGGGCCTCTTAGCTTACGTGCTAATCTTATTTAAACATCTGAATTAGATAACTTGTTGCTTACAAAGTAAGGGTTTATTAATTGAAGATCAAAATTCAGAGACACTTTCTACACATTTTAGAGGTTAGAGAAATATTCAGAAGACAAAAATACAACATAAATTATTATCATTATCATTATCGTTATTATTATTATAAGTTTAATCTTTCCTCAAGTTATGTTTCAAGCAAAAAAAGATAAGGGAAGGATAGCCCCACTGCTTGGGGGAGATGATTTAATGTTAGTAGAGAATAGGGAGAAACCTATTTAACCTTTATTTTACTTACATTTTTTTCCCTTTAACTTCTGATTTGAAAGAATAGACAAGTATAATTGGAAGCAGATTGAAGTCTGGATCTAGGTGCAAAGATAAAATAACAATAAACCCAAATGAACTACATCCAGGATTATTGCAAGGACTCACAAAAGGAATCATGGAGAAGAGAAGTATTTTTGAAATGGAAAAATCTCTTTAAAAGCAAGGGAGGGAGGGTGTGTGTGTGTGTGTGTGTGTGTGTGTGATAGAAGCTAATGAATCTGATATTCATTGTTGTTTAGCAAAATTCTAGATAGATTCTGGGTGGGGAGGTAATCGAATATGAATGCATTCAAAACATTAATTAAGCACTTAATTAAGAACTGGGGTACAAATATAAAAAGTCCTTGTACTCAAGAAGCTTTTATTCTGATGGGGGAAGTCGGCATACAAAATGGAGAAGTAACCAGGAAGGAGAGTTTTGATTAGAAAAGAAATAAGGATGATAAGTAAAATCTTAGAACAGTTGGTTGTCATATCCTTTTTAAGGATAGAAGACTTATTTTTGTTTTTTAAAAAAAATTAATTTAAGGCAATGGAGTTAAGAGTGACTTGTCCAAAGTCACACAGCTAGGCAATTATTAAGTGTCTGAAGTCGAATTTGAGCAAATAGCCAGTCCTCTATCCACTAGGACACCTAGCTGCCCCAAGAATAGAAGTCTTGATTGGTTTGTGATTATTTAGGAAGACGATAACTAGAAACCAGTATGGGTTCACTAATTAACAAACTAAGTTTGTTTCTTTAAAAAAAAGCTTAACTTAGAAACAGTGTTGACATTATGTATCTACTTTTTAACTAGTAATTTAGTAGGTACCCAAGCTATTCTGATGGACAAGTATAGTTCTTTTAGATGGATTTGGGACTGGTTGAATACTCAGGAAGTATCCACCTTGAAGGACATTTCTATTGCCATGCTAGAGAACTCTGTTTAGCCATGGATCATTGAACATTTTTAATATAAATATTTTATTTATTTTCCAATTATATACAATAGTAGTTCCTATCATTTTTTGGTAAGGTTTTGAATTTTACAATCCCCTCCCCCCTCCCCCCACAGAAGGCAGTCTGATAATCTTTACATTGTTTCCATGCTATACATTGATCAAAATTGAATGTGTTGAGAGAATAATCATATCCTTGAGGAAAAATTAAAATATTAAAGATAGCAAAATTATATAGCACATAAAACTTCAATCTGCTTCCAATTATTATTTTTTTTTAAATTGAAGGTAATAGTCTTTGGTCTTTGTTTAAACTCCACAATTCTTTCTCCAGATACAGATGGTATTCTTCATCGCAGATACCCTAAAATTGTCCCTAATTATTGTGCTGATGGAATGAGCAAGTCCAGTAAGGTTGATCATCACCATGTTGCTGTTATGGTGTACAATGTTCTTCTGGTTCTGCCCATCTTGCTCAATATCCAGTTCATGCAGATCTTTCCAGGCTTCTCTCAAATCCTATTCCCTCTTGGTTTCTAATAGATCAGTGTTTTATAACGTACATATATGACAATTTGTTTAGCCATTCCCCACTTGGTGGACATTCACTCGATTTCCAGTTCTTTGCTACCACAAACAGGGTTGCTATGAATATTTTTGTATGTGATACTATTGTCCTTTTTCATGATCTTTTCAGGGTATAGACCCAGTAGAGGCATTGCTGGATCAAAGGGTATGCACATTGAACATTTTAAACAGTGACTTTTACGTAGACTTTGAAGGAAAGTTTAAGTCTGTAGGCAAGTTAACAACAACTACAAAGAAATCTACAAAATAATCATTGCATGACAGAATCAGGGTCTGAAAAGTTCTTGGGTTGTAAGAAGTGTAAGGTGACTAGTCCTTGACTTTGTCTTAGAGGATATGGGAGTTCCAGGGATTATATTTTGAGGGAAATATTGACAAACTAGAGGTAAAATAGAAGAAGGAGGATTGGTAAGAGAATTGGGAAACTCCTATGGGAAGCAGAAAAGTGAATTGGGGGTTTTCAGTCTTAAAAAAAAGACCAGGTTCATGATAACTGTCTTCAAAAAGAATGATTAGATAATTCTTCATGCTGCTGGAGAGTTGAACTAGAACAAGTTAGTGAAAGTTACAAGTAGAATTTAGATATCAATTTAAAAATTTTACAAACTTGCAAACAAATAGAAACTGTCTAAAAATAAAGTGGATTGTCTTTAAGAGTTACTAAGTTACTGGAAGTATGCTGACAGAAACTGGATGACAATTGTTTTATGTAATCCTACTAGTTTTGATATTGCCTTGATGTTCACTAAGGTCTCATCCTATTATGGAGATTCTCCTGGGTAGTTGGTACTATAGGAGGAATATTATCCTAAATTATGAAGATATAATGCTTCAGAAAATTTGTATCATACTCTGATTTAGCCTGTATGCAATGTCCTTCACTAAGCTACAAAGCTGCCTAATAGAAATTAGAGGCAAATGAGAACAGTACTTCTTTTGATAGCTTTGACCACCCACATGACCCATACATCTGTAAATCTCGCCCTGAACTCCAGTCACAAAACATCCTCTGATTCCATAGAAGAGGCAGTGTAGTATAGTAGAAAGAACACTGGTTCTGGAATAAGAGGACATGGATTCAAATTCTGCCTCTGATGATTATTTTGTGAGTTTTGGATTAGTTACTGAAACTCCGTGGGCCTCAGTTTCTTCATCTAAAAAATCAGAGGGGAAAATCTTGGACTAGATGACCTCTTGGGAGTTCTTCATCTTTCTTTTCTTCCTGTAGTACTTTGGCAGTCTTGTGAAACCCAAGAATAGTGAGATGGTAGAACTCATCTTCCTGAGTTTAAATATAGCCTCAGATACTTATCTATGTTACCCCGGGCAAGTCATTTAACCATGTTTGCCTCTACTTCCTCATCTGTAAAGAAGCTGAAAAACACTCCAGTAACTTTGCCAAGAAAATCACAAATGGTGTTACCAAGAATTGGACACGAATGAAAAATGACTGAACAAGAGCCTGTGTTGTTCTTAAAGTCTTTCACAATCTTGCACTTTCTTATCTTTCCAGTTTTCTTATACTGTGGTACCTTTGTGAACTGCACAATCTGTCTTCTTGCTGTGCCTTGATAGTTTTTGCTTTGCCTCCCCACCACTCCATCTTTTGACTTGGTGCCTTTTAGATGGCCATGTGTTTTGGATGCAATTCTCTGTCCCTCCTGGGCAGAAGCCCTACTGGTTTCTATCAAGACTCAACTCAAATCTCACTTTCTATAAGAACTCTTTCCCAGTGATTAGCACCTTCCTTCCTATCTACTCTGTCTAAAACTTGTACTTAAATTTTTTTTGCTTATTGTCACTCACATTAGAATGTGAACTCCATGAGAAGAGAGACTTTTTTTGGCTATCTTTGTATCTCTGTTGCTTAACACAGTTCATGATCAGGGCTTAATATTATCTCTCCCTGAATTTTTCTTGAGCCCCTCAAGCTCTGTGTATTTAAAATTAAAAATAAAAAAAGATAATTTGTTTTCTTCCCTCCTAAACTTTTCCTCCTGATTTTCCATTGCTTCTGTTGTCATCATCATCCTTTTTGAGAGTTTTCTTTGATTTCTTCTATTTCAACCCCTCCCATATTTGTCTACTTGTCAAAGCTTGTGGCTTCTGTATGATCTCTCTTGAATTCTTATTACTGTTTCCCTGAACTATTTTAACAGATTTTTTAATCTCCCCATACCTCCCCATTTTCAGTCTCTCTTTTCTCTTATCTATCTTTTTACATGTCTGGGAAAAGACACAGGTCTGATTGGGTCACTCCCCTGCTCAGAAAACTTCAGTGGCTCTCCATTGCCCATATGATAAAAATTCAGATTCTTTAGCCTGACATTTAAGGCTCTCCATTGTGTAGCTCTTTACCTTTCCAGTCTTATTTAATTCTATTCTCTTTGTCATATTATACATTCCAGCTAAACTGAATTACTGCCCTTGTTCAACTCCAGACCTTATTTTCTATTTCTTTGAATGAATGAATGATAGATAAAAGATGAAGGGCTGTTTACTATTTCAAATTAAACAATGGTAATAAAAATAAACAAGATAGACATTTTGCCCAAAGAGCTTTCATTTTAACTGGGGAAAATAACACATAGAGAACCGAAAACAAGGTTTGGAAATGGTCAGGAAGTAAGACAGAGGCCTAGTTCTTGACAAAAAGACCTCAACTTACTTACCTGTCATGGCATCACCTCCCTTATGTCATGATCTTCTTTGAGAATGAAGGACAAACTACAACACCAACAACAATCTTGCAAAAAAAAAAATTCCAGTTTCTGAGGAACAGAGTCAAGGTTCCATTGGGACAGGATTCTGAAAGTGAGGACTATAGTTGAAGAGCAGGCATTATGATCTAAAAGAGGTCAGGCATTCACTCAAATTGTTCCTATTTTCATGAATGTATTTCCCTCATGCTTCTGGCCTATCTGCTTTTTGAATCCTTGTCTTCTTCAATATTTGACTCAGGTATCATGAAGTTTTTCCTGATACTTGGCTTTCTGTCATTTATTCCTGATTAAATTTTCCATGTATGGGTGTAGCTCTACCTCTCCCCTTTCTCCCTCTTATTCCTTTTCTGCATGTATTCTCAGTGTTTTGCAGTTAGGAGGTGATTAATAAGTGCTCCTCGAATTACATTGATAAGGAAACTTATACAATCCTTATTGCTGTGTGTTTCTTTTAAGGGATATTAGACCTAGTCAATCTGAATTTTGAGAACTGTGAGTGGTTTGTCTCCATTTCTAAGATTTAAAAACATTTTTTATTGTTTCTAGGTTCAATTACATTCAAGTTAACTGTTATAAACTTGTTTATATTGGAAATGTAAACTCAGAAGAGGGAAGGATCTCTTAGTAAAAACCATTTAACTGTTAGATACAGACATAACATTAACTTTTTTGACTTAAAGTTATGGACCTATCAGTTCGCAAAATGGTGGTAATAACTTTGCTTCACAGAGGTGTGAAATCTACCCAAAATAAAATTTTGTCATATTTTGAAAACTAGAATAGCACATTCAGTTTTTTGGGATGTGATTTTTGTCACATTAGTTTGGGTCATCATCATAATTGTAATTTTGTCCAAAACCCATAGAAGACTATTTGCTATTTTATTAAGTATGAGTAGAAGCATATTTGTGATAAAATGCATATTTTTTAATCTTAATAGTCTTTTGCAATTTATTCAGCATATAGTTAGGAATACAACAGCCTTATGTTTTTTTAAAAATTCAAAACAAAATTTAAAAATGATTTGATATGAAAGATTCAGAACTTCATTATCTACAGATTTATATAATCTATTGATTTAGAACTTATATTTCTTATATAAATGTGTAGAGAATGATTTTCAGTAATAGAGTAGACAATAAAGCTTACATAAACTGATAGTGCAAGATCCTTTATCTTTCAATGAAAATGATCATCCATGAAATGCCCTGTTACTAAGGTCCAGAAGAAATTCTCTTTGTGTTTTCTGGATGGAAATTGATACTGCCAGGTACAGGTCATATCCTCTTAAAAGGCACCATGATACCCCCAAATCTCTGCATAACAAAAGACTTGCTGGACTGTAGTTTATGTAGTTTATGGTCCTTTGGAATTTTCTGGTCATACCTGATGTCTTTGGTTTCTGCTGACCTAATTGGCCCTAACTTCTTCTTGCCAAACCTTAATCTTTTTAAGTCCATTATCTCATTTCCTTTATGTTTAATCAGATAACTTCCCCTCAGCAACTTTAATGGTGTTTGAACCTTTGACTCATTATCCTCTTCTGTTTAAGTAAGGTGTAGTCAAAAGGACAATGGATTTGGAATGTTAGACATTCTCAGCATGAGCTACCCTTTAAAAACTATGGCTAGAATATATCTTTATCTTCTCCCCTCTTTCTCTTTATAAAGGACAGAAATTGATGTGTGTGTGTGTGTAAGTCTTTCCACATTATCAGGGCTTACACTGTACAAATGTATGCATAGTAAGTATTTGTTCATGATGATCATAGTGTAATTGGTCTTAGTCATAGAATCTGATTATGGGTGGCAAAGTACCAACTCTCAGACTCACTGTCCCTTCAAAAGATGTTGTCTGCTTGTACTTTATATCCTGCCAGTGTGTTTGGCAGATTGCCGGGAGTAGGTCTTGAAAGCCTTCTATGGGACATGCACTAGTAAATAAAGATGAGCTGATGAGGAAGAAGAGGCAACATGTATCTAATTGTTTTCATAGAGGACAAAAAAGATTTCAAAGCACAAAAGCATTCACTGAGTCTTAACTGTCTTCCAACTACAAGGACAACAATTACCACAACTACAACCACAAACTAGCCCTTCTAGAACATAATGATTTCTATTATGGAGCCCTCCTCTCAAAGAATGAAAGAAGAATCAATCTGTTTAAGTCTTCTTCCCTGTTCTTATAATAGTGACCTCATCTTTTATCTCTTCATCTCTAGATATCTGGGTTGTAGAGGGCAGGGTAGAGGCTTTGAGTAATAGAAGGCCTAAATGGAGTTCATTCTTCTATAATTAAAATGTTTGACTCTCCTCTAGAGTTTTTTCCCCTGGACTAGTCTTTGGTACAGTTCTTGACTTCCTTCCCCTATCCTGTTCCCCAAAGTGATTCAATGAATTTATGAAATTATAGAATCTTAAAGTTTAGAAAGACCATTTGACCAATTTTATTTAACAGATGAGGAAAATGAGGTAGTGACAGAACTTTAGTCTCTCTGTCCACTACCTCCTATTGCCTCCTTAGTTTTCAATCATGAGATTAAACATATTTAACCACTTTTATTAATATAGGATTTCTTTTTTATCAGTCAGTCTACCATGGGCCACTTATGGAAGGAAACCCAAATGTCCAGATTGAGAATACATTAAGTAAGTATAAGAAAAGAGAACAATATATACGATTTTTAATTTTTTTTTTTTTTTTTTTTTTTTTTTTTTTTTTAGTTTTTGCAAGGCAATGGGGTTAGTGGCTTGCCCAAGGCCACACAGCTAGGTAATTAAGTGTCTGAGGCCGGATTTGAACCCAGGTACTCCTGACTCCAGGGCCTGTGCTCTATCCACTGTGCCACTTAGCCCCCCCCACCAGATTTTTTATTTTAATGTGGTTGTTTCTTTGTTTACCAGATATCATGGAAAGAGGACAATATATAACTTGAAGGATCCACCTAGGTTTGAATGTTAACTCTGCAATTTAAAAAAATTCCATAAATTAAACTCTTTATTGTCAGGCTGTGGGGCTGTAGACTTTTGATAAGATAAAGATTCTACTGGCCTTTCACTTCTTTCAGTCTTCTGATGACAGATTTGACTGTGACTATGGAGGGGGTATTGTAGTTCCATACCCCACTAGCAACTGTTTTTTTTTTTTAAGGTTTTTGCAAGGCAAATGGAGTTAAGTGGCTTGCCCAAGGCCACACAGCTAGCTAATTATTAAGTGTCTGAGACCAGATTTGAACCCAGGTACTCCTGACTCCAGGGCTGGTGCTTTATCCACTGTGCCACCTAGCTGCCCCTAGCAACTGTTTTCAAACAGGATCCCCAGTGATGGATGATTTGCCTCTTCATTTTGGTGTTAACCACAGAAGGAGCAAGTATACATTTGTTCAAATATGCAAGTCTGATCTTCTTGGAATTTTTAACTATATTGCCAGCAGTATAATCCAAGTTTGGAGAATCAGATTTTCTCCTTCTTACCCCTTAACCAGGGCAAGCAAGGAAACAATAAGCATTTTAAAAGTGTTGTATTAAGTTCTGGGAATATATAGAAAGACAAATATTGGTTTTTGCCTTCAAGGAACTCACAGTCTAGTTGGATAGACCGCATGAAAATATTTCATTTCATATTCAGTGCAAAAACTATGCATTTCACATAAATGCATATATACACATGTGCGCACATTATAATACATATGCATGTCTATACACATAGACACACACATGTGTATGCACATAATATATTGGAGTTCATGTCAGAGAAAAGGAACCTAGCTTTAAGGGGTTTGTGAAAGGCTTTCAAAAGATGGGATTTTAGCTGAAACTTGAAGAAAAAGGAAGAAGTGAGGAGGGCAAGACAAAGAAGGAAAGTATTTCAGGTATGACCAGAAGAAAAAAAAATACCTGGGGTGGGGAGAGAGAGTATCTTGTGCAGTGGTCAGTGTCGCTAGATTGCAGAGTATGTTTGAGTGTTGTAAAGTATAAGAAGACTGGAAAGGTAGAAGAAGGCCAGATCATAAAGAGCCTTGGTTGTACTACAGAATATTTCATATTGGATTCTGGAGGGGATAGGGAGACATTGGATGGGGTTTCCTATTGGGGGGGAGTACTGATATCTGAGAGAAATCAAAAAAGTTCCTGTTATGGGATCTGGCACCTGACCTGAGTCTGGCCAATGGATATAAACAGCTGTTTCAAAAAAAAAAAAACCGTTAAAAAAACTATAAAAAAAACCCCAAACCATAACAGTAACTATATAAAAAAATTCTTCCTGAAATTGAATAATATAGGAATACAAATCAAAACTTTTGAGTTTTTATTTTATCTGACCATTAATATGGTAAACATAAGTCAAAAATAGTCACCTTTGGAGGCATTGGAAGAATTGACACACTTGTAACTAGAACTATGAATTGGGTCAACCATTCTCCTATGCATGATCTTCAAAGGATTGTTCTTTTCAACTTTAATTCTCAAACTAAATATTTGGTTTATTTTAGTGATGGCCCCTTTCTTGACAGGATCTCCTTGCAAATCAAAGTGATGTTTGCTGAAGTAGATAGGCAGAAGAATTGTGTTTATATTTACTTCCTTCTAATTAAGACTAATTGTCACCCTTTTTATCTTTCTTCTTTATTTGATATGGCTAGAATTTCAAGGAAAATTCCATGAACACAGCTTTGAGACTTCATTTTACTCTTAGACACTATGCTTATTATTTGCCTCTAAATGAGTGATGGTGACTTGGCTTATAGTGTGTAATCTTAGGTGCATATACAAAGAGGAATAGGATAAATTATAGGTTCCAACAAATCTTTTTCATAAAAATATGCTCTTTATGGAAATAATATAAATATTTACTCTTTAGTTACAGTCATTTACAGAGCAAACTCTATTTGGAAATCCCATGTGAAACAAACATGACTCTAGAGAAACTTTCACACATGGATGATGCATTTTAAGACTGTTGTAGTTCATGTTCAGTAGCTCTGTATGTGAGAACTCTCTTTTTTCCTATTGTTCTTAAAAGGGTTCTTTTGATTTTACAGATGAAACATTTGGAACCATTACTTTTTAAAAAATTATCTTTGCATTTTCTTGTTTAAGACTTTCTTTTTTTATTATAGAATTGACATATCGACCAACATGACTAGTTCTGTATTCAAAGAACAGAAAGAGAGGCTTGTGTATGAAAACATGAATCTATTTGTTTTGTCAAAGTATATATTAAATTTAACAGAATAGTACCAACACTGCCTTCTTTGTCTCTGTCCCTGTATGAATTTCCTTCTATTCTCCTCTGGGCAGTTTTTTTTAAAATATCCTTATCATTGTTACTTCCTGACTCTCTCCTACAATTCCCCCTCCATAAAATAAAAGCCCTTTTTAAATAAATTATGAAGAAGCAAAAACAAATGTATCCACTGTGTCAAAAAATGTGGAGTTCTTTTTATACCTACCATCATCTCTCTGACATAAAGTGGAAAATATACTTATCCTGAGTCTTCTGGTGTTGACTGGTCCCCTCATTGATAGGAACTATTATATAGGAACTAGAACTTGTAAATCATTAAAGAGCACCAAATAACCACATGGAATATTCTATAATAGCCAGATCTAGACATTTGAATCTTCACTATATCTATTTGAAAGTATACAAGAATATTTCCTGTTTTTTTTTAATTGGGATAGAGATTGTATATAAAAAATTACTGGAAAAGATTATATATATATATGTATATACATACATATATATATGTATATATATATATTTCAAGTAGGTCCAAATGTCTGGACCACATTCTTTTTAAAAATTTAGCTAATTATTTAGTATTGTAATTTCCCCAATTATATATAAAAACAATTTACACATTCAATTAACAAATTTTGAGTTTCAAATTCTCTTCCTCCCTCTCAAACCTTTTCATTGAGAAGGTAAACAGTTTGATATAGTTTATATCTATGTTGTCATTGGGTCATGCTTTTAAATAATGATCCATTAAAATGAATTTTTGTTCTTATATTCTCTAGTACCAAATTTTTGTCCCTAGTTGACACATCAACAAGCATTTATTAAATGCTTACTATGACCCAAACTATGACTGTACTTTCTTTCTTTCCTTTTTTTTTTTTTTTTTTTTTTGCTGGGCAATGGGATTAAGTGACTTGCCTAAGTGTCTGAGGCTGGATTTGAACTCAGGTCCTCCTGACTCCAGGGCCTGTGCACTATCCACTGCACCACCTAGCTGCCCCAAGGAGCTCATTTTCTAATGGGAGACTATAACACATATAAGGTTGCTGAAATGTGGGAAGGGGATGGTTCCCAAATAGGGGGGAATAGTGGCAAGATTTGGACAATGGGTGGCTCTATGGCTGGACTTGGCTGTTCCTCAAAATGAAGATTCCTAGGCTATAACTATGACATTGTGAGACTTCTGTGGAGAAGCCAAAATGGGAAATTTTCCTTTTGTTTACTGGGAATGATAGGATCATAGAATGTTTTTGTTTTAAGGGTCCTTGAAAATGATCTAGTCCAGCCTTTCATTTTATAATTGAAAATTTCAGAATTAGTGAAGTAAAATGTGTTGGCTAGGTTCATACAATTAGAGGTAGTCAAGGATGATAACTTTCTGAGTCAACAGTCAGTCCACAAACATTTAGTTAAGTTACTGTTTGTATGTGGCGCAGTGGATAGAGCACTGGCTTTGAAGTCAGGAGAACCAGAGTTTGAATCCATCCTTAGATACTTGATACTTATTAGCTGTGTGACTGTCTCTTAACCCTCATTATCTTGTATCCAGGGCCATCTCCAGTTGTTCTGATTCATATCTGACCACTGGACTCACTCTGGAAGAGAAAGTGAAGCTCATGATTTAGCACAGCACCCCCCTCCCAAATCCAATTCATGAGCTCGTCATGGCATCACCTCCTTGATGTCACAGTCGTTTAGAATGGAGGACAAAAAGTATCACAAATGTAAAAATGTTGATGCAAAGATAAAATGGATCAGTTCCCTCTCTCAAGGAACTTATGATCTGCTCAAGGAAACTACAGACAAATAAAAATAGGATTATAGATTTAGGACTAGAAAGGACATGAGAGACTATCAAGGCCAAATCTTTTATAGATTAGTAAACTGGGAAACAGAATTAAGTGACTTGTCCATAATTGCACAGCTAGAAAATGACTGAAGTAGGATTTGTTTGGTTTTCTTTTAGGTTTTTGCAAGGCAAATGGGGTTAAGTGGCTTGCCCAAGGCCACACAGCTAGGTAATTATTGTCTGAGACCGGACTTGAACCCAGGTACTCCTGACTCCAGGGCCAGTGCTATCCACTACACCACCTAGCTGCCCCTGAAGTAGGATTTGAACTTAGATCTTCCTGGCTCTTAAACCTAACAGTCTATTTGCTGTGCTATCTAACTTCCTATATATAAATATGTCCAAAATGAATACAGAATAAATAAGACACTAGCAACTGGGAAGATATAGAAAATGGAATTTTGAGCTATCTTTTTAAAATATATTATTACCATAATTTTTTAAATAAATTATTACCATAATTTCCCTCAGTATCTCTTCCCCTTCCAGAAAGACTTCACATATAATAGATGATATGTTTTAAAAATACAAAGGAGAGGGGAAAAAAAATCATCGAGCTGATTCTTGAAGGAAGTAGGAGATTCAGCAACACAGATGAAAGGATAGCAGGCATTCTAGGTATATTAAACAATCAGTAAAGAGTGGAGGTGGGAAATGTCAAATGTGAAGGCTAGCTAGTTTGACTGGATCATTTCTTGCAGGAAAGGAAGGTAGGTTGGGGTGAGATTGTGAATGGCTTTAAAAACCAAACAGGAATTTACATTTGATCCTAGAAGCAATATTGAACCATTGGAATCTGAGCATGGTCAGAACCATACTTAAGGCAAATGACTGTGGCATATAAGTAGGGGGTGGATTTGTAGTGGGCTAAGTCATGGTCTAGCCAGACCAATGAAGAGCCTAGACTAATAGTCTAAGTGAGAGGTGATTGATGAGTAGTGGTGAAGAGGGCTATAGCAGAGATGTAGAGATAGATATAATAGACTTGGGCAACTGACTGATTAGAGAAGTTGGATGAAGGGTCATTTTGAGTATTCATAGGCAGAATTGAGATTCTAAGTAAGACAGGTAGAAGAGTGCATGATGGTGAAGAAATTATTGTGAATAGGAGCACAAGTGGGGGGGCAGGTAGAAAGTCTAGATACTCAAAGATGTGGAAATGGTAATAAGGTAAATGTTATCTTTTGAGATTTTTGTAGTTCAAATATTTTTTGTGTGTTAATATTTTTCCTATTGTGTTTATAAAACATCTTTTCTAATGCTGCTTATGTCAAATAATTGCTTCATATATCCATTTTCTGTTTATCCCATTACCTTAGAGTGTATATATATATTTCATGAAGGACCTCACGGGGAAGATTTATTTTCTAGCTTAGCTGAATTTTCACTCTGACCTATTTGATAATTGAATTGAATTAAAAGTAAAAATGATTAATTGTCCTCTTAGAGCAGGAATGGGGAACCTCTAACCTAATGATCTGGCATTGCCAAGGCAAGTACAGGTGGGTCTCAAAATTAAAAACAAAATCTAGGAGCTCTTTAGGGATGAGTTAATTAAATATTTGACCAAACATAGCCTGTAAATGTTGTTATGAATATCCAAATAACCTTGGCAGAAAAAAGTTCCCCACTGGAAGCTAAGTGTTACAATGTATAGAACACCTGGCTTGGAATCAGGAAGACTCATCTTCCTGAGTTCAAATCTGGCCTCAGACATTTCTTAACTGTGTGACCCTGGGAAATCATTTAACCCTATTTGCTTTAGTTTCCTCATGTGTAAAAAGAGCTGGAGAAGGAAATGTCAAACCACTCTATTATCTTTACCAAGAAAACCTCAAATGGAGTCACAAAGAGTCAGAGATGACTGAACTATAATATGTGGAGAGTATAGAGAAAATGAACTTTATGGTTCTCCTAGTATCTAGCATGCAGTACGCCTCCAGAACTCATTATCTTTGGACCAAGCCCACCACTTTTCCCAACATAGCCATTTCTGTTGAATGTACAGCCATCTTTGCTGTCCCTTAGTTTTGCAAGCTCTGAGTCATCTTTGACTCATTCCAATAAGTTGCTATGCCTTGTGGATTATACCTTCCCAACGTTTCTCATAACTGTCCCCTTCTCTCTACAGAGCCACCCCCTTGCTTCAAGCCCTAATCATTTCTTGTCTGGACTGTTGCAATTGCCTCTTAATTTGGGTTCCCTGCTGCCAACTTCTCTTGTCTCCAATCCTCTTCCATGCAGTTGCTAAATTGATTTTCCTAAAATACCAATTGATATTAGTCTTCTACTTGAAAAGCTTTGGTGAAACCTCCCTATTGCCTCTACTATAAAATGAAAGCTCTTCATTTTTATTTCATTTAAAGATCCTCAAGGTTTGGTTTCAGGGGTACTTCCCCAGATGAGTTCCTCATGCTCCTACCTTATGTTCTTGTATTAGCCAAACTGGCCAGCTCAGTGCTCCCTATATATAGCATTCTATTGCTTCCTTCACAGCTTTGCATTGCCTAACCTTCCCCCATGCTGTCAATGCTTTTTCTTCTTAACTCCATTTATAATTTCTGGCTTAAAATATGAAAAATCTGCTCATGAGATGTATGATCCACCATTTATGCCTTTTGCTGATTGATGTTCTCATTGGCTACTGTTCTTTTTCCTGTTCACATACACATCCATAGATATACATGTATATGTGTACATATATATATATATATATATATATATATATATATATATGAATGTACTTATCTGTGTTTGTATATTCCTCTAATAGAATATAAGCTCCCTGAAAGTGGGAACTGGGTAGTATTTGTTTTTGTAGCTTAGTACTTATTCCTTAGCACTTACTATAATGCTTATTGAATATAATTGAAGTAATATATTGTTTTTTAGCTGTGTCTAACTCTTTGTGATACCACTCTGAGTTCCCTTGGCAGGTACTAGAGTGGTTTGCCATTTCCTTCTCCAGCTCATTTTATAGATAAGCAAACTGAGGCAAAGATAATTAAGTGAATTGTCCAGGGTCATGCAACTTAGAGAGTGTATGAAATCAGATTTGAACTCAGAAAGCTGAATTTTCCAGACTCCTGGCTCAGCACTCCCATCATCTACTTTGCCACCACCTAGCTGCCAAGGGTTTAGTTGTCAAGGAGCTATTGACTGAATCTAAATTCTTTATAGCTTCAAGCTCCCAAAGGGTCAGGAATGCCTTTTCTTTCTTTCTTTTTTTGTATTCCTAGAACTTACCATAGCTCCTGGTCAAATAGAAGGTACTCAATGAATGATTTTTGACTGACTGATGATTGATCCCTGATGAGATATGGTAGTTATCTCTTTGGGAAAATTATCTTGACTGATGTGTGGTTAGATTAGAGTCATAAGAGACTTGAAGCAGGGAGATCAGTTAGAAGTCCATTTTAATTGTTCAATTGATAGGTGATGAAGGACTAAAAATAGGATGATGTCTGAGTGAAGAGAGATAAGGGACAAGGGGTGGGAGTCACACAGAAGTGACAGATGTGGAAACTACAAGATTTGGCAACAGATCAGACATGTGGGGGTGAATTAGAATTTCAGTGGTGGGTGAAATATTTTGGGGCAGAAGAAGCTTTCTGAAACCATTCACTTGCATCCAGAAGATGGTTTTCTATTCTTTGTACTCATTCTGGATTTTCTTTCATGTATACCCTTAAAAAACCCCAACCTCTTCACAACTGTTGTTGTAAAGAAAATATTTTCCAAGAATTAGTGCAGACTGAAAATGTAGAGGAGTTAGATAAATTCAAGAATCAGATACCTAATGAGTTATTAAGGCAGTCTAGATTGTTTTGGGGGAGGGTAAATCCTAAACTTTTGAAGTTTATGTAATGCAGGATAACCATATTTTCCCATTGATGCCATTGACAGAAATATATTATATTAGTTTGAATATAGTTCTTTCCTTTCCCCTTATTCCACCCCCAGTCTGGTCTCAGATACTAGCTGCATGGCCCTAAGCAAGTCACTTAATCTATGTCTTTGCATCTCCCTCCCAGGAGTCTTATAAGGATCAATTAGAGATAATATTTGGAAAGTACTTAGTGCAATGCCTGTCAGACTCAAAGACACTTAAAAAATATTCCTTCCTGATGTGGGAAATCTGGGACACTAGTGCATTATTGGTGGAGCTGTGAACTCATCCAACCTTTCTGGAGAGCAATTTGGAATTATGCCCAAAGGGCAACAAAAATGTGCATACCCTTTGACCCAGCATTACCACTACTGGGTCCATGAAAAAGGGTAAAAATATAACTTGTACAAAAATATTCCTAGCAGCCCTGTTTGTTGTGACAAAGAATTAGAAATTGAGTGAATGTCCATCAATTGAGGAATGACTGAACAAACTGTGGTATAGGTACATTATGGAACACTATTGTTATACTAGAAAACAGGAAGGATGGGAATTCAGGGAAGCCTGGAGGGATTTGCATAAACTGATGCTGAGCAAGATGAGCAGAACCAGAAGAACATTGTACCCCATAACAGCAACATGGGGCTGATGATGATCAATCTTTTTTTTTCTTTTTTTAGGTTTTTTCCAAGGCAATGGGGTTAAGTGGCTTGCCCAAGGCCATACAGCTAGGTAATTATTAAGTGTCTGAGGTCAGATTTGAATTCAGGTACTCCTGACTGCAGCACTGGTACTCTATCCACTGCACCACCTAGTCACCCCGATGATGATCAATCTTAATGGATTTACTCATTTCATCAGTGCAACAATCAGGGACAATTTTAGGGTATCCACCCCGATGATGATCAATCTTAATGGATTTACTCATTCCATCAGCGCAACAATCAGGGACAATTTTAGGGTATCTGCAATGGAGAAAACATATGTATCCAAAGAAAGAATTGTGGAGTTTAAACAAAAACCGAAGACCTTTAATTTAAAAAAAGGTATCTTATTATGTAATTTTGCTATCTCATATTTTATTTTTTTCTTAAGGATATGATTTCTCTCTCAACACATTTAATTTTGATCAGTGTATAGCATGGAAACAATGTAAAGACTATCAGTCTGTCTTCTGTAGGGAGTGGGGGGGAGGGAAGTGAGATTGGGGAAAAAAATTGTAAAATTCAAAAAAATAAAAAATATTTCTTCCTTCCTTTCTTCCTTTCTCTTTTCCTCTTTTCTTCCTCCCTCTTTTCCTTTCCTCTTTCCTTCTTCCTTTTCTCCCTTCATTTTTCTTCTCTCTTCCTTTCTCTTTTTCTCTCTTCCTTCCCTCCCTGCTTCTTTCTCTTCCTACTCTCCTTTTTCTTCCTCCTTCCTTCCTTCCTTCCTTCCTTCCTTCCTTTCCTCCTTTTTCTTTTCCTCCCCTCCCTTTTCTTCTTCCTTCCTTCTTTACTTTCTTTCTTCCCTCCTTTCTTCTATCCTTCTTGCTTTACTATTGTGAGAAAAAGGATGTCAGAATTTAGAGATTTTTGTGGTAGAAGAAACAATTGAGTTTGGCACTTAGTTAACAAGAATGTGTGAGAGACTTGGTGTGAGAATGTGGTAGCCTTCATATTCCTGCACTTCTTTTTATTAAGCCTGTAACAGGTAAATGGGTGCTAAACATACCCCTCAAAAGAGAAAAGTCATCAATTGTTGAGAAATTAAGGGTCAGCAAATGGAGTTCCATATAGGCAGTCTTATATTTAACAGTAGTTTTTCAGTCAGAGGTCTAAGGCTTAAATTCCACTTACCTGTGTGACCTTCAATAATTCTCTTTCCTCCTGTGTAAAATGAGATTGTTGGAATAGGCAAAACCTAAGGTCTTTTCTATTCATCCTAGCTTCTATTTGATGTATATCTTAAGAAATTTCCCCCTTCATAATAGCTATTGTAGGTAAATAACACCTAAATCTTATCTAAATTCAAATCTGATCCTATAAAGAACCAACTGTAATTCAACATTTTAAGAGAAATATTCTTGGAGGATTTGTATATACGTATATAGTCAGTTGCAAACAGTTTTTTTTTAAAAAGACCTAAAGAACTGGTAACTTCCTTTTTTCTTCCTCCTATGGACTCCCCTTATGATTTTGATGTGTCAATTCTTGGAATACTTAGGAAATGATCTGGTGTTTGGAAAACTGTCCTATGATCTCGGGTTTTTTACTTGGTAGAGATAGTAAAACAAATTGTGTAGTTAGTTTCTAGATTTCTCTGTTGATAGTCCCATTATCATCGAAGAAAACTCATCTACTTTATCCTTCTTGCTTGGTGGTAAGCAGAGAAACTTGCTACACTTCCTCCTTGGCCTGTCATAAGTGGGTTCGTTAGTCACACTTCTCTTTTGCTCAAAGTAGATTTCTGATAAGGGTGGACAGAACTGTCTTTTCTGCAATGCTCTCATCCTGCATTTTAGGGAAGTATCACTGGGCCCCTTTGCATCCTGCAATGTGAAATATTTTGTTTTTTCTTGTTTTTTTCTTAAACTGTGGCTTTAGCAGGAATCAGTCTCTAGTGATTGAATTCACTTTTTTTCCCTCGCCCAGAAAAATGATCTCCTGTCTAAATATAAAGTCTTCAGTTCTGTAAATTGGTGGTGACATCCCCTCCTAGCTCCCCACTTCTGTTGTTTTGGTTAATACATTTAACTATTGCTAATGTTAAAGGACCCTAAGAGGACTCTCTTTTGCTTCTTTTTAGAGGGGAAGAATTGGGGGGGGGGTATCCTTAGCATTTAACATCATGTCTAGCACATAGCAAGTGTTTAATATATATTAATTAATTGTCTGATTAAAAGATTATAATGCAAAGCCAGGCTGCTTTGTTAACTAAGTAACAGCCTTGATTCTGCTCCGTGTATTGTGTCTGTGGGACCACCATCAGGGATTAGTTGGTTTTGTCAGAGGTCTTTTTAATTGACTTAAGGGAACTGAACTTCTGGAGAGACACATGACATTAGGACAGGTCTCCAAATATAGGGGTTAGATGGCATTGCTCTCCTGTGGGAGAGAATGGGTGGATTTTTCCCCCCCTCCCAGTCCTAACCATTGTCAAGCTTTTGCAAATGGAATTAGACAGTGTTTAAAACAGTTTGGCCACTAATGTATTTTTGGCTTTCCTATCCTGTCATTCTAAAAGGTGTTTAAGCAACTCATGAGTAAAATTAAACACTGTCTTTCCCCTATTCACCTCTTCATGTTATTAAAGATTATATGATTTTAAAATAGAATTTTAATTATAATCAACATAAGTGAAGGAGAAGGGAATAAGCATTGTGAGGGTGCCTAATATGTATCAAGCACTTTACAAATATTATTTCATTTAACCCTCATAATAAACCTGTGAGGCAAGTGCTGGTATTATCCCACATTTTACAGTTGAAGAAACTGAGGCATTTAGCCATTAAGTGACTTGCTAAGGATCACAGAACTAGTAAATATCTGGGGTTGGATCTGAACTCAGATCATCTTGACTCCAGGTCCAATTCTCTATTCATTGTCCCATCTAGTTGATTAGATGTACCTACTTCCTATCATCTTATCCTCTAACATTGGATGCTGATATTATAAACATAATACATACAAAACATTTTTAAATACCTACTGTCTGTATAACTCTATATAAATATCAAAAGATAGGGAAAGACTGAATAAATAACACAAGTGAAATTGTGGTGGTTACTATAGTAGTTATTATAATTATTGTAATGCAATTAAGATGAATGACTATTAAAGAACATAACAATTTTAGACAGACAATAATTTGAAAGAAGAAAGCAGACTAGTATATGTATTGCTCTTGGATCTATAAAAGTAAAAAATAAGTATACTAATATAATGATAGACAAAAAAAGCAAAGCCTCCAACTTAAAAGAAAAAATAGATATAGATGAGTTGTTAAAAATAATTTATGTTAACATGTTTTCTTTCAAAAGTTATTATTTTTTAAGGCAAAACAATGTATGAATAAAGTAGAGGATACCATCACTGCAAGGTTCTTTGAAGTCTAGAACCCAAACTTAATGAATTTTGCCTGTAGGCTAGAGCTATAGAGCTGCTCTCTAGAATTAAGAACTCCAAATAGAAATTATCACCTCACTTAGTTACAAACTTAGACAGCAAGTAAAGAAATCAAAAATAAATCAGACCAGCACCCTACCTCCATAAGTAATAGTCTCATCTTAATATATCTTACTTGCCTACCTTCTGTTACAAAAATAGCTGTGAGTGGGCTTTTCTCTTACAGATGTGTGTCAAGTGTATTTTTTTAAAGTAGTATAGGTATTTGCTTGGGCTTTCATAGATGATGCGATGACATGGGCCACTGTAATTTTATAGTGTCTTTTTATGATAACTAGTGGAAACCCTTACGAGTGACAGAGTCACAGAAAGCCTACTGCTCAAAAGCCTAGGTGTACTTGGAATAAAATATATATGGTTTAGTTGTTCTGATTAAAATCCACTTATTTGGGGACTTTTCCTGATCTTCTTTAAGTTGTCCTACTAACCATTGCTTAGAATATCATTAATCTTGTCTTTCTGTTGAGATTAGAAGCCCGAATTGAAATAACTTTAGATAATTTCAGGCTTAGGTAGTTTGTTTTTCTGATTCTAGAAAGCCACAGAAAATGAGGCCATGGTTCTTTCAGTTATAAGACAGGAAGACTTGGAATCCAGAAGATTCATCTTTAGGAGTTCAAATTCAGCCAGATGCTTACTAGCTGTGTAATTCTGGGGAAGACATTTAACCCTGTCTGCCTCAATTTTCTCATTTGTAAATGAGTTGGAGAAGAAAATGGCAAACCACTCCAGTATCTTTGCCAAGAAAATCCAAATGGGATCACAAAGAGTCAAGCCAGACTGAAAAATAACATCAGTTATAACATCCAAGACACCAATGATCTTTGCAAAGTTTGAGGAAGTCAAGGGGAGTTGGTAGTCAAGAGAGGTCATCAGAAACATAGATAGAGTCCTAACTAGTGAACTACACACAAAGTTACTTACTATTTCCTGACTTTCCTGGCCAGGGCAGAGAAAGTAAGTGTAATACCTGGGTTAAAAAAGAGCATGAAGAGGAAGCAGACGATGTCTTTAGGAAGGAACTAGTCAACCCTTTTGAAAGGAAGTAAAGGAAGGTGAGTGGTGAAACTGCTATTGTCTTGTACAAAAATAGAAAATGGAAGAAAAAAGTGAAGGTTTATTTTTATTCATACTCTAGGGATGAGGAGACTAGTTTGATCATCTCTTTTTTAAACATTCCTGCTTTTCAGCCATTAACTTTTAAAATAATTTGACTTTCCTTTATCACTGGGCATTATTTGTTTCTCAATATTCTTCTGAAAGTTTTAAATTTTAGGTATATAGTAGAACCTTTTTAGCCTCATGTGAAAGAGCTATAGAAAACAATATCCTTCCCTTTCACACTGAGTGTTTCTACTGAAAAAAAATTCAAATGAGCTCTTCAGATCACAGAAAACAAAACAAGCTATAAAATAAAATAAGCAAACAATAAAAATAAAATCAAAACACCAAAAAGGTCTTTTCAGAAATCCTTAGAAGTAACCCTATTATGCCATTGTAGATTTAGATGTTGGAAATCAACAAATATCAAGGCAAAATACTGATTTCTTTAATATTTGAAAATGGATGTCATTTTATTGTAGTTGGTAACAAGGAGTCTATAGCTGATGAGAACAAAACTCATAGAGTTGACTATCTTGTTGGACAAACTATGTTCCAGATTTTACCCTGATAATTTAACAACTCTTGTATAATTACTTTTACTCAATTAATCCCAAACATTTATTAATTGACTTCTGAATGCCAAATGCTGACCTAGTGTCCAGTCCATCTGCATTTATTAAATATTTGTCCCTTGCAAGCAGGAGAAGAGGGTCTTAATTCCCTCTAACCTAGATTATTGGAATAGCCTCTAATGGTCCCCACCACATTTCTACACATAGATTAGACTCTGTGACTCCACTACTCAAACAACTCTAGTGACTTCTTACCTCTAAAATAAAATATAAACTATTCTGTGTAGCTTTTAAAGCCCTACACAACTGATTAACACTACCATTGTAGCCTTATTGGACTTTTTTCTTTCTCCCAGACTTTGACCAACCAGTCTAGCCTTCTTCCTAACTAATCACTCAAAACACTCCATTTCTTGGCTACCCTTGTCCTTGGCATGTATTCACCCCTTACTTTTGTCTTACAGAATCGTTCTCTTCCCTTAAGACATTTCATGCTTCACCTTCAGTATGAAGCTTCATCTGATTTCCCCAGCTGCAAGCTGCCCTTTCACCATGAGTATTTCTACTAAATAAAATTCAGGTCAGCTCTTATATTTGCTTTAGATCATGAAAAACCAAACAGACAAACCAACAGAAAAATCAAACTTCAAACTACGAAAACCTTTCAGAAATCCTTAGAGAGAACCCAACAAGGTTATTTCTAACTTCTAACTCTCCCTTCCAAATTGTCTTGTAAATAGCATAATAAAAATACAAATGTAATACAAATATAAGTAAACCTAACATATGTGTTTGTACACATACATACAATAGACATTATGTCTATGTATATTAACAACACATAATTACACATATATATGAAATTTATATTTATGATGGATATTTATATGCTATTGATATTTTCATGTGCACTTGTCTCCCCATTAGAATGTAAAACTATCAGTAAGGATAGTGTCATTCTTACATTTATGTCCCCTAACATGTGCCTGGAACATCTGGTAGGTGCTTAATAAATACCTGTCAATTGATTGACAGTGTCAAAAGCTCAAAGGGCATCAAGAAAAGGATGAAGATTGAGAAGAGGCCATTAGATTTGCCAATTAAATAATCATTGGTAACTTTTGAAAGAACAGGTCATTTGAATACTATTATACATAGTATACATAGATACATTGCAAAAGATCTAGAAGAGTGAGAGAAGAAATGGTGTAAATAATACAGATACAAAATTGAGAGATCTCCCTCATGTAGTTTTCCTTATGTACATTCTACTAGGGAATTACATGTACTATGTTTACAGATAAGAAAATATTTTATATATGTGTATATATATCCCAAAACTTAGCACGTTGTTGTTTAGTCTTTCAGTTGTGTCTAACTCTTTGTGAGCCTGAGGACTACAGCACAATCTTGGCAAAGACACTAGAGTGGTTTGCTATTTCCTTCTCCAGTGGATTAAGGCAAATAGAGATTAAGTGACTTGCCCAGGGTTACCCAGCTGGTAAGGGTCTGAGCCAGATTTGAATTGAGGCCCAGAGCTCTATCTACTGAATCATCTAGCTGCCTGACCTACAATGGGAGGTGCTTTGTTGATTGATGATTGATTGCCAGGGGTGGCTAGGTAGTGCAGTGGATAGAGCACCAGCCCTAGAGTCAGGAGTACTTGAGTTCAAATAGGGCCTCAGACACTTAATAATTACCTAGCTGTGTGGCCTTGGGCAAGTCACTTAACCCCATTTGCCTTGCAAAAACCTTAAAAAAAAAAAGAAAAGATGATCGATTGCCATCAGAGATTCCAGGAGATCAGTGATGAGGGAAAAGATTCTAAGCACAACTTGAGTTTGGGAAATAGCAAGTAGCCTAATGTGTCCACAGTATATGAGGATTGGTATTATTTAATCAGCTCACACACCACACACAAAGGCAGACTGGATCTGCACTTTGAAGGATTTTAAGTTCCAAGCAAAAAAAGTTTCCATTTTGTCCAAAGAGCTCTGGAGAGTGATTGAAGCTTCTTGGGCAGAGGAATGATGTCATCAGATCTGTACATGGGGAATATCATCCTTGGGTGGAGATGAATTGGAAAGAGAAGAGGAACAGTGTATAAGGAGAAGACTGTTGCCATCTTCTGGGAAAAGAACTGATAAAGGCCTGAACTGGCACGATTGTGGTAGAAGCTCAGAGAAGGGGAAGGATGCAAGAGGTGTAAGTAAAAAAAAAGTTGGGCAACTTTGTATTAACCATTAATGAAAAGGGAAGTGTCGGTATAAACCATTACTCCTACCATTAAACAAAGAATTAAAAATTTCATGCCTTAATGTAGGTGTGGAGAAATAATCTAAGATGTTTGGGCTTGAATAAATAAATCTGGAGAAAGTGTACCAGGAAAGTTCTTTTAAAGTATTTTGCAGCAAGAAGTCCAATAATATTGACCATGATTACTGTTGGAGATTGAGTATTTTTGTCAAGATATGAATTTACTTCTCTAGAAAGATCAATTATAGTATGTGATGTAATCATTCGGCCACTATTTATTAATTTAATTTTTTTAAATGAATAAGAAATCATTTTCTCTCCTTCTAAGATTCTCCTAGTCCCCAGGGAAAGAGGAAAAGAGTAAAGAAGGGGAAAAATCACCTGCTTTGTTGCTATACCCTAAGGACCATAGAATTTTTTTTTAGTTTTTTTTGGCAAGGCAAATGGGGTTAAGTGGCTTGCTCAAGGCCACACAGCCATGTAATTATTAAGTGTCTGAGACTGGATTTGAACCCAGGTACTTCTGACTCCAGGGCTGGTGCTTTATACACTGCGCCACCTGGCTGCCCCAGCACCATAGAATTTTCTATCAGACTCACAGCTGAAACTTCTATATGTGTTTTCTCCCCCCCCCCCCCCCCCCATTAGATTGTAGGCTTCTTAGTCAGAAATGACTAAGAAGAAGTACCTATTTTGTGCTGAGCACTAGAGATACAAAGAAAGACCAAAGACAGTTCCTACCCTCCAAGAGCTTACCTTTTAACAGGAGAAGTTGATACAGAAAAGAAAGCCAATGGAAGGTAGGGATGAGGGAAGATATCTGGTTTGGGGACTTAATGGAAGTCCAGAAGAATGTAGCCAAAAAAATTTACCTTTTTAAGTGAGCACTTAAATGCTTCATTCATTCATTCAATTAAAGTTAATGGCAGGATCCTTATTGCACACATCTCTGTATGATCCTAAGATCAATATGGTTGGAAGAGACATTGGAATTTATTGAGGCAAGTCCCCTCATTTTAAAAAAGGAGGTAACTGGACCCATTATTTTTGCTAAGAGTTGGACATGACTGAACAACATTAGAATGTAAGCTCCTTAAGGGCAGGAATTGCCTTTTTTATATTCCTATAATTGACTTGTCACAAAGTAAATGATGAATAAATCCTTGATGGATTGCTGACTCTATAAATGCTCTTGATTTTTTGCATGTGATATCTCTATTAACTTTAGTACTTAAACAGAATTGTGATTTCATCTCTGTGGGTACTTTTTCTACCCACACAGATTAAAACTCTTCTGCACCCTAGTAAATGGTCTTCTTGAATTGGTGACTAAAGAGTTTGATCATTGAGTCACCCCACTCCTGGCAATGAGCCTCTCTGTACTTGGAGAGGTTGGGTTCTCTCTGTCTTTGGGTTCATGAGGAAGTTTCCTAACTTGGGAGGACCTGTCAGAGCTTATAATTCCCTGGATATATCCTTCAGTTGCTCATGGTCAGACAGTTCCTCAACACCACAGGGCATCAGAGTCGGACTTCATTAGAGGGTATGTGACACATAAACTATAACTCCTTCTGTTACTACCCCATGGTGTGGGGAAGAAGCACACTTATGTTTGATTTTTTTTTTCACTTAGTCCCTTGAAATACTAGGTGAAAGTGATAGGCAGCTCCTTTTTAAAAATTAAAAACAATTTTTTCTTTTAAAATTTTTTTTGGCAACAAAGCTTTTATTTTTTTCTAGTTCCATGCAAAGATAGTTTTCAACATTTACCTTTTTGCAAGCTTTTGAGTTATATAATTTTCTGCCACAGTCCCTTTCCTCTTCCTTCCCCATGATAGTGAGAATCTGATAATATGTAGTACATGTACAATCGTGTTTAACATAATATAAGATTAGAACTGAGGGGAAAAAAAAACCAGGGGAGAGAAAGAAACAAAGTAAAAGAAGTTTTAAAGAGCAGCCACTTCTTTTTTTTCATTTTGCAAGGCCAATGGGGTTAAGTGGCTTGCCCAAGGCCACACAGCTAGGTAATTATTAAGTGTCTGAGATCAGATTTGAGCCCAGGTACTCCTGACTCCAGGGCTGGTGATTTATCCACTGCCACCTAGCTGTCCTGAGCAGCCACTTCTTAATTAAGATGTAATGATGTGATCTAGTATAGTTATCCCTTCCACAGCATGACATTATGGAAGCATGTGAAGGCCAGTAGATGACACAGAACGTATGACCAAATCCTTTTTTTTTGTCATTCAAATATTTATTTTTTAATAGGGTTTTTAGTAAACAATTTACTTTTTTTAAAAAAAGGTTTTTAAGTAGCAAAATTTCAAATATCTAGTAGCTCAAGCTTAACTAGTGACAACATTCTTTATGGAGTGCTAGCCTACTTGAAAATCAAATGAAAGCAAGGAAATACAACTCTTTGTAAAAAACAATGTGTCTTAAGTGGCAAAACTACTTGAACTTATATGCAGCATGAGGAAAAATCACCTATGATCAAGTACTTAACCTGAATTTTACAATAAGGTATTATAAACACCCCATAAAGGGAAAAGAAAAATCAGACTTCTTATCTGGTATGAAGAGAGGACCAAAAAATTTTATACGAATTTTTCAGATCATGAGTTTCCAAATATACATTAAACCTCTATGATGTAGAAGGGATACTAATTTAAATTTTATTTAAAATTCTGAATTTAATGAACATTAAAAAAAAGATTTCATGTACAAAGCAGAATAGAAGAGGTTTATATGTCAAGATTTGAGTCTCTTATCTCTGTTTTTTAAATGCACAGTGTCAGACAGCTTTCAAATTTGTCCTGCTTGTCTATATGTACTTCTGTTGTTCTTCAGCTTTCTTCATTTAGCTAGATGGCATAGTGAATAAAGAACCTGGCCAGAAGTCTGGAAGACTCATCTTCCTGAGACTTATCTTCCAAACCCAGTCTCAGACTTGTTGACCTTGAATAAGTCACCTAAGTAACAATCCTGTTTTCCTCAGTTTTCTCATCTTTAAAATGAACTGGAGAAGGAAATGTAAATCACTCCAGTTTCTGTGCTGAGAAAAGCCCAAATACGATCACAAAGAGTCAGACATGACTAAAAAGACTAAACAAGAAGTACCTATTTTGTGCTGAGCACTAGAGATACAAAGAAAGATCAAAGACAGTTCCTACCCTCCAAGAACTTACCTTTTAAGAAGAAAAGATAATTCACAAAAGAAAGCCAATGGAGAGTAGGGGAGAAGGGATGAGAGAAGATATCTGATTTGGGGATTTAATGGAAGTCCAGAAGAATGTAGCCAAGTAGGAAAAGAAGAGGTTGACTTGGGCATCGTTCTTAAATGGAGATTCTGGGAGTAGTTTTTACTTCTCAATCAGAAGGAGCCTCTTTATTTTCCTTTTCCCACAAAATCTATTGTTAACTCTCCCTCTCCACCAAATCGCTTCCCTTCCACATTAAAAACAAGCACACACATGCAGAGTCATGCATCCCACCCCCTTATAAACATGTAAGCAAAACAAGTCCACCCATTTTCCATGTACAAAAATGTGCATCTATTTCTGAACCCTGAGTCCTCCACTCTTCCCTTAAGAGGTGGGTAAACATGCTTCTTTGTTAATCCTCTTGAATTGTGGTTGGTCATTATGTTGCTTTTGTGTTCTTGTCATTGTTTAAATTGTTCTCTTGACTACACTTACTTCTTTCTATATTAGTTCAAACAGGTCAATTCAAGTTTCTTTGAATCTGTCTATAACTTAATCATTTCTTACAACATATTAATATCTGTTATATTTATATACTATAATTTGTTTCACCATTCCCTTATTGATTAGGAACCTCCTTGTTTTGTCCCCAGTTGTTTGTTACAAAAAATAGCTGAAATATAAATATTTTTGTAAACGTGGGACTTTTTCTTCCCCCCCCCCCCCTTTAGGGTATAGATCTAGTAATTATATTGTTATGTCAAAGGTTATGTCTAGTTTCGTGACTTTTGGGGCAAAGTTCCAAATTACTTTCTGGAATGACTGAACTAGTTCACAGTATACCAATTCCCTTGTTTTCTGAATAATTATGATTTTCTTCTTCCTTTTCCTTCCTCCCTCCCTCCTTCCTCCCTCCCTCCCTCCCTCCCTCCCTTCCTTCCTTCCTTCCTTCCTTCCTTCCTTCCTTCCTTCCTTCCTTCCTTCCTTCTTCCTTAATCTGACAGGTATGAGGTGGAAAGGTAGAATTACTTTAATTTGCACTTCTCAGGTTTTTTTTAGTGATTTGGAACATTTTTCAAATGGATATTGATAGTTTGAATTTCTTCCTTTGGGGACTTTCTACCCATAAGATCAGATATATTTAAATTCTATTTAAACTCTTTTACTGAATTTCTCCACAAACTGTTAATATTGACATTAAGGTACTGGCAAGATTCTGCTGACTTAAGATCAAATTCATCTTAAGTAGTACCAGGTAATGAACAAAAAACCCGGGAAAAAATTATACCTTAAAAAAAAGCTGACCTATTAAATAGGTTAAGCAAACTATTTTGCCCAAGATAGCAAAAGTTGGAGAGCTATCCCCAGCTTGTGTGGATAATAAAGAGAATGTCTGTGATTTCAAGATTGCCTTCTATTTGTGTTACTTCTTTTTAAAAAAAATTTTTTTTTTTGCAAGGCAATGGAGTTAACTACATTGACTTGCCCCTAGGTAATTATTAATTGTCTGAAGCTGAATTTGAACTCAGGTCCTCTTGACTTTAGGACCGGTGCTCTATCCACTGCACCCTTATTTGTGTTACTTCTAATACCAATGTATACTTCTTGTGATTTATGTGGATACTAAAGCCACCAAGAAGACTCTAGAAAGCTAGGAATAGAAAATTTTAGGGCTATGTGTGATGTCCACCCCATCATATTTTTCAGTTATAGTTTTCTTTGATGGCATCCTTCATTCTTATTTGTCTTCTGATTGCCTTATTTGTAGTGTTTGGCTCTTGTCCACCATGCACTCCTCCATGGACAGTTAGGTGGCATGGTGAATAGAGCACAGGCAAGTCACTTAACCCTGACTGCCTCATATCCAGGGCCATGTCCTGATTCATTGGACCCAGATGACTCTGGAAGAGAAAGTGAGGCTGGTGAATTAGCAAAGCACTCCCTCACTCAAATCCAACTCATGTGCTTGTCATGACCTCACCTTCTTGGTGTTGTGGTCTTCTTTGAGAAAGAAGGACAAATATCATCCTCATATCTCTATTATTCTCTTCTTCAGGGATTTTAGTATTGTATGACTTGCAGTTATAACATTGATTAATAATTGTTATGGAAAATATAAGCCTTTGTTTCTGTGAGCATTTGGGGTCATTAGAGGTTCTTTCTCATTTCTTTAAAGGAATTCATCCAGTTCTTAATTCTGGGCTCAACCAATTGTTTCTTTGAACTTTTGTTGTTGTTCAGTCATTTTCGGTTGTATCCCACTCTTCAAAGTACCATTTGGGGTTTTCTTGGCAAATATATTAAAGTAGTTTGCCATTTCCTTTTACAACTCATTTTGCTGATGAGATAATTGAGGCAATAAGAATCAAATGATTAGCCCAGGGTCACTAGTCTTCCTGACAATAAGTCTGGGACTCTAGCTTCTGTGCTGCGATGTAGCTGCTTTCTTGCCAAGATATAAAAGCTGATGAATGAGCCCTGTACATTACGAACAGGACAATAGGCATTTGTCTTCAGTTTTTTTTCCTTAGTGGCTGTTTGAGTCAAACTGTTTTTGAGTAACTGGGGACCTCTTCCAGGTGGCTTTGCAGTGTTCCTGGGCTTCTTGTAACCAGGACAATGTCATCGATAACATAGAGCATCTAAAAGACTTCATGGTCTACAAAGAATCCCTTTTCAAATTTATATTCTGTTCTGATTCTCTCCATGAGAGTGGAGAACACCTTTGGCAAGAATACATGCTTTGCCTTCTCCTAATGATGAGTGCATCACTGAACAAAATTACATCTCTTATATATTTCAAGAAATTTGGAATAATTTTATTGAATGAATGAGAGACCCCTTGTTGGAAGAGAGCCTTCAAGGTGGCAATTTGCTCTAATGAATCAAGAGCTTTTTTATAATCAACAAAATCTAATTATAAGGGGTTCATATTTTTTACATCCTTCAGTCAGTTGTGTGATAGTAATGATGTGGTCTGCCGTGGAATGTTGCTTACAAAAATATTCCTCTTCTTCACTTTTAGTAATCCTCTTTAAGGATGCTCTTAATGTGTGTGTAGATGATTCTCACAGTCATTTTAAATGCTTTGGAAAGTAGGCATATAAGTTGTATAAAGACAGTGGATGACACATTGGTTAATGTGCTGCATCTGGGGTCAGCAAGACCTGAATTCAAATATGATATAATGTAATAACTACATGGCTCTGGGCAAGTCATCTAACCTCTATTTGTTTGTTTGTTTCCTGGACTTTAAAATGAGAAAATAACAGCACCTACCTTCCAGGGTTGTTGTAAGGATCAAATGATATAATACTTGTTAAAAACAAACAAACAAACAAACAGACTACTTGGTACAGTTCTTTGGAAGTTCTTTTTCCCTTACTTTTCCCTTCTGGATGATTTTCTTTCAGATGTCTTTTTGAAGGATTAAGTAAGATGTGATTTTTTTTCTCCCCCATGTCTTTTCTATCTTCCTTGAAATATTTTGTCCTTACAATTATGTTACCTCTAGTACCAATCTCCATGTATCTTTGAATCAATTAATCTTGAAATATAAAAGATAAAATTTTAACAGGATTAAAGTTGGAACCCTAGATTTTTTTTTTTATGCTAGGCAATGGGGTTAAGTGGCTTGCCCAAGGCCACACAGCTAGGTAATTATTAAGTGTCTGAGACTGAATTTGAACTCAGGTACTCCTGACTCCAGGGCTGGTGCTCTATCTGCTGCGCCACCTAGCCGCCCCCCCTATATTTGGTTTTAAAAAACCAGCTTCAGAAGTAAAGAATGGTGTAAAAACTCACTATAGTTCATATGATTTTATTGGAATGCAAACTCAACAATATTATAGAGACTCTTCAAAACCTAATACAAACTTAGGGAATGTCCGTATTGTACAAATGATGTTATGGTTTCATTGAACCCTGCCCTAGCCAGACCACATCTGGCCACACTTTTGGAAGGATGTTGACAAGCTGGAGCATGACCAGTGAAGGCTGACCAAGAGAGGCTAAGGCACTTAAAACTATGCCATATAAGGTTTGGGTCAAGAAACTGGAAGCTTAGTTTAGAGAAGAAAACAGTTAAGGGAGTACATCCTTTACTTAGACTTGATGGAACTTAATTTGAAGAGACTTAGATATGATGGGTCTTAATGAGGAAGAGAAATTAATGTTAAATCATCATATAGGTCTGGATCTGTTTCCAGGTCCCCCAAAACTTTAAGGTTGAAGAAATACAAATCCTTTTTCTTCTTTGGACAAAATAATGTTGTTTCCTCCTTATTTTCAACCTTCTAAATTCTCCTCAATGTACAACATTCTTCCCTAGACTAGTAGCTGTTGCAAAATGAGGAGAGTAAGGATAATGTTATTTCCCTCCCAGAGGGCATCTAGAAAATTATTTTATTTTTAATTTATATAATAAAACAAATTTCTATAAATAGTATAATAAAGATGATTGCACATGAAATGACAAATTATTATGTAAAACTTGTTATTCCATTTAAATATATAATAAATTAATCAAGTAAATTTTTTCCCTTTTTTCTTCCCTCCTTCCCCCCATCCTAGAGATGGTTACCATTAGACACAAATATGTATATGTACTTGTATATGTGTGTATATGTATGTGTTTATATTATATACATGAAGTCATTTTATACATACTTCTGTTTCTTGATTTTTTTTCTTGATGAAGATAGTGTCTTCCTATACCTGTCCTCTATAGTTAATTTTGGTATATAAATTATAAGATATTATAAAATAGTCAAAATGATTTATTCACTCAGAGTTGACCTTAAAACAATATTGTTGTAACTGTTGATTTTGCTCATTTTGCTTTTCATCTTTTCATGCAAGTTTATCTGTGTTTTTGTTGTTGTTTTTTTTTTTTTTTAAGTTTTTGTTAGGCAATGGGGTTAAGTGGCTTGCCCAAGGCCACACAGCTAGGTAATTATTAAGTATCTAAGGCCAGATTTGAACTCAGGTACTCCTGACTCCAGGGCCAGTGCTCTATACACTGTGCCACCTAGCTGCCCCCATTTGTGTTTTTCTAAGAACATCCTGCTCATCATTAAAGAAGCAGATTTTGACTGAATATAAGGAAAAAGTGAAGTGAGTTACCTTGTCAGATAGGTAGGTAGTTTTCTGTTTCTGAAGATCTTTTAGCAAAGACTGAATGACCACTGGTTGTGACTTTGTAGGGGGGGTTTACTGTTCAAATGTTTGGACCAGATAGAGGTCCCTTCTTAGACTTTGAATTCCCTTCAGAATCCTAGGAAGCAGGACATTTTGATGTGGAGTAGAAAAATGAATATTTCCACTGCTTCCCTGCTTTTGATCCTTACTCTCCTTATTTTGCATTAGGTGCTAGTCTAGTTGAGAATGTTGGTCACTCAACAGAACATAGAAGGTTAAAAGGATTGTTACCCAAAGAAGAATAAGGATTTGTATTTCTAATCTTCAAACATTCAACCTTAAACCTTGGGGGAAAAGTACCATAATAATGATAAGACTTGAAACATTTAAAGTTTTATGATAATTTACCATTACAAAGCACTTTACAGAATCTTATTTTTTATTTGTAAGAAAAACTCTGTAAGGTAGGTAGTGAACTTCCGAGGGACTAGAGTACTTTTCCTCTACACTAAGAGTCCCCACTGAGCTTTGGATCAGTATTTATAGATCAAATTCAGCTCAGGGAAGATCCTGATGCCTAAAGAGAAGGATCTAGATCCTTAGATCTCCCCTCATGTCCTTAACGTTTCTACCCTCCTGGAAAATCACTTACATCTTAGGCTCATGTCTGGGGGAGTAGAATGGTACTTAATGAATATATATATATATATATATATATATATATATATATATATCAGGAGTAGGACAGTTATTTATTTCTACTACATTTGAGAAATAAGAGAAACACAAGATTCACAAGTGCACATTGGTAGAGACTTTTAAATATGAGTCAGTAATTTATAACCACTATTCTACTCCCCCAGGAAGATGAGATTTAAGATCATCTATATGTATGTAAGCATTTTACTGGACTGACTTTTCCTCTTTTGACTTGGCTTAGCATAACTGTCTTAGAAGTCCATGTCTTCTGGCAAACCAAAACAAGGATTGGACTTAGCTTCATGCTACAGCTAGTTCTTCTTTCTGATTGTGGAATTCCTCACATTGCCAGTAAGTTCTGACTGAGATACCCAGGGGCTTTAACATCTAGAATTCACAGGGTTGCTTCATAGGACATTCAAAGGGGAAAAGGGAGCTCAAAGCAGGCATAGCTCAGTTAACCAAACCTCTGCTATGGCAACCTTATACTCACAGCTGCCATGTTGAAAAGGAGTGAGTAGTGAAAGAGTCCTTTTAAGATTCACTGAGTGGGCTACTCCTCTTGGCGCAGTGGCCATTTCCTTCTAATGCAGACAGCCCACCTGCATATCTGCATCCCACTGAAGCTGTGGGGACTGGGAATGGGGGAAGGGATTAAAGGACTGCCCAAGGTTTACTATACCTTTCGAAAACAATAGAAACTCTTCAACACTGAACCATGTTTACCAGGAAGTGGCCAGGATAAAATGATTCTATTTTCTGATAGATGAAGTTAAGTGATAGGAAGGGGCAGAATTTAGACTTAAACCCAGGTCTTTTGAAGGAAAACCTGGGATTCTTGAAATTACAGTACTGTCTCTCCAGTGAGGAGATCTTAAAGGAATTGACAATTTTTTTTTTTTTTAGTTTAAGGAGAGTTGTCAAGGAGCTGCTTTTTAGAATATGAAATGGTAATTTGCTATCCACAAAGAGTATCAAATAGGAGGGAATGGGTCTCATTTGAGTGGAGAGAATTCAATTAGTTTTTTTTAAAAAGGAATGATGATTCAACACTGGAATAGGTTATTGAGAGATACTATGGAAACTATATCGCAGGAGATATTTTTAAAAAAAATAAATGGGGCTAGACCAATTATTTCCATCTCTACAGATTCTATATTCTTGTCCTTTTTGCCCTTAGTTTCTTGAAGTCTTGAAAGGCCTCTGAGAATTTGTACATATGATTCCTTTCCCTCTTACTTTGATCAAGGGTATCCACTTAAAAAGAAGACATTTTTAGTGCCGGTTTAATCTCTGTTTTGAAATTTTAAAGAAAATGTTTTAGTTTCTCATCTGCTATTGATTTTATAGGCTGAGCATCTAGAATGCTGGAATTATAAGACAGGAACTTCTACCCTGCTCTAAATAATTTCATTTTACTTGAAGTCAACCTTTATATCTTTTTTCATTCTATAGGGATCTTTACTTGTGAGTTCCTTAGGCTTTTCATTAAACCTTTTTTTTTTAAAAGACAGGATTGAAACACTAGATTCTAGATTCTACAGGAAGCCTTTCCTGTTGTTTCCAACTGCTAAGGACTCATCCCCCCCCCCCCCAAGATTCCCTTGTTCTACTTGGAATATATTTATATTTATTCACTTTTTATTGATGTTATATATTCTTACCTATGTACTACTCGTTGTATCCTCCTGGTGGAATGTAAACTTTCTGGGTACAGAGATTGCTTCTTTTTTTTTTTACACTTTTATCCCCAGTGTCTAAATCAATGCTATCACAAGTGAGGACTTTATAAGTACTTGATTTTACATTCTTTTTTCTCCTAGCACTAAAAAGGATGGTCATTGGAATGGGAGTCAGGGAGACTTGGGTCTGAGTTTCAGTAGAGTTGCTGTCATTTGACTTTGTTCAAATCTTCTCAGATCTTCCAGTCACTCATGTTAAGTGGGGATGGGGGATGATATGAGTGTCAGTGGAGTTTGACCTTTTTAGTTCCAATATCCTCATTCTGTTATTGCATGTTATCAGATGATAGGGAAAATGCTTGAAGTTTAAGTGTGTATTTCTATGGATAAACAATCCCCATTTCATCTACTTAAATTAGTTTAAAGAACTGCTGGAATGTTTTAGTCTCTTAAGTAGGTGCTGGAATGTGTTAGATCATCTGAGAAAAAGATTAAAAGAAAAAATAAGACTGGAGAAAGTGTACCAGGAAAGTTCTTTAAAGTATTTTGCAGCAAGAAGTCCAATAATATTGACCATGGTTACTGTTGGAGATTAATGAGTATTTTGTCAAGATATAAATTTACTTCTCTAGAAAGATCAATTATAGTATGTGACATAATCATTCAGCTGCTATTATTTAATTTTTTTAAATGAATAAGAAAGCATTTTCTCTCCTTCTAAGATTCCCCCAGTCCCCAGGGAAAGAGGAAAAGAATAAAAGAAACCCCCCCCCTTTTTTTTTTTTACAAATATGCATAGGTTAAGCAAAACAAATCCCAAACTGGATAAGTCAAAAACTATATGTCTTTCTGTGCTTAATGAATACATCACCCCTTTGTCAGGAAGTGGGTATCATTTGTCACCATCAGTACTCTGGAATCATGATTGCTCATTGTATTAGTCAGAATTAAGTCTTTCAGAGTTGTTTTTGTTTTAGAATATTTCAGTTAATATTTCATTCAAAAGATACTTGAATGATTTGCTGGGAAGGACATAGAGAAGTATAATTTATAATTGCTTTCTTTGAGGAACTACTTGTACCTTTGGTTAGACAACTTGCATACCATTGTTTAGCAACCAAGCAAGAGTTAAATAAAGATAATAAAATAAATAAAAACAAATTTTAAAAGGAAAAGAAAAAAAGATGTTACAATGTTAGCTAATATTTTTATTATACTTTCAGGTTTATACAGCATTTATATAATCTCAAGTCAGTTTTTGAGAAGTATTAAATGAGTGATCCAGATAGACTATTCATGGATAGTCTGCAGAGGGAGAGATCCATGTGGTCTGTAGTGGTTAGGAAAAAATGCCAGGGAGAATATTTGAGCTGGGTTATATAGTGTGAGTAGGATTCATATGAAAAAAGAGGAATATGTACAATGTAGTAAGAATTGAGTAGATAGACCAAATCATGGGGAAAGGCAAGTTAGTGCTGGGAAGTTATGGTGAATAAGAGAAGACTAGAATTTTATGACTTACTTCCATATAGCACCAGAGGAATAATAGTTATAGAAATGTAGGTTGGGCCATATTGTAGGAGATCTGAAAGTGAATCTAAACATACTATATTTGAAAAACTAAATGAAGAAATGCTTTCAGACTCTTCGATATTTGTAGAATTGTCATTATTCAGTTATTTCAGTCATGTCCACTCTTCGTGATTCCATTTGAGGTTTTCTTGGCAGAGATCCTGGAGTGGTTTGCTATTTCCTTCTCTATCTCATTTTACAAATGAAGTAAACAGGAGTAAGTGACTTAGCCAGGGTCACACAGTTAATAAGTGTCTAAGGCAAGATTTGAACCTCAGAAGATGAGTGTTCCTGACTCCCCGCCAAGAACTCTCTCCACTGGGCTTACATAGCTGTCCTGGTAGAATTGTAAATCCAGTTAATTTGTTCCATAGCTCTAGCAATTCTATGTATATTATTATAGAGTGTAGAACTTTTATTTGACGTAAGAGACAATATGCCATCATAGAACATTGTCCTTTGATCCCTATATCATGATGACTTCCCACCTCACTAGTTAGGTAAACCAAATAACCTTTTTGATTTATTAAAGGAATTGATATAGAGATTCTCCAGAATTGAGAAATCCAAGAAGGAAAACTAAACTTTGCTCCAAAATCCCATGACTGTGTCCTCAATGTCTTGGAAGGCTATGTGCTCCAGTAATGCAGATTGAATTCCCTCCATATCTTCCCATTCAGTTCAACTCTTGTTCTCCTCTAAGTTCTCAGGGATTTGGTTCTCTTCCCAATGTTTTGATAATGTCCAAAATGTGAACACAGTAGAGCATCAGAGCTCTCCATCAGTTATCCTGTATTATTTTCCTGATGTCATTCCCATCTTTTTCACTCATAATTTTTTTAATGTCTTTGTGAAATATTTCAGACTGTTCTTTCCCACCATGTGCCTTCTTTTTGCCTTTTGGGCTATTACCAATTTCACTCCTTTGAAGACTAGAATTTTGTGACTCACTTCCATATAGCACCAGAAGAATAATGGTAGTAAAAATATGAACTTTTGTTGCAGGGAGAAATTTCTTCTTTCCCATTCTTGGCCCAACTTATTGTTTATTTGAAGCATCTGTACAAAATTTATGTCTATGGGTGAGGTCTATAGATAATCCAACAAACTGAATATCATGACTTGGACATTCTTTAGCATCTTTATTTTTCCTGTAACTTATGTCACATTATTTTTGAATGATTTTCATATATCATTTTGGAGGTGATGAAATACTCTGGATCTTATTGTAATCAAAACTATATCATCCTAAACCAGAGATTTGGAGGACATTGTTATTTATAGCAAGGATTCTTAATTTTTTCTGTGTATGTTCTGTGAACCTCACCAGAAATTTGGTGACGCCTATGGCCCATGGTTTTAAATATATAAAATAAGATACATAGAATTACAAAGAAAACAAATTATGTGGAAGTAAAAGGTATATAGTATGGACCCCTTGAAATCTTAAACCCTTTATCTATAGGGAATCCTTTCTTCACCTTGAATTACAGGCATAGCATAATTGTAGACCTTTTAATTTTTTAAAAAAAGTGAATGTAGTATTCATTCAGATTCTAAAGGGTTTAAACCTCGATTTTTTTTTTTTTTTAGGTTTTTGCAAGGCAAATAGGTTAAGTGGCTTGCCCAAGGTCACACTGCTAGGTAATTATTAAGTGTCTGAGACCGAATTTGAACTCAGGTACTTCTTACTCCTTGCCAGTGCTTTATCCACTGCGCCACCTAGCAGCTCCTAAACCTCGATTTTTAAAAAAGTGCTTTTTTTTTGTTGTTGTTGTTTAGGTGTATCTCATATCTGACTCTTCATGACCCAATCTGGGTTTTCTTGGTGGAGATACTGGAGTCACATGTGCCATTTCCTTCTCCAACTCATTTTCCAGATGAGGGAATTGAGACCGGATTTGAATTCATGAAGATGAGTTTCTGACTTTGGGTCTGGTACTCTATCTACCCCACCACCTAGCTATAGACTATAAAGTGCTTTTACATGTTCTAGTCTAGCAGAAAAAAAGAACTGGTATTTTCACTGGAGAATAGAGTGACAAGTCTTCCTCCTTGCATGTTGTATTGAATTGAAATCAGGACTAGGTTTGCCCCCAGAAGTAGAATTTCTTTCAAATGTCTTCCACATTTCTCCCCCTCAGTCCTTACACCTCATTGGTTGATGGGTCATTCTGAAACTACTGGAAATTGCGAATAGGGGTATCTCCTTTATATTTTATATATCCTCTGTTTTTGCTTTCCTGTCTTCTTGAGCCACACATCATCCCTCCTCCCTCTACCCCCACATTTTTTTTCTCCTGTTTCAGACTTCCAGCCATTTCCTCACCAGTTGCTCACTGAAGTACCTCTCACAGTTAATAATAGCTCATTTTTACTGACATATACATACTTCCAGAATACTCTGACCTTAATATTATTGTATCATTTACCATAGATGAATGGTTTGAATTCTGAATTCAATTGTTCATTCATTTTTAAGGTGCCTTTTAAAGATCATTTCATAGGAAACTAATCTTCTTGTAGTGTGCTTAGACTCTCCATCACATTTATCTCTATATTTTTCTAGGATTTTTAGAGTGTTAATATTGTGCCTTGAAAGCTTTTCTTGCTATAGTAAATAAGATTCATTGATTTTTTTTTTTTGGTGATCTAAAAACACGAACAGTGCCTTCACTATCCAAATTATCTTCTCAGGATGTAAAATGAAATTTTTTTGAAACAAACAAACAAAAAAAGCAAAGAGAACAAAAGAGTTTCTGAAATAATAACCACTGGAATCAACAAAGATGTTAGAGTAATTCTTCACTCCGCATATGTTTGTTTTAGGTTAATTAGGCCAAGGGAAAGCTGCTCTAGAAATGCTAAGAATGAACATTTTAAATAGAAATTATTGTCTTCCATAATGAGGAAGGAGGTGGTCAAAACAAGAAAAAAGATAAATAAGAAGGGAGAAGAATATTTAGCCATCTGAATAGCTCAGTAAGCTCAAGGTGAAAGCTGTCAAGTGGATGAATTCATTTTTTTTTTAATTTTGCAAGGCTAAATGGCTTGCCCAAGGCCACACAGCTAGATAATTATTAAGTGTCTGAGGCCACATTTGAACTCAGGTACTCCTGACTCTAGGGCTGGTGCTCTATCCACTGCGCCACCTAGCCACCCTGGATGCATTCATTTTTAACCAGAGTTTGCTTTACAACTTGGGGACCTTGTAACAAAATGTGAAAAATTTGGGAGGAAATTCGAAAAAATAACTAATAATAGATTAGAAAATTCCTGAAAAACAATACTCAAATATGGGAACTTCACCCATTGCATTCTCAAGATCACAGGTCTTTGCTATCACCCAGGCCACTGAACCTTTTGTTAATGTGTATAGAATTTTTTGACTATGTAAAAGAGGCCATTCTTTGCCTTATTATCTTATCTATACTCAACCAAAATAGGATCTGGGCATGAGCCTTAAAAAGACCAAGAGCTCTCATTTCATCCAGGGCCATTTTCAATTGTCCCGATTCATATCTGGCCATTAGACCAGATGACTCCGAAGGAGAAAGTGAGGTTGGTGACTTTGTAAATCTCCCCCTCATTTAAATTCAGTTTACTTGCATGTCATGGCAAGTCCCTGATATCATGGTCTTTTTCAAGAAGTAGAAACAAACAACAATAAACATAGCCCCAATACTTAGCATTGTGCAGGATACATAGTAGGTACTTAAGAAAAACTTTTCTTACATTCTTTCCTTCAACTTGATGGGGTTATTTAAATCATCAAGTGTTGGTATCCATATTATTTGCCAATAGTGTCTTAGGCAGAGAGGATGGGTGGGAAGGAGAATATACATTCTCCAAGTCACAGAATTTCAGTATTGGAAGGAGCTTCAGAGGTCTGTCATCTTGTTCATCCCACATCTGAATGAATATTGATTCTATATCATACCAGACAAGGGAGTCATCTGGCCTTTGTTTGAGGGCTGCCAACCTAACCTCTAAGAACAGTTAGAGCTTTTCTCAGGGTACTACTATTCAATTTTTGAATGGAGTATAACGATTCCATCCAGCACTGTCTACCTAGCTATTTAAAAACAACAGGGATAAAAAAGCTAAGTAGATTTAGGAGATGGATATAGGTAGTTAAGGGATAAAACTGATGAGAAAGGCAAACAAAACAAAACAAAACAGTTCAGATGCAGTAAGCATTTGGTGGCTTAAGAGAAAGCTGAGGACTTCCTCTAGAGCTCCTATTCAACACCAAACCTGGATAGGGAATGTAGAAATGTTACAAGGATTGATGACGATTTAGAAATGCAGGTGGACTCTTTGGAAGAGGGATTAAAAAATTAGGAAGAATTAGAATGATGTTTAAGAAAGACGAAGGGATTTGGGATCTAACTTCATAATGCACTAGAGTAACCTTAAGTAGAGGTGTATTCAGTAGGATTGGAGGGAGGGATGGAGAGATAGTAGAAAGGGGGATGGGTAGAATGATATCATAGCAAAGGAAGTTGTAAGACATCAACCATGGCCTGTAGGAAGCTGAATGAAGTGATGTTCATAGTGTTCTATGAGTCACCATGTGACAATGAAGCTTCTTAGAGTCATCTTTGAAAGTGTATCCTGCATTCTTGATTTTTTTACAGGAGGCAGTAAAAGGAGTCAGTGATGGGAGAAAATGGATTCTGAGGTCTACTAAGGAGTCATGTTTCAAGTTATCTTGAATTACTTAAAAACAGGGAAGATTTTATTATATCTTCTTACAAGGACTAGCTGAGCCACATGAAACAAATGATTATGATGTTGATTTTCAAAGATTTGGGGATGTGTGAAATGTAGGGTATAAGAGATGGGGTACTCATTCATGAGAGAGAGAAAGAGAGAGAGATATTCAAAAGAAAAAAACATTCAGCTAGTCTATGCACTGGTGTGTTGCCTCTTTTTTAGGTAATACTATTGGGTAATTTTGTTTCTTCATTGTATTCTTTCTTGTCAGGGGAAATAAGTCTTTGGTTAATAAGACATTAAATTTAGTCACTCAGGAGGAGGGAAGAAACAGAATTCTTAAATTAACCATTTTGTAGGAGAAAAAGTGAAATGACAATTCTTTTGGTAACTCAAAGATTTTTTTTCTTATCATATTTAGGGATTTTTGACAGTGAAGAGTATACTGTTTTGCTAAAAAGAGATAACATTTGTTATTATTTCTTAAGAAAGACAGCTTGTCTTAGAAAAGTAGCATAATTTAGTGGACCTAAGCCTTAGATTCAGGAAAGCCTGGTGGATATCAGCTATGTGTCCCTGGAACCTGTCACTTAAACTCTTTAGTGCTTTTGAGGATAACTTTATTTTTTTATTTTTGTAAAGATTTTATTTATTTTGTTTTACAATTTTTCCCCAATCTTACTCCCTCCTGCTAGAAGACAACTTGACAGTCTTTACATTGTTTCCATGGTATATATTGATCCAAATTGAAAAATGATGAAAGAGAAATCATATCCTTAAGGAAGAAACATAAAGTAAAAGAGATAGCAAGATAAGACAATAAGATATCAGGTTTTTTTTTTCTAATTTATAGGTAATAGTTCTTGGTCTTTGTTCAAACTCCACAGTTCTTTCTCTGGATACAGATGGTATTCTTCATTGCAGAGAGCCCCAAATTGTCCCTGATTGTTGCACTGATGGAATGAGCAAGTCCATCAAGGTTGACCTTCACCCCCATGATGCTGTTAGGGTGTACATTGTGTTTCTGGTTCTGCTCCTCTTGCTCAGCATCAGTTCATGCAAATCTGAGGATAACTTTTTAATAAGACTGTAAATTTCAGAGAAGGTACTGTTCTCATATGGAAGATCTCAGTATCAACGAAATCATTGCCTTCTTTCCTTTGCTAAATTCCCATTATTGTTTAATCCCTTTACTTTGTTACCTTAACAGGGGAAAAAACCCAAACCAAAACCTTTTTTGTCCCTAAATACTTCTGGGTTAAGAGTTGGTCTTTTAAGTGAATTCATTCACATACTTGAACCCTAAATTAGACCACCTTATAATTTCTGTCATCATTAGTAAATAGTTTTCTTATACATTCACAAAATATTTACAGTGCATTTCATGATCAAAAACCCTCTGTGAAGAAGTTGCTATATTATCAAGTTTTATTCTACGTTATTACTCTCCTTATTACTTATTTTTCTGTGGCAATTGCAGTCATTTACTTTCATGTGTCTCTGTTATTTGGAGGTTTTTACATGTTGAATATTCTTATCACATCTTTTTTTTTTAAAGTATTACACCACCTAAAAATGATTTTATTGTTTTTGAATGTTCATCTTATCTTGTTGATGATTAAGCTCAATTTTGTCATTTTGCAACTTAAGCTCTTTGGATTGTGTCATTCTATTTTCTTCTATAATTTCTTGTGGGTACAGAATAACCTTGAATAGTTCAAATTTCCTTTCCTTTATTATATGTAAAGATCTTTGTCTTTTCTTCTTGTAAAATTTGTTGTCATTGAAATTGTTAAATTTAGCTGTTATGTGACTTACAAGTTGGAAGGGTAAGGTGTAGATTTAAATTTTTATTTTTTTTACTGGAGACTACCCATAGATGCTTTCCATCATTGCTTTGTTTTTTGTATTCAGAAGTTTTAGACTACAGTATTTTCTTGCATGTTGTGTTCTACTGGGAGACATGATTCTTAAGTTGTATAGCTTGTCTTTGAGGTCAAATTTCTTTGGTTTATATAGATATCTTGTGCACTTTCAATGTTCACTTTTCCTTCTCTATCAGATTTATGTTCACTAAAATATTTTTGTAGTCTAATCTGTTATCCTTCCTTTTGCTTCTTTAGAGCTACTGTCCATTGAGAATTCATTTTTAAATTGCCATTTGAGCTTTAAAATTCCACATTGAGAGCTTTAAATTTCATATTTTGTATTTTATTTCTCTTTTGAACCATTCAACAATTTCTTATTCATTGTTCTCTTAGGAATCCATAGGATTTCATCAGATGTTGGTTTACTTTCCTTTGACCTGTAATATCTGTAAAAAGAGAATTTGGTAATCTATTTAAGGATTATTACTTATTCCTCTTTTGGGTTTTAAGATGCTCTTTGTTGCTTTATCTACTTGTTCTGGACTCCTATTGATTTTTTCCCCCTCATTATTTTTTTATTTTTTAGGTTTTTGCAAGGCAAATGGGGCTAAGTGGCTTGCCCAAGGCCACACAGCTAGGTAATTATTAAGTGTCTGAGACTGGATTTGAACCCAGGTACTCCTGACTCCAAGGCTGGTGCTTTATCCACTACACCACCTAGCCATCCCTGATTTTTTTCCTCTTTAAATCTTTGGAATCTCATTTTTTTGTTTTGTAATTTCCTTGTTACTTTCTGACTCTGCCCCCTTTGCTGGTGAATACCTTCTAGAAATTGGGCTATAAGTTCTTAGTCTTCTCATGCTGTGGGATTTAGGGATCCCCAATTTATAGTTCTGCCTTGAGTCACCTCTGGGATGACAAGATGGGCCTGAGCTGGATTTCAGTCACAGTGCAGCTATGTATACTTGGCTTCCTCTTGCCTAATCTCCCTTGGTCTTATCTTTCCTTTTTTGGTCATTTTGAATCAGCATCTGTTGCTTTTTGTAGGGTGTGGGTCCCGGATTCTATGTGGTAAATGCTTTTTCCAAATATTATCACATCTGATCCTCACACAACCCTTCATTGTAGGCTCTCTTATTATCCTCATTTTATAGCTGGGAGATCTGGGGGCAAACAGAGGTTTAGTAAGTTGCTCCAGTAATTGCCAGAGGCTGGATTTGAACTAAGGTCTTCCTGATCATCAGCTTAACACTCTATTTATTTTGCTGCCAGCTGCCTCCTAACAAACCCTAAAGTATCCTTAGGGCTACTTACCCTAATACCAGCCCCAGACAAAAATCATTATGTTTCTAGGCCTTTCCTAATTTGCCATCCTGTTTATCTTGTTTGTATAAGTAGTAAAAACTAAATAACCCCCCCCCTAAAATGCCATGTAAATTCTATTTATACTTGAAGTGCTGGTAGAACTATAATTATTAACCAACAGGACAGTTTACCAAAAGTATCTGTTCTAATTAGAAAAGGGAAGCTAGGTGACACAAGTGAAGATAATGGGGACAAAAAGTAGAGGATAAGTATTTGTGTGAATGGGTGTATACATTTATGTGAATATGTATTCAAAGGATATAAAAAAGCAAAAAAACAATTTTCCTGCCCTCAAGGATGGGCAACTATGTGTTGTAGCGAATAGAGTACCTGGCTTGGAGTCAGGAAGATCTGGGTTAAAATCCAGCCTTAGATACTTATCAACTATGTGACTCTGGGCAAGTCACTTCACCATGTTTCCCTCAGTTTCCTCATCTGTAAAATGAGCTGGAGAAGGAAATGGCAAACCACTCTAAAATCTTTGCCAAGAAAACCTCAAGTGGGATCACAGAGTCAGACACAGCTGAAACAACTGAACAAAAATTAATTTCAGATTGTGGGATACCACATGGTTTAAAGGTCAGAAGTTATGCTTACTTTAAAATATTGTCCGTTTCCAAGTTGTGTTGGGGGAAGATAAGATTTTATGGTAGTTGCAAAATGATATATAGTAAATCCTTTTTACTTAGCTGTTATCTTTTTGGCCCATTTACTCTTTCAATTATATATCTTTGTGCCAGATTTCCCTCTTTCATGGTCTCCAACTTCCTGTCATAATTCTTAAAGGATATACCTTAATATCAATAACATTTTAAAAAATATCACAAGCTTCATTTCTCAGCTCTCAGTTCTGCCAAATCTTTTGACACCAGATCTATCAAATGAAGTCAGATTAAGGATCTCCTTCCCCTTCTACATCTAAAATTGTAAAGATTATTCAAGCTGGTGTCTGAGAGAACCAGTCCAGATCTTGGTTCCTCTGTTTTACTCCTCTAATTTTGATCATTTTCTTCCAATTCTTTAGTTTCTACACTTATAGATTAGATGATCTCTGATGTTCTTTCCAACTACAAATACTACATATCTTATTTAAATATTTTCTTTTTTTAAAAAAATTAAGCATTTATTTTCTCTCCTTTCTACCTCTTACTCCCCCCAACTTAATAAATCTCTGTAACAAATATTCATAGACAAATCAACCAAATTTCTGTATCATTGTAATATGACCAAGATGATACAAAATTCTGTATCATCACAAAAATATGCTTTATTCTGCATATTAAATCCATTACCTCTCTGTCAAGAGGAAGGTAACATTCTTCATCAATTATACTTTGAAATCAGGATTGATTTGACCCTATATTTTGATTAATAGATTAGTTTTGTTAATTTGTTGTTTCATTCAAACTCAGTATTTTTTTTAACTGAAGTGGCTAGTCATCTAATTTGATCTTACTCCTGCATATGTATGAATCTATATGTTTATATTTAATCCCCTTTTCCTTTCCTTAATGGGACTTTTTGTTTTTCTTTATTATTTTTGGGTCAAAGAATTATTTATAGGATCACAAGTTCATACATATATTGTTGGAAGGGTCTCTAAAGTCTAGGGTCCAAATTTTAGGAGAAACTGAGGTCCCAACAGGCAGAATGACTTGCTGAAATTTGTATAAGTAATTATGACCAAATTGGGATTTGAATTCAGATTTCATAACTTCAAGTTCCTCACTGTTTTTACTGTACCATGATGCTTCTCAGTTGTATAGCTTTTTGCAAACTACAAAAAGTTTTCTTTATTATCAGTGGTATTCAAAAACATTTTTCTTCTTTTCCCTTCCATTTAAAAAGTGTCTCTGTTGTATAATTATTTTTAATTTAAAATGTTCAATTCTAAACTTAAACAAAAAAAAAGAGCATTTCCATAGACACAGCAGAACACAAAAAAAGAGGACTCTATTTGAAATCATATGAATCTTCATATTTCTGTTGCTTAATTACTTTCAGCACAGTTTACTTGGCTGGTGAAATTATAGTGCCATGGGCTAGTTTTAGAATGTTTTATTTTAGTTAGTCTACATTTTTTCCATGTTTCTTCCTACTCTGTGCAGTGTATTATCCTGGGCACAGTGGAGATCCAGAGAAGGAAAAAGACAGGCTTGAAGGATCTTTTCTGTTCAGGGAAGAATGTAATCAGGAGCACTTGTCTCTGCATGGCACTCAAGCGTTTGAAATAAATATTATGGCATTATGTGAAATCTTGCCATGATAGGCCTGGCTTCGAATTATAGCTGGCAATTACACTTCTTGTGTGGTATTTCCTGACTTAGTTTTTTTGACTGCGTGATTGGGTTAACGGATTGGACCAATATTATAAAGGATCAATCATGTTGATCTTGGAATACCTGTGGTTTTTTAGATCAAAACAACCTTAATAATATTTGGTTCAAATCATCATAGTGAGATTTTATTTCCAACAATTTTTTTTCTGCTCTACCTAATACTATATAGTGTGTTTTGAAAGGAGTGCATAAGAGATGAGAGTAAACACTTATTGACTATTATGTATCAAACATTATGTTAAGTGATGTGTCCAAACCGACACTTAATACTTGCCAGCTGTGTGTTCTTACTTAACCCTGATTACCTTGAATTTTGGCCATCTTTGGTTGTCCTGAACCATGTCTGGCCACTGGACCCAGATGGCTCCAGAGGAGAAAGTGAGACTGGTGACTTAGCCCAGTTCTCCCTAACTCAAATCCAGTTCACACACATGTTATGGCATCATCTCCCATGATGCCATGTTCTTCTTCAAGAATGAAGGACAAATATCATCGAGTTCAAAGAAAGACAAAAGACAGTCCCTATTCTCAAAGAGCTCACAGTCTAAAGGAAGAGACAGCATGAAAACAATTATGTACCTATTAAACATATATAGGATAAGTTGGAAATAATCAATAATGATGAGTAATTATAGAATTAAGGGGAATTGGGAAAGGCTTCTGTATTGAAGGTGAAATTTTATCTGGAACTTGAAGGAAGCCAGGGAAACCAGGAGGCAGATCAATTCAATGGCTTGCTTTGGTTAGACCACACCTGCCAAACTGACATAATTTTCTGGGTACCATGTTTTATGAGGGACATTGATAGCTGGTCACCTCCACAGGAAAGACCAAGAAATATTTTGAGGGTCACTTCGTGTTACACCCTAATAAAGGTCATCTACCTCTGTCCTAGGTCTTACAATCATCTGAAGTTCCCTGGGATACAGTATACTTTCAACTAATCCAGTTTCATAGTAACAGTTTACAGTTCATACTATCACAGAATCTTAGAAATAGTTGAGGATCAAAGAATCATAAAATCTAGAGATGTAAGGGGAATTGAAATCTAATACAACCACATCATTTTACAAAGAAGGAAACTGAAGTCTAAAGAGCTAAAGAACTTGTATAATCCCTACCAGGAGATCTTTCTATAATATCCCCTAACAATTGGTCATTCAGCCTCTGACTCTGAGACCTAGAGGGAGAGAAAATTCACTCTTTCATGAGGCTTACTCATTCCATTTTTATATATTGCTCTGAACTGAAATCTATCTCCCTATAACTTCTTTCTATTGATCTCTTTCCTCTGAACCAAGGCAAGGTTGTCTAATTTCTTTCATGACAACCCTTTAAATAACTGAAAAAGTGCTATGGTATTTTCGTTTCCCCATGTCTTCTCTTTCCCTCAAACTAAAAATCAACATTTCCTTTAACCACCATGTGACATGTTGTCTAGCCCACTTACCATCACTGTATCCTTTCTTACTGATAGTTTCTCCTTTTTCTATCTCTTTTCTCTTCTTTTTCATATAAAGATTTTATTTATTTTGAGTTTTACAATTTTTCCCCTGATCTTACTTCCCTCCCCCCACCCCCCACAGAAGGCAATTTCAGTCTTTACATTGTTTCCATTTACATTAATCCAAATTGAATGTGATGAGAGAGAAATCATATCATTAAGGAAGAAACATAAAGTATAAGAGATAGCAAGATCAGCAATAAGATATCTTTCCCCCCCCTAAATTAAAGGTAATAGTCCTTAGTCTTTGTTCAAATTCCACAGTTCTTTCTCTGGATACAGATGGCGTTCTCCATTGCAACCCCAAATTGTCCCTGATTGTTGCACTGATGGAACAAGCGAGTACATCAAGGTTGATCATCATCCCCATGTTGCTGTTAGGGTGTACAGTGTTTTTCTGGTTCTGCTCATCTCGCTCAGCATCAGTTCATGCAAATCCCTCCAGACTTCCCTGAATTCCCATCCCTCCTGGTTTCTAATAGAACAATAGTGTTCCATGACATACATATACCACAGTTGCTAAGCCATTCCCCAGTTGAAGGACATTTACTTGATTTCCAATTCTTTGCCACCAAAAACAGGGCTGCTCAGAATATTTTTGTACAAGTGTTGTTTTTAACCCTTTTTCATCATCTCTTCAGGGTATAGACCCAGTAGTAGTATTGCTGGGTCAAAGGGTATGCACATTTTTGTTGCCCTTTGGGCATAGTTCCAAATTTCTCTCCAGAAAGGTTGGATGCATTCACAGCTCCACCAACAATGTAATAGTGTCCCAGATTTCCCACAACCCTTCCAACAATGATCATGATCCTTTCTGGTCATATTGGCCAGTCTGAGAGGTGTGAGGTGGTACCTCAGAGAAGCTTTAATTTGCATTTCTCTAATAAGTAATGATTTAGAGCATATTTTCATATGGCTATGGATTGCTTTGATCTCCTCATCTATAAATTGCCTTTGCATATCCTTTGACTATTTGTCAATTGTGGAATGGCTTTTTTTTTTTAATTTGACTCCATTCTCTATGTATATTTTAGAAATGAGTCCTTTGTCAGAAACATTAGTTGTAAAGATTGTTTCCCAGTTTACTGCATTTCTTTTGATCTTGGTTACAGTGATTTTGTCTGTGCAAAAGCTTTTTAATTTAATGTAATCAAAATCATCTAGTTTGTTTTTAGTAATGTTCTTCATCTCTTCCTTAGTTATAAACTGCTCCCCTTTCCATAGATCTGACAGGTAAATTAGTCTTTGATCTTCTAGTTTGCTTATAGTATTGTTTTTTATGTCTAAATCCTGAATCCATTTGGATCTTATCTTGGTATAGGGTGTGAGGTGTTGGTCTAATCTAAGTTTCTTCCATACTAACTTCCAATTTTTCCAGCAGTTTTTATTGGAGAGTTTTTATCCCAATAGCTGAACTCTTTGGGTTTATCAAACAGCAGATTACTATAATTGTTTCCTGCTATTGCACCTAGTCTATTCCACTGGTCCATCCTCTGTGTCTTTGCCAATACTAGACAGTTTTGATGACTGATGCTTTATAATATAGTTTTAGATCAGGTAGGGCTAAGCCACCTTCTTTTGCACTTTTTTCATTAAATCCCTGGAAATTCTTGACTTTTTATTTCTTTTTCCTTCTTTCTTTTCTTCTGCCTTTATTCCTATTCTCCCCTTTTCTCTTTTTCCTGGACTTAGAGAAGCAATCATTTTCTTAGGTTATTTTTTAAAAATTCAATTTTATTTTATTTTCAGTTCCAAATTCTCTTCCTCTTCTCCCTCCCTTACCCATTGAGAAGGTAAGACAAACAAAACCCCTTAAAATATATACAGGGAGTTTTCATATTTCATTTATTCATTTTTTCCATTTACATGTAATTTTTTATAGTTTTCAGCATTCATTTTTTTTTTAGTTTTTTTTTCCAAGGCAACGGGGTTAAGTGGCTTGCCCAAGGCCACACAGCTAGGTAATTATTAAGTGTCTGAGGTTGGATTTGAACTCAGGTACTCCTGACTCCAGGACTGGTACTCTATCCACTGAGCCACCTGGCTGCCCCCAGCATTCATTTTTGTAAGACTTTTAGTTCCACATTTTTCACTCTTCCTTTCCACCCCCCTCTCCAAGACATTAAGTAATCTAATATAGGTTATATATACATATACAATCATGTTAAACATATTTCCAAATTACAAGTACATTTAGTTAAGCAAAACAAATCCCCAAATTAGCCTGGTCAAAAAAGAAGAATAAGGAAAAGAAGAGAAGAGAAAGGAAAATATGTATTAATCTACACTCAGTTCATCAGCTTTCATTTTGGGGATGGAGAATATATTTCATCAGGTGTGCTTTGGAATTGTGGTTGTTCATTGTATTGACCAGAATTCCTAACTCTTTCAAAATTGGTTATCTTTACAATATTATTGTATTGTATTAATTGTCCTCCTGATTCTGCTTACTTTACATTAGATCATATAAGTCTTCCCAGGTTTTTCTGAAACCATCTCTTCCATCATTTCTTACAGCATAATAGTATTCATATACCATAACTTGTTTTGACATTCTTCAATTGATGGTACTCTTTCAGTTTCTGATTCTTTGCTATCATGAAAAAAGCTGCTATAAATTTTTTTTGTACATATGGGTCCTTTTCTTTTTTCTTTGATTTTTTTTTTTGAAGTAAAGACCTAGTATTGGAATCACTGGATCAAAGAGTATAAACAGTGTAATAACTTTTAAGCATATTTTCAAATTACTTTACTGAATGGGTGGATCAGTTCACTTCACCATTAGAACATTCAAGTTATGTTATGGGTTTTTAACTCTTTTGTTTAATGCCCTGGATCTCTTTGGTGAAGTTGATGGATTCCTTCTCAGAGCAATATTTTTAGAACTGTGCTTGTCTTCTCTCTACCATCTTGGCTGGAAGTTGTAATGCTCACAGAGCAATATTTTAAAAGCATAAATTAAAATTCATAGGATTACAAAGGAAACCAAGTTCAGTATACTGAAACATGGAAATCAAAAATTAACAAACAAGTTTAGGATTCTAGGTTGAGAATCCTTGCAATGGATAGACATTGTTCATCCCTGTAGGTTACCCTTGTTAATGGCTAAGCTAGTGAGAAAGCTCAGGTTGAATTGTCACATTAGAACCTGAAGTCTGACCTTAATTTGGTTCACTAAGATGACTCACTTTACCAAGGTATTCTTAAAGCCTAGAAATCACTAACTAGTTTGGTATGTATTAATGGTTAAGAAACTCATGGTGAGCATTACTGTAGCCTGTGGTGAAATTAGTTCTAAGATCTTATACCTAATGTTTGAGCATTGGTATGGAGAACAAAGAAATAGTAAGATGGTTTTTGCAGACTTTATCATTCAGTATCATTAAGGACACCTTGATTGACTATAACCACCACCCTATGAGATAATTAATTACTGCAGGTGTCATCCTCCTTTTACAAATGAGGAAAGTAAAAGAGCCTTACCATATATCACATAGCTAGTAAGTGTCTGAGGCAGAATTTGAACCAAGGTCTTTCTGACCATTTAAGCCCCCCCCATCCTTTATTCATGATGCCTTTGTGAGGAAATCATGGGTAAGGTACCAAGAAGGAACACAAGTGCTCAGAAGATTCCAAGTCTTGGCAGTTTGTTAGTCACATATTTAGAAGTCTGTAGCTCTCTGGTCCTTCAGGACTTTTGTTCTATGCCTGGAGACAGCTCTGTGATTCAGTGGATAGAATTCTGAGCCTGGAGTCAGGAAGACCTGAGTTCAGATCTAGTCTCAGATGCTAGCTGGGTGACCCTGGGCAAGTCACTTAACCTTTGACTACCTCCATAGCAGCTATGCCTCAAGGTTATTGTGGGGATTAAATGAGATAATATCTCTTCAACCCTTGTCACAGTGGATGCTTGATAAAATTTTATTTGCTTCCTTATATCTGATTGTGAGAGCTAGGCAGATTCACAGGGACCAAGTTGGGACCAGTTAGTAATTATTAAGTGTCTGAGACCGGATTTGAACCCAGGTACTCCTGACTCCAAGGCTAGTGCTTTATCCACTTTGCCACCTAGCCGCCCCTGAATGGCTCATATTGTAACACCCTTGCCCTCCTTCCCCATGGATCACAAGGGCATTGAGATTAGGAACTAGCTAACTTTGCATACTGGGGATTAGAAGGAGTTTGCTGAATTGATGAGCTCAGGAGAGCTCTGCATTCATTGCCTAAATGAAAAACCAGTATTTGACCTCATAGGAACTTTCTGGTCAAAGGCAGGTCTGTCAAACCAGGAGTCACTGATGTCCACTAGGGCTTAGCCATGGACCATTGATTTCATGTCATAGATTTAGGGCTAGGAGGGAGTTTGGAGGCTATCGAGCCATCCCATTTGATGGCTGAGGAAGCTGAGACCCAGAGAAATTGTGACTTGCCCAAGGAGATACAGGTTCTAAACAACAGAACTCTTATTGGAACTCTGACTTCAGATCTATCCCTTGCATCTTGATAGAAAGCTTCAAATTTTTGATGAAATAAGCCAAAAGGAATTCAAGAAAAGACTATCATAGCATTTACAGAGGACAGGGTTTTTAGGAGTCCTCTCGTCTTGGTGCAGTGGGAAGAGTGAATTTAGAATCATAGACTTAAATTCAACTCCAGCTCTTCCATTTAACTCTTTCTGTGATTATGGCAGAATACTTTAAGTCATCACCTAAAATGAAGGTCAGATGTTGTTGTTTTTGTCTTTTTTATTGTGTCCAACGTTTGTGATACCATCTGAGGTTTTCTTGGCAGGGATATGGGACTGGTTTGCCATTTTCTTCTCCAGCTCATTTTACAGATGAGGAAACTGAAGCAAACAGCACTCAGTGACTTGCTGAGGGACAGTCACACATCTTGGAAGTGTCTGAGGTCAGATTTGAACTCAAGAAAATGAGTCTTCCAGATTCCAGGTCTGGGATTCTATTCACTGTGACTCCTAGCTGTTCTCCAGGGTTGGATGAGAGGAGCTCTTAGAGCTCTATATCCATCTTCTGATGTGTAGATCTCATCCTAAGCAACTTTAGATAAGTGGAATTCCAAATAGCTGAAGTGAATTGTCCTTGATTCCCACAATTAAAACTGGAGTAATTTAAAATTCCATCTACAACTGGAAGAGTGAGTTATTCATTTTGTCTACTTTCCCTCACCCTTGACCCCCTTCCTGTTGTTCTCCTTGCATAGAAAGGAGGAAATACCTTAGGAAGTAGAAGAAGGCTTAGGCTCAGGAAGTCCATTCATTTTCTGAAACTTTGGAGTCAGACCCAGCATCGATACTGATTCACCAGTAGAAAGAGTCAGAAACAGAATTTTGATGTGGGGCAGAGGTAGTTAACACTGAGCCAGGGAATGCTGCCCAAACCAGATTAAAACATAATTGAGAAATATTTAACAAAGAATGGAAAAATAGATTAAAACAGATGAAATGACATTTTAAAAGCTAAGTCAGTATCTGACCTGTGGGGTACTTATGTACTGGTCTGTGACCTATTTCTAGTTGACTTTGACACCACAGAGGTAGGAGAAAGTTTGTCTCTGCTATTCTCAACCCAGGTGACCTAGATATAATTTGTTGCTTCTTTGGCCATGACCCTTCATGATTTCTGTTCACCCTTCAGGCTTTGGCACATAATTAAAATTTTTTTTTATTGAACACAAAAATGTCTATCTTTATTTTTTCCACCCTCATTACATAGATACCTACCCCTAGGGAAGACTTCCATCTGTCCTGCTCAAAGCTCCTCAAAGAATGCCCCATCTGGAGGGAGCTGGGAAAACTTGGGAGGAATTTCAGTGCCAGACTCCACTGGTCACAGCAAGTGAAGCCCTAGGTTTCTTTTGTTTGTTTATTTTGTTTTTTAATCATTGCAATTGGCTTATAGGAGAGAATCCATGATTTCCAGCTGCTCCTACTCTCTGCTGGCCTAATCTTTTTTCCTAAAATCTTATTTTCTGTCCCTATCTCCATATATCCATTAACTCTTATCTCTTTTCTTGGATCAAACATTTGAAGTTATAAAATCTTAGAATTTTAAAGCTAGAAAGGATCTTAGGGGATCATTTAGTCTAAATTCTATTTTTATATAAAAATAGAGACAAGTCTCAGAAAGGTTGTGACTTATTCAAGGTTAATTATGAATTTGCTTGTATTGCTTATATTGCTTGTATTCCTAATCACTTGACCAGTAATCTAATTAATCCAATTTAGATTGCTGCCATTGGCTCCTTTATTTCCTCATATTCTTATCTCCAATTGTGATTATTTATTTATTTATTTACTTGCTTGTTTATCCATTGCATGACAATGGGGTTAAGTGACTTGCCCAAGGTCATACAGCTAGGCAATTATTAAGTGTCTGAGGCAGGATTTGAACTTAGATCCACTTGACTCAGGGCCCATGCTCTGTCCACTGCACTACCTAGCTGCCCCATCATGATTATTAGGAAAGAACATTGGATTTGGAGCCAGAGGAAGCTGAGTTCAAATCTTGGTTTTTGCTATTTATATATTCTTGGGCAAATTACTTAATTTCCCTTGTCCTCAGTGTCTAAATCTTTGAGATGAGGTGGAAAAAAATCACTCCTACAATCTCACTTAATGTCACACTCTAAATAATAATATTAGTTAGGCTGTTGAGTAGGTTTAGCTTATTATTCTGGAGTCAGGGAGATTTGAATTTAAATCCAGTCTCACTTACTAGCTATGTGACTTTGGACAAGTCACTTATCCTCTATATGCCTTAGTTTCCTCACCTGTAAAATGGTGATCATATTACCTAACTCATAGGATTGTTGTGAGGACCTTAAGAAATGATGAAAATGCATACATTGTAGGCATTAAAAATACTAGTTGTTATTATTCCCTTGAATGTAAACACTTAAACAATCAGTTTAATAATCTATATAGGAAAAATCAAGTGAATAAAGACTTCCATTTGCTTAGACCATGATAAACAGATTGATCTGGACAATTATCTTGGATGGTCTGTGAAGATGAAAAATGAACTGGACCCAGAATTAAAATTGAATGAAAAAAATGTGTTTGAGATTGAGAAATTTCATAGTGCTTTCTTTAAACCCATATTCTTCTAGTGATTTTCTGTGACTATGGAATTCATGATTTACTGACTTATCAAGAGTTAACAGTGCAGTTGTAAATTGGCTACAGCATATTACAAATACTGAACTAATAATTTTATGTAAGAAGTGGCATACTATATAAAATGTCATGCAAGAAATGCCTGACCAGAAAGGGTATTTGGTCAATTGTGTGACAAGACTGAAACTTAAAAGATAGCCATTTCTGTTATTACATAGGTTCTCTAGGTCAGTGGCATCAAACATATTGATCTGAAATTGACATGAGGCTCACAATATCCTTAGATACAAGATACAAGAGTAAAATGTATTTGGGAAATATTTAACAAAATAATTAAAAAACAGTAAAACAGATAATATTTATTTGCAATTTTTTAAGTCAATATGCAGCCCACTGGTCTCCTTATGTATGATATAGTGGGCCCTGTTTTTATTTGAGTTTGATACTGTTGTCCTAGAGGAAGGCCCATCAGCATATTGTGTAGATCCTTTTGGGAATTTGTGGGAGGATTGAGATTGGTTGTGATTTATACTATTCCAGGAAGTCCATACTTCAATCATAGATCTATGCATGCAATGAAGCACAGATAAATCATGCTGTAATATTGTTGGTTTAGTATGATGTTTACATGCATTTTCATATTTATAGTAGGTGTCTGTTATATTGTTTTCTTTTAGATCAAATTCTAGAGTGATAGAAAAGGCACTGATCTAGAAGTCCATATGAGATCACAGATCTAAGCATGCAATGAAAATATCAATAGTATCATTGGTTTGGTATGTGTTTATGTTTCTGTGCATTTGCATGTTTATAGTAGGTGACTGTTGTATTATCTCCTTTTATACTGAATACTAGTGTGATAGAAAAGGCATTGAGATTTGGAATCTTATGCTAATTCCATCACTAACTAGTTATATGACTGTGCAAGTTATTTTCCTCTTCTGTGCCCTAGTTTTCCCAACTTTAAAATTAAGGAATTGAATTTAGTTGAACTCTTTAGCTTCCTTCTGTGTTAAATTCCATGATTTTGTGGTTCTTTGAGATGGATTACTTTGATTTCTTATTGTTTATCCTTAAGGTGAGACTGGCCACCTGATAAATGACCATGGTACATAATGATGAGAGTAAAGAAATGGGAGGGATGATAGAAACAGGGCCCTCAGGTTAGGGGCTTTCTGGATTTAACATTCCAGTCCCTTATGACCCTCTAGCCCCAATTTATGCCAATAACTAATAATTATATAACTTTCAGACAACTGGAAAGGGGTAAATAGGTTTACACATCAAGGAAAATGATCTGGATTGTACTATGTGGCAAGATGTAACTGCTCAAGGAGGAGAAAAGCCCCAAACAAGAGATGGAACTTGAATTTGGGTTGCTATTTGCACTTAATCAAATATGAGTTGATGCTTTCTATATATTTCTGACTGTTGTGGTAATTATGACACAGCACATACTGGGGACCCAGTAAATGGTGTGAGTGATAACTACTGATGGTCACTGCCATATTGAGTGTGAATTGGTAAAGAAACTTCAGTCTATCTTGATATTTCTTCTAGTCTTAGGATCCATTGAGAGATCTTGTAACCAAAATGGGTTAAATGTGTGTAAACTTCTGTTGTTATTTGGAAAGTCTTGGGACCAATGTTTGAGGCATGGTGCCTCAGAGGAATTGAGTAATTTGTTTTTGGAACAAAATCTGGTGTTTTGAAATACTTGTAAGTTGGGTTACAGTGCTTTGTTTTAAATCTGTGTTCAATCTAGTCGTTAGGACCTGTTTTTAGTAATAGGTCCACAATTCCTACTTTCATCCTCTCTTCTCTATTCTCACTGCCTTTAATCTAAAAGGAATCCTCATTACCACTCACTTGGTCTGTTGCAACTAATTAATTTTCATGCCTCTATTTTTCTCTCATCTAATCTTTCTATATACTACTTACAGATTAAATCTCCTTATGCAGAGATCTGACAATATTCTTCTCTGTACAAAACTCCTTCCATAACTCCTATTGCTTATTGAATATTCTCTTCTCCACACACTTCCTGCTTTCTCTGACATTTGGGTCTTTGCTCACACCATTGCCTTTGGGCCATCATTTCCACCTCTCCCCTTGAAATTCTGTGTGTGTGTTGAGACTCTTCTATCCATCTTTTAAGGCCAAGTTCAAATGCTATTTCCTTCATGAAGTGTTCCCTGATCGCTTCTGCTTTGAATCTCATCTAGTTCTTGATTTCTGGAGATTCTTTACTCTCATACAGAGGAAAAATAGAACTCAAATAATTCATTAATTTATATTTCTAGTAGTTAGTTGCTACAAAGATAGAATGAACATACACCAAGGCTAGAGATGAATGAAGACACCAAAGTGAAAGAATGAAATGTTCAAAGTTTATTTTGATCAGAATCAGCAGAGGGGAATAATAATATGAGATAAGGCTAGAAAGGTAGGTTGAGAATCTTGAAATTGCAAACAAAGGTTTTGAACTTTAATTTACTCTGTAGGCAATTGGAAACCAATGATTATTTTTGAGTAGAGGAGTGATCTGACTAGATTTATACAGGAGGAAGATTCATTTGGCAATGGTGAAAAAGATGAATTGGTCAGGGTGGGGGGGCAAAATAAAAATAGTATTTCCTAGTAGGAGGTTGTTAACAATAGTCTTTGTGGTAGTGGTGGCCTATGCTGGAGTGGTAACAATGAGAATACAAAGGAAGAGATGGGTGGAAATAAAATTCAGGGAATAGATTTGAGAGCTGAGAGTGAGGAAGATTCGAAGATAAAGGTAAGGTTTTCATTGTGGAAGAATGGGTGAATGATAGTTCTGCTGATGGGAAACCATGATGTCAGATGTAGAAAGGCTTTAATTAAGCCAAACAATAATATATGTTTTCTAAGCACCTGTAATGTATTAAGGACTTTTCTAGTATGACAAAGGCAGCAAAAAAGGAAAAATTCAGGGAGTCCTTCAGAGAGCTTAGTTTCTATTACATTTTTATAGTTAAAAAACAGTGAAGCCAGTGGGATCTCCTGCTCACTACCCTTTTTAGTCCATTGTGTGCCTGAACATGTGCATTGCTCTGTAGTATTATTGATAAATCATATCAGATCCTTTATTATAACTTCATCAAAAAATCCCTTAATCAGTATGAAGATTTTTGAAAAAAATTTTTTTTGTTTAATGGGAAATCATGAGGCTCATGGGAAGCACATAGAAAAGTCCTTGTTGACTAACTGAAAATAGGAATGTGGGTCAATTGTTATTGATACCCGAGATATCTTTTTAATATTAATAAAGTCCAGTATTTTCCCATACCTTTTGTAGCTTTCCCTTTCTAAGATACTTGATTACATCATCTCTTAAAGGTCCAGAGACCCTTAGAGATACCAGGGACCATTTTTTTTGGGGGGGGGCAAGGCAATGGGGTTAAATGACTTGCCTAAAGTCACACAGCTAGCTAATTATTAGGTATCAGAGATCAAATTTGAACTTAGATCATCCTGACTCTTTTAGGGCCAGTGCTTTATTTCACTGCACCACCTAGCTGCCACCAGGGACCCTTTCAGAGGACCTATGGGGTTAAAATTTGGTAATGGTACTCAAATATCTTAATTTCTAACACAGCAAATATTGATAGATATGTAAGCATGCACATAAAAAATACTTTGATCTCCTTAGTAGTTTTTGAAAAATGTAAAAGGGTTCTGAGACCAAAAAGTTTGAGAACTGCTGCCTAATTACTTGCTTTATGGAAAAATCATTTTAAATTATAACTATTGTTACAGGTCCCCTGAACCCCTCCTTAGATTGTGGGGTCCATTAGGCCAAGCACCTATTTTATTTGATCTTTTTTATCTTTTTAAGTGCTTGACATAGGGCTCAATACTTCACCAGTCTCTCAATGAATGAGTTGGTTTTTTTTTTTTCAAATTGAAGTAGCCAACAAATATTTGTTAAACTTAACTCTTGGAATACAAAGAAAGGCAAAATAATCCCTGCCTGAAAGGAGTTCACATTCTAATATGGGAGACAAGATATTTTGTATGTGCCTATTTATTTACATGTTATTTATATGGTTTTGTTGTTCAGTCGTTTCAGTTGTCTGACTCTTCATGACCCCAGTTGGCAAAAATACTGGAGTGGTTTGCCATTTCCTTTTCCAGCTCATTTTACAGATGAGAAACTGAGATAAACAGGCTTAAATGACTTGCCCAGGGTCACAGTTAGGTGTTTGAAGCTAGATTTGTCTGAGGCCAGATGAATCTTCCTGACTCCAGGCCTAGCTCTTTATCTACTGTGCCATCTAACTACCTGCTTTACATACATACATACATACATACATACCCAGAACAGAGACAGACAAGATATCTTGTTGGTACCTAGTTGTTCACATGCAATTTACATGTTTTGTATAACATACTACTCATGCACAATGCCTTTAGGTACCTAGTTATATATGTTATAATATGTACTCCATGTTCTGCATATAGACATCTTATTTGTACCTAGTTACTTACATATCATTTATACATGTTACATGACATATACATTAGATATCTTATGTGACTATTTATGTTAAATATGTATAAAATATGTTACATTATATATGCATACAATAAACTATCTTGTGGGAACTTATTATATATATGTATATATATATATATATATATATATATATATATATATATATATATATATAAAACATACAAATGTGATGTAATGAAAGTCCCCCTAAAGAAGATGAGGTTCACATTGAGTCTTTGACAAAGTCCAGAACTCTAAGAGGTGGCATTGAGAAGAGAGAGTTCTCCAGCTTAGGAACAATCTGCATAAAAAGCACAAAGATTGGAGATGGAATATTCTAGCAACTACAAATAAGCCAGATAACTGGATCATAGAGAATATTATTCTCATGTATAATCTACTCTTGTTTATTCATGATAATTTCAATTTGGTTCATTTATTTTATATTATAATAATCTTGTTGTGACAATAAACACACCCCCCCCCCCCCAAAAAAAGATAGAGAAACTTCAAGAATAGTGAGAGAGAGAGAGAAAAAAAGTGTACTTCAATCAGTGTTCACATTCCAACGACTCTGTCTCTGGGATGAGTTACCTTCTTTATCATAAGTCCATCAAACAAGTTGCTTCAATATCTCTTCCCACAATCACTGTTACTAGTTATATTTCCCTCCATTCTGTTCCTCTTCATTCTCATTTATTCTGTTCTCTTTCTCCTTTCACCCTGTCCCTGCTCAGAAGTATGTTGTATCTTAGTACGCTCTCCCACGATCTTCCCTCTCTTCTGTTACCTACTCCCCATTCTCCCTTATTCCATCCCTTTCTTCTCAATTTTCTCTAGGGTAACATAGATTTCTATACCCTTTTAAGTGTATATGCTATTTCCTCTCTGAGCCATTTCTGATGAGAATGAAAGCTCACTCATTCCACCTCATCTTCCCCGTTCCACTACAGTGCAAAAGCTTTTTCTTGACTCTTTTATGTGAAATATATCCATGATAATTTCAAAACTCCCATTTGACCAGCAGTCTTATTCTCTTCCTTCAATTAATACTACTATAAGAAAAAACCTATGGACATAGTTTTAAGATCTACCTAACTCTCTCTGCTTTATCTTCCCTCTGGTGGAGAGTAACAAGTAGTGCAGTGACCAGAAGATTGATTTGTAGGTAGGGCTCCAGGTATACAGGGACCTGGGTTGATGAATTGGCTGTAAATCAGATAATATGCACCAGAATAATCAATAGGAGTTTCCAGGGAATTGTGATTCCCACTTGGAAGACTGGAAGTATATGGCGCCTTCCTTAGAAAGGAAAGCTTGTTTTTAACTTATAGTGAAGCAGTTTGACTCTGTAGATTGTAAGGAGGGGATGGATGTTTTATTTTTATCTTTGAATCCTTTTAGCCTCCTGGCAGTTAGGTTGTATTACATTTGTAGAAATAAATATAGCCATATCTGACCCTGTTGTAATGGTAATGTGTAGAAAAGTGCAAGATTTCCAATCACCCCCCCCCCCCCAATTGAATTATAGAATTTTAGAGGTGGGAGGCCCTCAGAGATCTTGTATTTATTTTACAGATGAGAAAATTTAGGTCAAGAGAAATGTCCATGGACCTGTAAACTGACATGGCTAGTTAGTGGCTAAGTTAGGGTGAAATCTGGATCTCTTGATTTCTAAGGTAGTGCTCATTCTAATTATATTTCTATATTTTATATACACATTATCTATGTGTAAATTGTATCAAACATTATAGTCTTGTGACATACATAATGGAGATAGTTCACAATTCATTGTTACTTATTGTCTCTTTTCTTTTGCTTTTCTTTCCTCTCTATCTCTCTCCCCCATGCCTACTAATTTTGCTTTTCTCTTTCTCTCCCCATCACTCTTTCCTCTTCCTCTCTTTCCTTTCCCTTTGTCCCTTTCCATCCCCTTCCCCGTCCTCCTTTTCCCTCCCCCTTCCCTTCCTCCTCTTCCTTCTAGGGATTGAACTACAACGGTGTTTCCTAACTCCAAACATACTTCAGACCAGTAAAATATATTTATTTTCCACATTTGACTGCTCTGTTCTCCAGAACATTCATTACTTGAGGGGACTGAGAGGGACTGGGGGCCAGATGAAGCAATATGAGATAGGGATAGGAGCAGAAAGAATAGGCTGCTGTTGTGTGCTCTTCTTGGCAATCAAGATAAGACAGTTGCTGTTTAGAAAAACCCTAAAGCTTGGAGTAATGAATCTAAAGCCCCAGTTAGACTTTTTTTTAATGTTAATTTAAACATTTAGGACACCTTTGCTCCTCTTGGCCAAGAATAATAGTAGTCAGTTAGGTGCTATCATTTAGGAGGATCTAACACCTACAGCCTACAATACTTCAGAATACAAGCAACCAGATTAAAATGCAATTGGGAAATATTTAGCAAAAGAAATGAATATGCAATAAAACATAGATAACATTACATTTTAAAAGTAAGTCAATCTGTGACCTACTGGGATCCTTATTCACTAAATAGTGACATTGTTTCTACTTTACTTGATTACCACTGGCACAATAGATAGAGTACTGGCCTTGGAATCAGGAAGACATTCATTCAAATCCTGCTTCTGATGGGAACTAGCTGTCTTAAATTTCTTCCTCAGTTTCTTTATGTGTAAATTAGAGATAATAGCATTTACCTTCCTGGGTTGTTGTGAAGATGAAATAAGACAATATATGTACAACATTTTGTAGATATTCAAGCATAATATAAATGCTAGTTGTTATATGTTATTTTAATTATTGTAATGATAAGAATGATGATATGCCATGAGCTAAAAAATGTTTGAGAACCATTAATATAAGGTATGAGACTTCCTTTCTTGATGATGGCAAAATTAGATTTTTTAGCTTCTACTGAAGATGGAGAGGAAAGATGTTTTCTTAAATTTCCAGGGTAGGTTTGGCATATTTTGTTTGTTTCCATCATAGGAATATCTATTATGGTGATAGAGCTGAAAGTGTGGATTTTCCTTCTTTCCATGCTTGCAGGCATGTTGCTCATGTACCAACCATTAAAGAAGCTGCCAGGTGTGTGTGTGTGTGTGTGTGTGTGTGTGTGTGTGTGTGTGTGTGTATGTGTATGTGTGTGTGTCTGTGTCTTACCATTCAATATTTTATATCACTTCTTTGGATTTATTCATAAATCTGCTACCATAACAAGTGTTATTTTAATATATTTATAACTGGGGAATTCTTTTAATTTTGACTCCATGGCATCTTCAGTAATGGGTTTCAACATTAATTAACTTAGTGTTGATATTCTTCTTTTGTTCCAGTGGAGGCGATAGTGGAATTCGACTATAAGGCTCAGCATGATGATGAGCTGACAATCAGCGTGGGTGATATCATCACCAACATCAAAAAGGAAGATGGAGGCTGGTGGGAAGGACAGGTTAAAGGCAGAAGAGGTTTGTTCCCTGACAACTTTGTAAGAGTGAGTACAAAGTGAAACTGTTCTTGTGTTTTCTGTATGAAATTTACTTAAAACTGGTTGTGACTGTGTTTGTTGCTTATAGAACTCAATTGTCTAATTTTTGAAGATTCATCTCATTATGCTCTGTGATTGGAATGCATCGAAGGATAAATTTTGCTTGGTATTTGGATATTATTTCTGATAGCCAGAATGGTCAGCTTACTCATGATTCATGTTCTATCTGTTTTGAATTGCTAGGTGGGATGATTCCCCCCCAACTATCATTATAATTAAGTGGAATTTTCATTTTTCATAGATATCCTTAATTGTAATGTATTCATCACCATGTAATTTAATATTTCTATGGCTAAATACATAGTACTTTTTCCTTCTTTCTATAATATATGATGGAAATATTTTTATTTATGTTTTTGGAACATTTATGAGAGCAAATCATGTTTTAAAGTTATATTTAAATTCACATTGACTTTAATTTTGTTGTATATATCATATCTTAGATAATGTCAGAAAAATTTAAAATGTGTCAGGATTTATTTTTGCTTTATGATAGTCCCAAGAACTTTGCCTTTGAGGCATATGGTTTCTCCATTACATTTAAAATATAGTTAAAATAAAAGGCCCTGATAAGGTGATATAAATATAAAAGCATTTACATTTGTATTCTTTCCTTCCATTTTGTTCATATAATTTCTGATCTGAGATATCTCAAATGTTCCATTTTCATTTACTATTTCTGCCCTCTACACACACACACAACATACACACAACATATACACATACATACACTTTGCTAATGAAAAGAACAAAGAAATATTTAACCTTAAAGGTTATTTTTTTTTTTAGAAATAATTGTTCAATTTGCAAAAAAAAATTGCAGAATTTTCTCTTTGGGAATAAATATAAAAATACTATATTAATTATAATGATTTAGATATTATTGTATAGTTGCTAACAGTTAACTTAGTAATTCATATATTTTCTCTCCTACTGAATGCAAGGTCCTTGAGGACACAGGCCTTGGTTTTTTGCCTTTGTGTTTTATAGTACTTTTCATAGTAACTGGCCTTGTAGGAAGCACTTAACAAATTCTTATGTCTGACTAACTCTTCCATTTTCCTCTCTCAGTGTATCAGTCATTTCTCAGGTCCTGTCCAGTTCTACTTCAGTTGTGTTTCTTGCATCAGTTCCTTCTACTTGTTCTTCCACCACTTGTGTGGTGACTTTTTTACCTATTCTCCACTAGAATACTATTAGCCTTGTCATCTTCTATTTATTCCCCCTTTTTGGTCCATTCTTCACACAAATTCCCGAGTAATATTCCTAATGCATAACTTTGCTCAGTATCACTTTTCTGCTTAAGAAATTGATTGGGGGGGTGGAGCCAAGATGGCGACAATAAAGGATCAAGTCTTAGGCACTCTCTGATAAAACTTTGAAACTAAGGACTCTAACTAAACTTTCAAGAGACAGAACCCACAGAGGGACTCAGCGAGGCAGTTCTCCTACTCAAGGTAACCTGGAAAAGGGCAGAAAGGCTCTGCTCCCCGGGGTCGGAGGGGCGGCCTGCCAGAGTGAAAGAACTTCAGCCTCCCAGAGGCAGCCCCAGGGCGCTGGGAGCCGTGGCTCACAGCAGAGGGAGAGTCTCCTGAGCTGCCCCCCCAGGGAACATGGGGCACAAAGTGGGGGAACAGCAGGGAACCTCTGCCAGAGCAAGCACATGGAGCCCAGCCCTCAGGGCACACAGCAAGCAGCATGGTCTTTCAGTAGCCCTGATCCAGAAACAGAAGCAGGAGCCCCCAGGGCATGAGCCCATTGAACCTAGGGAGGGGAGTGAAGAGAGAGACAGCAGAGCTCTGTCCTCTGCCCCTGGAACCCGACTCTGGGGCTCTGACCACATTCAGATCCTTATCACAGTCCAGGCCCCCCATAGAACAGCAGGCCCCCCCCACCTCAGCCCCAAGGCAGAGGGGGGCCCATATGGTCATTCACAGACCAGGAGGGAGGACAGAGCCTCACACACTGAGATCCTTGTGGGAGTGTCCCAAAAGCTCAGGAAGCACCGCAAAACCAGGCCCAGGCTGGGAAAATGAGCAAGCAGAGAAATAAGAGGAGCATCATTGAGAAATATTTTGCAAATGAGCCCAAGAAGGATCAAAATACTCAATCTGAAGATGAGGAAGCACAAGCTCCTGCATCTAAAGACTCCAAGCAAAACAGAAATTGGGCTCAGGCTATGACAGAGTTCAAAAAAGTCTTTAAAAATCAAATGAGGGAGTTAGAAGAAAAACTGGGAAAAGAAAGGAGAGAGATGCAGGAAAAACATGAAAATGAATTCAGCAGCTTAGTCAAGGAAATCCAAAAAAATGCTGAAGAAAATAGCATGTTAAAAACCAGCTTAGGTCAAATGGATAAAACGGTTCAAAAAGTTATTGAGGAGAAGAATGCTTTAAAAAGCAAAATTGGCCAGATGGAAAAAGAGATAAGAAAGCTCTCTGAGGAGAACAAATCCTTCAGACAAAGAATAGAATTCAGGGAGATTGATGAATTTACCACAAATCAGGAATCAATACTTTAAAACCAAAAAAATGAAAAATTAGAAGAAAATATGAAATATCTCATTGAAAAAACAACTGATATGGAAAACAGACTTAGGAAAGATAATTTAAAAATTATTGGAATACCTGAAGGTCATGATCAGGAAAAGAGCCTTGACATCATTTTCAAAGAATTACTACAGGAAAATTGCCCTGATATTCTAGAAGCAGAGGGCAAAATAGAAATGGAGAGAATCCACCGATCCCCCCGAGAAAGAGATCCCAAAAAACCAACCCCTAGGAATATAATAGCTAAGTTCCAGAACTCCCAAGTCAAAGAGAAAATATTACAAGCAGCCAGAAGGACACAGTTCAAATATCATGGAGCTGCAGTCAGGATCACACAGGACTTAGTAGCAACTACATTGGAAGCTTGTAGGGCTTGGAATATAATTATGCCGGAAGGCAAAAGAGCTTAGAATGCAGCCAAGAATGAACTACCCAGCAAGGCTGAATGTCCTCTTCCAGGGAAAAAGATGGACTTTCAATGAACTAGGGGAATTTCAAATGTTCCTGTTGGAATGGCCAGAGCTGAACAGAAGGTTTGATCTTGAGATACAGGACTCAGGTGAAGCATAGAAGTGGAGGAGAGGGGGAAAATATGAGGGACTTAATGATGGTGATGAACTGCATGTATTCCTGCATAGAAAAATGACACTGATAATACTCATATGAACCTGCTCAGTTAATAGAGCAAGTAGAGGGAGCTTTTATAGTTGAAGCACAGGAGAAAGCTGAATTCGAAGATAAAATATGCTGTAAAAATGGAGTCAATAGAAAAAAAGGGAAATGGAATGGGAGAAAGAAAAAGGAGAGGGGGGGAATAGGCCAAGATATTTCATATAATAAGATTTTTCTTTATTACAATGAGCTATTGCAATGATATGGAAGGGGCTAGGCAAGGGGGAATGAGGGAACCTTTGCTCTCATCAGAGGTGGCTAGGAGAGGAAACAGCATATATATATACTCAATGGGGTATAGACATCTGGAGTAAGAAGGAGGGGGGAGCAGGGGGAAGGGGTGGGGATGTGAATAAAGGAGGAGAGGATGGACCATGGGGGGAAAGTGGTCAGATATAACACATTTTCTTTTATACTTTTTGCAAGGGGCTGGGATTGGAAGGCCTGTCCAGGACCATAGGGCCAGGTGGATGCTGGGCCTAAGGGGTGGTAAGGGGGCTCATGGCCTCTTGGCCCCAGGACCAGGGATCTGTCTGCTGCGCCACTCAGCTACCCTACAGCAGAGTCAGTGAAAGGAGAGAGAGAAAATAGAGTACATGGTAGTGGAGAAATAAGAAAGGAGGGAGTTGCAATGAACAATGGCAACATTGGAAAAATATGGAAGTAACTTTTGCGATGGACTTACCATAAAGAATGTGATCCACCTGTGACAGAGTTGTTGGTGTTGGAACAAAGACTGAAGCACATTTTTTATTATTTTTATTTGGGGGAGGGTGCAGGGCAAATGGCGCTGGGTGGCCTACCTGGAGACGCATAGCAGCATGATCGTTGGTTGTCTGAGGCTGGATTTGGACCCGGGTGGTCCTGGCTCAAGGGCCAATGCTCTGTCCACCACCCAGCCACCCCTACCATTATTACTATTTTATTTTATTTTGGGTCTTTTTTCCCCCTTCATTTTGGTTTTTGCAGGGCAGTGGGGATCGGGTGGCTTGCATGTCACACGGCTGGGTGATTGTTGGGTCTACGGGGCTGGATGTGAGCTCGGGTGCTCATGGCTCCAGGGCTGGTGCTTCATCCATTGTGCCACCTGGCCATACCTACAATTATTACTATTATTTTTTTAATTTTAATTTTTTTCTCCCCTTTACTTTATTGCTCAAGCAAGTGTATATTTATGGGGGGAGGGGGTATTTCATTTGCTCTTAAACAAGAATATTTTATTAATGTAAAAAAAACACATTTGTACAAAATGAGAATAAAAAAAATTAAAAAAAGCTTATAATCCTAAAAAAAAGAAATTGGTTGGTTTCTCATTGCCTTCTCCCTTTCAAATCTACTTTATATGTTCATGTTTATCTTAATTTAGTCTATATAAAAATTCAAAGGATGGTAGATATATTTTGAATTTTTTTTCCCTCTTAAAGCCATCCCTGAGAAAATAAGTGAAAATGTTTTAATTTTTCTCTTACCTCCCTCCCCCCTCCCCAAATCCTTAGCATGCTGTAATGCTGCCCCTTTCCTCAACTGTAAAATGGGGGTCATAATATTTATCTTACAGGGTTGTTGTGAGTGCATTGTTCAGTTGTGTCCAACCATGGCTACCATTTTTGTCCTTATCATCTCCTGCCTGGACAATTGTAGTCTCCCTTTTGGTCTTCCTTTCTTAAACCTTCCCCTTTACCCACTGCTTCCTTCCCCCCTGCTCTAATGATTTTCTTAAATTTCATGTCTACTCATATTACCCCCTTGGTCATCATTCTATTTATTGTTCATTTGTGTCCTACTCTTCAAAACCCCATTTGGAATTTTCTTGACAAAGATACTTAGAGTGGTTTGCCATTTTCTTTCTCCAATTCATTTTACAGATGAGACAATTGAGGAAAACAGGGTTAAATGATTTGAACAGGATCAAACAGCTAGTAAGTATCTGAGGCAGGTTTTGAATTCAAGTCTTCCTGACTCTCCACCCCTCACAGCTTTCGTGCTTCCTTATTGCCTCTAGTCAAATAGAAATTCTTCTATTTAAATCTCTTCCCAAACTTGATCCTTCTGTTTTTCCAGTCTTCTTAAATATTGCTTTCCCCTTTATACTTTGTGAGCCTGCCATACTGGTTTCTTGTTTGTTTGTTAATACCCACATGGTATTGCCTTCCATCTATGAACTTTGGCTATCCCTCATGCTGTCATAATTTTCCCTCTACCTCCATCTCAGAATCCTTGATTTACTTTCAGAATTTCCTTCAAGTATCACATTCTGCATGAAACCTTCCCTGGTCTTCCCTGTGATTAGTATATGCCCTTCCTAAATCACATCATATTCATTTGGAATGTGTTATGGATATACTTAGGTATATGTTAGCTCCTCCATTAGAATGTAAGCTCCTTAAACACAGAAATTCTTTGATTTTTGTCTTTGCATCCCCAGGGTTTGGCATAATGCTTTGTTAAGGTCGATGATTAATCATTGCTCAATGATTGAGAGTTACTCTTCAGATTATAGGATTATTGATTTAGAATTGGGAAAAACGTTTGAGGCCATCTGATTCAACTTTTCCTCATTTTACAGATGAGGAAATTGAAACAGGTAACTTATCTAAGGCTACAAAGACTGTAAATGTAGGAGCCACACTTTGACTCCATAGTTAACATTTCCCCTCCCTTTATTATTCCTTCCTCTTATAAATATAAGCGTGTAACAGAAACATAGCCATTTATCAGCATCAAATGAGTCCTATTTTTATTCACGTATGAATTTTTTCTTCTGCACTCTACAGAGCAGCATAAAATAAGGAAAAACTTTGTATTTAAATGAATGGTATGGGCAATGAACATGGCTTCTCCAAAATATTGGGAACAATGGAGGGTACCTGCCCTTTTCTGTGTAATACTGTGAATACTCTTTTCAGATGTGGAAGGTACTTGAATGTGTGCAATTTTGCCCTGGTAGAAAGAGGCACACCTCATCCTCACTGCAGGAGCAGTCAGTGCCATGTGGCTATGGCAGAAAGTAGGGGTGAATCATGGTAGAAGTCAGAGCCTAGAAACAGCTTGCCTTCCTTGGCCTTGGTTATTTTTCCTCTGTGAACAAAAACCTCTACAGATTTCCTGACTCGGAGAGTTATTAGATCATTTAGCTAACCATTTAAACGTACATAGATATGCACACACATATTTCCTTAAACCCTCAACAAAACCATATGCTTTTACATTTTAAAATGAGGAAATGTGAGAGGTAGGATGGTAGAAACCAGAATGATTTTTTTTATTGTACTTGAAGATATAGGAGGAGCTGGGACCTTTTATATTTTCATCACTCAAATGGAGATGTAGAAGACAGGAAGCTGTGGTAAGGGTAAAAAAGAATATGTGGACTTTTTTGGTTATACTTGACTGGGTGTGAAAGAGGAGTAACTTTGGCTGTTTATAGATACAAATGAGCATTCCATTAAAAATCTACGTATGTTTTAATGTAAAACTATACTTTGCTAAATAAAATGTAATTGAAATTGAATATCAACTTTCTTGAGGATCACATTTGCCAGCTTGGTTTTATTGCTGTTGGGTTTTTTTTTCAGAGGGTGGGGTAAGTTGGGCAGCTCATTTGCATATCTTGGTGCCACATTCAAAGAAGGAAAGTCTGAGTCTAAGCTTTTTAAAATACAGTACAGTGGAGAAGAGGTTCACCGGTTTACATATTTGTGAGACTACTTATGGTAAGAATTGTTACTTCTCTTATTCTTCTCTCCATGTGAAATGAGCTTTGCATACTGAAAGTTTGTGCTTTATTTAATGCTAAGATACGGTAGGTTTTGTAATGGACACAGCGTGAAACTCAAATAGGTTGTTGGTCTCTTATAACGGACCATCTTGCTGCTTTTTTAATTACTACTTGGTTTTGTTGTAAAAATTTATTTTGTGGAGGCAGTAATTCTATGAATTGACTCTTTAGGAAATGTGTATTTTCAAACAGGAATTTTTTAATACATAAATATTTTGTAATGGATTTAGGATGATTTTGCTTGAGTTAAATATATATTTATAAATGTGTAGACACCCTTGAATATATCAACTTCCTCAAAACTTCTATAAGAAGTCTCTTTAGGCACTAAATAATTTTGTAGAATGCATTTTTTAAAATATATAAAAGAAATATGTTATGTTTTCATTTAAAATTTTACTGAATATATATTTTTGGGAAGACTAGGTTTTATTTCTATTATTAGTAACAGAAAAATAAATTATTATAGAGGCCAGTGAATAAATCTGTGTTTAGTTTCAGTTTGGGGCAATGATTTCTGCCTACTGTATATATTTCTATGTCAGAAATGCATATAATAGTGCTTATCTGATTTTATTTAAATGTGAATAAGCCTTTGGTTGTTCTTGACTGCTTCTATTTTTCCCTTTTGGTATCCTAGATCTAGGAGACCTTGGTGTACAAAAGCCATTCCTGTCTTTTGCTAGATATGTGACTTTTGTGAGTGAGGATATGTGGGGACTGGAAATGCATTCACTACCCCTGGGCTCATTTCCACAACTCAGTAGCTTTATTTAACCTGCTCTGTTTCTGATCTATGTTGATTCCTCCCTCCTTCAGAAGCTGGGAGCTTAACTCATCTCATAATGGTTCTTGATTTAGTATCAGAACTACTAGACTTTAATGACCCACCAGTCTCAGCCTCCTTGGTAGTAGGATTACAGATGTGTGCAAACATGCTCAACCTAGTTATATGACTTTAGGCAGGTACCTTAATTTTCATGAATCTCATTTTCCTTATATGTAAAGTGGTAATATTTGTGTTAGCTACCTCATAGGTTTCTTGTAAAGGTCAAATGAAACAACATATGTGAAACACTATGAAAATTAACCTAAGTGATTATTACTTTTAAGTACATTTTCTTTGTCTTAAAATGTGCTCTAAAACAAATGTGTCTGAAATTTTAGTGCTGAGTATTATTTTAATGAAATTTAAACATTGTTCATAATGAAGGAAGAAATGCATTCTTAGTTTTAATGTAAGAGGGGAGGAACAGTAGAACATTTTGGTGTTAGGTGGCAGGAGCTGAAAGTTTAGGTTAAAAAACTCCACCCAGTGCCTTTACCCCTCAATCTACATAAATTTGGTATAGTGTGAATAGCATTAAGTTGAGAATCAGGACATCCAACAGAGAGACACAGCCTTGGTGATGCAAATGTTTACCGATTTGGAATCACCGATTTGGAGTTAGGAGATACCTGTGCTTGCATCTCTCAAAGTTAGGAGAGGCCCATCTTTGCATCACTCACATTTCTCTCCCCACGTGGAGGGCAAGCAAGCCTACCTCAGGAAAGGAAAATGATGTGTATGGGCTAGCAAGTAGACTGATCTGGCTGGAGCATAGAGTGAATTTAGGGTTGTCATTTATAATTAAACTTGAAGATAGACTGTAGCCAGTTGCAGAAGAGTTTGTATTTGATCCTGGTGGCAATAGGAAGCTTCTTGAGTAAGGGAGCCATGCAGTTGAACCTGTATCAGTTTGGGAGCTGCGGGGGTGGGGGGTGGGGATGGACTGGACAAGGAGAGAGACCGGATGAGAGACTTATTATTAAATCAGACAATAAATATTGATTTCTCATTATGTGCCATAAGCATTGGGGATGCAAAGGAAAGTTAAAATATAGTCCTTGTTTTCTTTTTCTTTTTTGTTTTTGGCAAGGCACTGGGATTAAGTGACTTGCTCAAGGTCACACAGCAAGGTAAATTATTAATTGTCTGAAGTCAAATTTGAACTCAGGTCCTCCTGACTCCAGGGCCAGTGCTCTATTTACTGCGCCACCTAGCTGCCCCTTAGTCCCTGTTTTCAAGGAGCTCATATTCTGCTGTGGAGGATAGCATACAAAGAAGAGGTAGACTAGTTAGTAGGCTATCTTAGTAGTGTGTACAGGAGCTGTTGATGGTCTAAGCTGGGGTGATTGTGGTTTTAGTAGAGAGAAGGAGACAGGTGAGAAATGTGGTGGTCAAAACAACTGATTAGTGTTGGGAATAAGTGAAAGTGATTAATTCTTAGGCTGTAGTTCTGGGAGACTGAAGAAACTAATGAAGTTAAGAGGAGAGGTGAGCTTAAGGAGAATGATAATGAATTTTGTTTTGGGGAATTGGGGATCAAAGGGCAGTTGTCCTCTTGGCATTTGGGTAGAAACTATCAGGTGTTCAGTTGTTTTTCAGTCATGTTCAACTCTCCAGGACTCCATTTGGGGTTTTATTGGCAAAGATACTAGGATAGTTTGCCCTTTCCTTCTCCAACTCATTTGACAGATGAAGAAAATGAGACAAACAGGCTTAAGTGACTTTGCCCAGGGTCACACAGGGCTAGTCTGATTCCAGATTTGAACTCACAAAAAGGAGTCTTTTTAACTCTAGTACTAGTACTCTGTCCATGGCTACCCATAAATCAATTTTTGGTAAATAAAATAAAAAATTTAGAGCTTATAAAGGACCTTAGAGATCAATTAGATCACTTAGCATTGAGAATCCTTCCTAGAGCTTAATGATGATTTTGAATATGATTATGGTACCAGATACTTAATTATTGATGTAGAAATTATTGGGGTTTATTAGATTTTATTTTATAAACATTTTGGAACTAGATGACTACTTAGAATCAGTCATATATTTGGGAAGGACCTTGGAGATTGTGTATCCAGTGTTTTTATTTTGTGTCTCATGAATGATACCTTTGGCAATTTGGTGAATCTTTCTCAGAATATGTTTTTAAGTTGAATAAAATAAAAATAATTAGATTATAAAGGAAACAAATTATATTGGAATAAGTACCAAAACATTAACACCCCCCCCCCCCAACAATCGGGTATATGGATCTCTCTGGTCTAAAATCATGAATCTAAAGGACTACTACCCACCTTCAGATTGAGAGAGTAGCACAAAAGGAATCAGAGCTTCTTGCTCTTCTCCTTCCCCTCCCCTCCCTTCTCTTTTTTTCTTCTTTTATTTTTGGAACATAGCTAATGTGGGAATTTGTTTTGTTTGACTACATATTTGCAATGCTTTTTCTTGCCTTCTAAATGGGATGGGGATGGGTGGGAGAGAGAGAGAGAATTCAAAACTGAAAATAAAATAGAAAAAAAACCCCTCTGATTTATTTCACTCTTCTCATGTTTGCCCAAGGTTATTTTACAGTGACAGAGTCAAACCAAGGTCCTAGTCTTTTGTATTTAAATAGAATTTTATCAAGGAAGTTAATGAAACTATTCTGGTATGTCTCAAAAATATATTGTGGGTAGTAAGATAGGAACAGGAAAAATCATTTACTACTGTGAACAGGTCATCAGTTTTGTATCTGTAACTTGAGAGTTATAAAATACTAGCTAACACACACACACACACATATATATATATGTGTGTGTGTATATATATATATATATATATATAGATATATATAATGACTGCAAAGCACTTTAAATATATTAATTCCTGTGAGCCTTTTAACTCGAGATAGTTGCTATTATTATATGTATTTTATAGATGAAGAGACTAAGTTGAGAGAAGTTACATAATTTGTCCAGAGCCACACATCTACTAAGTGTCTGAGGTAGGATTCAAACTCATATTTTCCTGATTCTAAGTCCAGCACACTATCCATTACTGCACAGATTTCTTACTCTTTTTCTTTGGCAGTTGGGGGTTTATTAAAATGTAAAATTTCTCATTTTTATGTCTGTTTCTTCTGGGTTCAAGATGTATAACACTTGACAAATTTTATGCTGTGCAGGAGAGGGTAGAATTATACATACCTCAATCTAGCTTTGAATCTCTAGTCTCATTTACCTTCTTTCCATCATCAACTTCCATTGTTAAAGTTAATAGAGGATAGGAAAATATGTCTCAGCTAAATGTTGTATTTTCCTAGAAGTCCAGTACAGTTCTGTGTACACATTAAGTAAACTTTTAATAAATGATACTAAACTTGAATTAGTATAGCCTAAAGATGTAGTAAGTGGGGTAGGGTGAGATATTTAGGCTACATTATCTTATTGACTGCAAAACTGTAATAATAGCCAGAAGAAATAACCAACTGAAATCATTTGACCAAAAAAAGGGAAAAAAGAATCATTTTTCTCTTCAAGAATTCAGGCAATTAAACTAGGAATAAATTTTATAAAAATAGAAACTAGACTTTCTTACTCCTTTCTCTGAGCGATGTGTCTCAGTCTTGGAAATGTTATAGTAAAGAGAAACCAGAGTAATTAAAGGCAAGCTTATTTCCAGTTAGTGTCAGCATCATCTATAATGGATTCTCTTAACATTGAAACTTGATAGTCAGTTACAGGATGTGGGGCAAGTCTAGTGACTCAGGAAAAGAGAGTTATGACCTAAATTACTCATTATTATTATTATTATTAACTGTTTTTGATATTCTTGTGATCTTTGTTTTTTACTTTTTTATTTAAGTGTATAAATCATAGATTTGAAAAAATACTTCTTATCTAAAGCATAGGTTTTAGCCCTCTGTCTTTTAGTAAGTCAAAAATACAAATGAAAAGGTGAAAAATGAGCATTATTGTATATTTTAAAAAGATTATCAGATTGATGACATTTGATCACAGTATTTTCACAGAATGTCTCATGTTATTGTACTAGTTTGGTGATATATTCTTACTGTCTTTTAATCTACCACAGGATTAGTAATAGCCCTAGATTTGAACTTGACACTAATTTGGATGCTTCAGTCTCTTGTGTATTCCTGGAAAAGATAAAGGAAAAAAATACTATATTTCACAAATCTGATTGGCAAATTAATATATTTTAAATGATTTAAACATGTTTAGTTCTATGACATTGAATAAAAATGTAAATTAAGATTTTGAAAAAATGTTATTTTGGTTCTTTGCAGTTAATGAATTCTATCATCCAAAATGGAGTTAGTTTGAACACACCCTTTATGTAGTATTTTAGTGATCTTTGCATAAGTTCTTTCTTTAGTAGATCATCCGAGCTCTACTTCTTTCTTTCTGAGTGACCTTGGACAAGTTGAACATCCTCTATGGATTTCATTTTCTTCATCTGTAAAATGAGTGGCTTTTACAATCATTTTAACATATCCTTTTTAACATTAGATACTGTCATCCCATGAACACTGACTTGAGGATTTCTCAAGTCATTATGATAGTTTTGATTTTTGTTACTACAAACATTTTCTAATATGATGTAAGCTTGTTGAAATAAGGATTGTTTTATTGACATAAACCCAACATCTAGCACAATGCCTAAAACATAGTAGGCTGTTAATATATGTCAAATGATGGCTTTTAGGTAATAAGCAAACAGTAATAGCAGGGAGAAGAAAGGCTTCCACAACAAACCATGTCTATTTGAAGTTGTTGTTTACGCCAACAATTCAGTGTTTGAAGTCATGAAGTTTACCAGGTAGGGCTGAATTGTAGTACCAGTTCCTTAAGTTCTTGCTCTCTCTCTCTCTCTCTCTCTCTCTCTCTCTCTCTCTCTCTCTCTCTCTCTCTCTCTCTCTCTCTCTCTCTCTCCCCCTTTCTCCCTTTCTTCTTGATTTCTTCAACCAACAGGTTTTCTTTCAAATATCCTCTTCTGGGGATTATTTCTTCCCAATATGGTCAAGGAGTTGAAAATGACTGTAATTGGTTACTAAAACAACCCCCCCCCCCCATTCTTCTAATCCCCCCTCCTTTCCTTTTTTTTTTTTTTTAGGCTGTAATGCTCTGTAAGATTATTCATTTGAATGGGGCTCTTGGAGAGTTTTAACCACATTGTAAGTTTTAAATCCAAAAAACACATGCCAAGTGTATATAGTTCATTCAGGCTGCTGTATTTTTGCATGGGAGAAAATACAGTGTCTCCAATAACAGGAAATGGTTCTTTCCAAGTTTGAAGTACAGAGTAAACACTATGCTGTGGATGAATTTTGTTGAATAGAGGAGGCATTAAAGGAGTATATGAGGTCTTTGTGATTTTGTAATGAAGTGGAATATATGATGGCTCTTTGGGATAAGAAGTGTAGTTTAACTCACTAGTTGAAGATTTTCATATGGATTTTTATTTTGGTCAGCCCTGATATATATAGTGAAGGAGACATAGGGATAAGCTTGGTTGAATCTTACTTTCTTGTGTAACCACAGGAAAGTTACTTCACTTCTATGGGCTTGTCTAGGAAGAGGTAAGGTTTTTTTCTGGGCCTAAATCTAAGAATCCAGGCAATTGTTTAGAGTAAATTTGGTAACCTATGTTTTATTTAATTATTTGCATTCACTAGATTTTTTTTCACTATTAGGAGTTAGATAGGATATATTTTTTTTTTGTTTGTTTGTTTTGCAAGGTAATGAGGCTAAGTGACTTGCCCAAGCTCACACAGCTAAATAAGTATTAAGTGTCTGAGGTCAAATTTGAACTCAAGTCCTTCTGACTCCAGGGCTGGTGCTCTATCCATGTACCACCTAGCTGCCCAGGATGTAGTTTTAAAATCTGTTGCAGAAATAATAAAATGTGTCATCTTTTTCCCTTTAGAATTTATGCTGGAACAAAATCTTTGTTTTCCTTATTGTATTGGTAGGCACCTAGGTAATAGAATTACCTCAGTTAGTTATTAACCATGTGACTCTGGGTAGACTACTTAATCTCCCTCAGCTCAGTTTCCTCATCTGTAAAATGGAAATAATAATCTATAACTCGCTGGGTTGTGAGGATCAAATGAGAAAAGATTTATAAAGTGCTTTGGAAATCTTAAAGCAGCATATAAGTGCTACTTATTATTATTGATGATTATTAATTATTAAAGTTCAATTTGTCAGCAGTGTTTTAGTTTAGCCTTTCCAGAGTTTCCTGAATGTATACAGACAGCCTTTCTGAGTTCATGGATTGTGTTATAGGAAGCATATTTTATTTCCCTAGTTTTCTAGCTTAATAATGGGTTTGAGAAATAGAATTTTCCCCTAGCCTGAATAAAAGAGGGGAAGATCTCATTATCTTTCTGCTAAAGAGCAAAATTTAATCCATAGTTTTCAAGAAATTCATAGACGATGAAGATAATACAATGAAATGAATGAAATATATGGGTTTATAGAATATTGCTTATATGGACTTGATTTTTAAAGTGCTTTTTACATTCCTATGAAATAAACAGAATAAAATCAACCCAAAATAAATATTTTATAAATATCAATAATTCTTGCTGTATTTGCTTATAGAAGTAAGGATTATTCTACTACTAGTTATTCTAAAAATGGTCCCCTCACTCTACAATTTGTTAAATAAATTAATTGAAAAAATAATGTCTAGGATCTAAAAAGGGGTGGAGAAAGCAAAACTTTTATCAACTTATTGCTGCAATTTATGGGCAAAAGGTAGCAAATGTATTTAACCCATATTTGTCCCTGTGTTTTTCTTGAAAATGCATTTATACATGTTTGTACATACATAAGCTATATTGCATTATTCACTGTCATGGGGAGGGGGAAGGGAGAGGGAGAGAAAAAATATGTAATTTACAAACTTACAAAAAAGATGAATATTGAAACTATTTTTGCCTGTAATTTGAAAAAACAAAATAAAATAGCATTTAAAAAACAAAGGAAATGCACATTCTAAATTCAAACAGTGAGTGTGATAGATATTTGCACTTATGTAAGCCTGTACTCTTCTTCTGTGCACATTTTTTTAAGATTTTTTTTTTTGCAAGGCAAATGGGGTTAAGTGGATTGCCCAAGGCCACACAGCTAGGTAATTATTAAGTGTTTGAGACCAGATTTGAACCCAGGTACTCCTGACTCCAGGACCGGTGCTTTATCCACTGTGCCACCTAGTCGCCCCCTCTGTGCACATTTGAAATGAAGATTGAATTTTGAATTTAAAGGAGGGGCTGTCAGGAGGTCTTACCATGGAGTAAATGTTAAGCAAAAAAAATTTTATACTCTTAGAAATAATTTCTAGTAGCATTCTGGGTATTTGATTATCATGGAAAGGGAAAGATCTTGATTATGCCACAACCCAGGACTGTGATTTTAAGAAAATTGCAACTCTCTAGACCTTATTTCCTTAGCTTTTAAATGGGGGCTTGCACTAAGTGGTCTTAATACAATTTTGTTTATAATATACTATTTTGACAATATTATATAATACAGACCTATAAAACAGTATTTGCATAACATGCAACTATATCATCTATCATTTCCACAAAACATCCTTTCTTCATGTTACATTGTGGCCTGCATTCCGAATCACCATTCCTTCTACTAGCTGTGTAGGAAGATTCAAATTTGGGCATATTCTACTATGTTAGAAATCAATTAATCTATAAACATTTAATAAGTACTTCCCTTGTTATAGGTACAAAGAGGCAAAAGATAATCCCTGCCCTCAAAGAGTTTACAGTCTAATTGGAGGGACAACATGCAAGCAAATGTATATAAAGTAAGTTAGGAAAGCAACTTGGATTAAAGGGTTGGGGAAGGCTTTCGGTAAAAGATGGGATTTTTGTTGTAATTTAAGGAAGCCACAGAGGTCAGTAGGAGAAATAGAGGAGGGGAGAATATTCTAGGCATGAGTTTCAACCAAAGAAAATGGCAAGAAGAGATGGAGTGTCTTGTTCATTGAACAGTCTCCTCTAACCTGCAAGAAAAGCTTTGACTATGACCTTGGGAACAGACAGAATCTGTTTTTTGAAGACAAACTTTGCTGGTCACTGAGAGATAAGTCACCATTAGGCTGACCATCTTGTATTGAAACTTTCTTGATCTCAACAACCCATGAAACAGGGAAAAATTAGAAATGGTTTTCATTTCTCTGTGGCCACCTTGTGCTTTTCTGCAGTGACAGTGGCAAAATGGGAGTAAAGGAGGCAGAGGGTGCGAAGTATCCCACAGTTTTTAAGGCTATTCATGCATCTTGATGATTATTAGTTCTCTAAGTATGAAAATTCTTGTTCAGTGACTAATAAGTGGACATGTTGTTAGAGGAACTAAATTGTATTAATCTTGCTATAAGTTCTTGCTTTAAATTAAGTAAGAAGAAAGGAGGAAATGACAGTTAAACAGGATAGCTCATATAAAAAGAAATTAGTTGATAGCATAGACTTTATTATATCCCCCAAAGCTATAAGCACTATTATTTTATGGAATATTTTCTCATTATATATTGTAATCCTAATACTCATTTGTAAGACTACCTAGTAAATAGTTGCAGCTGTGTACCAATGTGGTTTGGTGAGATAGTAGAGGAATTTTATGAAGTACTTATAACCCCTCCAGATTAAATCAGTATATATTCTGATGTTTGATGACTTTGGTGAAAAGGTGGAAATGAGAAAAATGTAAGGGAAAATATAATTCAGAAAAAATTGTCACATTCAATTTAGATCAATATATACAATACGACTAACAGACTGCCTTCTGTGGAGGGGTCGGAGGAGAGGGAAGCAAGAATTGGGGAAAAATTGTAAAACTCAAAATAAATTTAAAAAATGAGAGAGGTTGATGTATTTATTATAAATAAAGAAGAAAGAATATTAATTATATAAATATAATTTATAATTTCAATTTTAGCCTGAATTATTTTTATCCTGAATTATTTAATTAAGCTACTGTAAAATTTTAAATGGAAATAAACAGTGGACACAAATTTCAACAGACTATAATTTCTTCTAGAAATTAAACCAGTATAACCTAATTACCATAAGGAGAAGACCAAAAGAGTCTGGGAAGTACCTGAGTCAGCACATAATTTGACTTGCAAAATAGGGAAAGATGACCAACAAGGGCGACAGCAGGTTAGAATATAAAGCCATTTTGTAAAACTTTATGAAGGATAATAGATGATTATGGGCAGTATCATCTTGTAAAGCAGAGAGTAGCAGTGGAGGATAAAACCAATGTTAAGAAACCTTCACAAAAAACAAAACAAAACAAACCTGATATCTTATTGTCTGATCTTGCTATCTCTTATACTTTATGTTTCTTCCTTAAGGATATGATTTCTCTCTCATCACAATCAATTTGGATCAATGTATACCATGGAAACAATGTAAAGACTGACAAATTGCCTTCTGTGGGGAGGTTGGGAGGAGGGAAGTAAGATTAGGGGAAAAATTGTAAAACTCAAAATAAATAAAATCTTTAAAAAAAAACAAACAAAAAAGAAACCTTCACAAGATATCCAACTCAGCAAAATTATACATAGGACATTCAAAGATGAAAACTAAAAGAGTACTATTAGCAGGAAAAAAATGGAAAAAAATGTGCAAAACTTGTTATAACAAACTATTTTATCCATTAAAGATAATGGAACCTCTGTTCTTGAACTCTAATATCACATTCTCTGAATTGCCTACAGAAGTAGTAGAGATGGCAGTAAGAACAATCAGTCATTAAACATTTATTAAGTGTTTATCATTTGCTTGTCACTGTGCTAAGTACTGGGTGTACAAAGAAGGGTAAAAAAAAAATAGTTCCTCCTCCTAAAGGAGTTATAAGAGAGTCTAAAGGGAGAGGCAACATGTACACAACTAAGTACAAACCAGTTACAGGCTGAATGAGAAATAATCACCAGAGGAAAACATTGGAATTAAGGGGATCAAAAAAATCTAAGGTGAGATTTTTTAGCTGGGATTTGAAGGACATCCAGGAAGACAGGAGACAAAGATGAGAGTGAGACTATTCCAAAGATCACTTTAACAGCTGATGGAAGATGAGCTGGAATGAAGAAAGACTGACTGGGAGACTAACTAGCAAGGCTTTTGCAATGGTCTAAGCTGGAGGAGATAAGAACTTGTCCCAAGCCTTGACAACATAATGGCTATGTGGTATGAGAATGAGGAATCAAGGATAAAACCTTAATTGGGAAATGAGTGACTGGGAAGATGATGGTGGCTCTTGAGAGTAATAGGAGTTTGGAAGGGGTAAGGGTTTGGTGGAAAAGATAATGAGTTCAGTTTTGGACATGTCGAGTTTAAGTTGTCTACAGTTTGGTTTGTCCAATGGACAATTGGAGATGTGAGATTCGAGGTGAGCAAAGAGGTTAGGGATGAATAAGTAGATTTGAGAATCATTGGCACAGAGTTGAAAACTGAATACACTGAGGAATTATATATCACTAAAAAAATTATTCAACCACAAATGACCATCTGATAATAAGCATCAACTGAGGCATAAAACAGGGAGATGTTTGCTTACCAAAATAATGTTACTATGATGGAGGAGCTAGCAGTACAAAGTACACATTGAGGAGGTATTCCCTGTGGATGGTGAGGTCCTCCAGATGCACCCATTTACAAATGACATCATGTTGATTACATCAAGCCTCAAGAAACTAAAGATCCTCCTAGAAGTATTTTATAATCATTCTAAGAAATTGGCCTGTCCATCTCCACAGGAGAAGCCAGATGGAAGAAGATGCTTTTTGTCTAGGTTACAATACGACACTCTACACACCTGGTCCAACATTGTTGAACAGAAGATGGATGGATTTCTTTTGGAAAATTGCAAAGCACTTTCACCCACCTCTGGAGCTTCCCATAACAACAGAGATCCTTTTTTTTTTCAGTTCAAGAATTGTACTACTGTTGCTATGTGGCATTTAAGACCTGAAATACTAATTCTGCTGAAGAACGAAAGATGAACATCCCATAGAGAGTCATAGAAAGGCATGTGAGTAGTCTGCACCATCTAGTCAATGAGGGACTCCAGAGGATATCATTAGAGAATTCAGTGACTGAAGGAAAAGATGGACTGGTCAGAGACTTAGATGACAGGTATATAGTCAGAGTGAGCTACTGGTACCCTCTTGAAACTGATGTCATGGCTGACATTTGGGAGGACATGAATGAAAATCATATAGAACAGGCATGGATAGACTGTCCCTTGGAAATCCCAAATCAATTAGATTACAGAGTCATTTGAGAATCTGAGTTTCTATCATTTGACAGCAAATTGACTAGGCCATTGAGGTCCATAGAAGATTAGATGTTTCTGGGAATGGTATGATATGATATTATATTATATTCTAGGCACCTAGTAGATATTATTTAAATATTTGTCAATTTAAATGCAAATGAACATATGCTTTTATGAAATGTTTAATTTTATGGAATGCTTAATTTTTTATAGAGCATATTTTATTTAATTTTATGCCAGATAGCAAGTGATATGAATTAAAAAGGTAAGATAAAATAGTTTTAACAAGCTATTATTGTTGTTCCTTTACTTGTAATTGCTAATTATAGTAAATAATGAATGTTAGGAAGAGAATTCATTCATAGGAGGTTTCAGACCCTAAATGTTGTATGATTCTTTGTATTCTAGGAAACTACTCTTGATGACTTCCCACTTTTATCCTATTTAATTGTTAAATATGTTTTTCTTTTTTATAATTCTCAAATTGTTATTATTGGTTCAAGAAAAAATACATTTATTGCATGTATTTTATTTTAATTTGCTCTCATTTCAAAATAAATTATTGAGTGTTTGGGACATTGGATTTTTATTTCTGTTTAGTTTTCTCTTTCTTTTGTCAGGGTCAGTTGGGGTGGGGAGGAGACTGAAATTCATGATATCTTAAAGCAGTGTTACAACTTTCCAAAGACTGTCTCTAAAACTGTAGCTGCCAGAAGTTTTACTTGAGGAGGTGATCTTTCTAAAATTTTAAATATGAGGAACTAAATACATATACTCTTCATCATTGAAGAGTATGAATTTTGAAAGGATCACAGGCAAAAAACTATGAGTATAATAGGCTCATAAGATTTAGCAATGAAAGAGACCTTCTATATCTTGTCTAAATTTTTTTTCTGATTTTGAAATTCTGTTTCTATAAGGTATGATTAAAATATTTGAGTCATTGTTAATTTTTTTACTACATTTTGCAAATTTTTTTTAAGGAGTTCTATTCTTGAGAGAAACTATTTTTGAAATAAATATTTGGATTAACTGTTCCCAAGATTCTGGTTTGTTAGATATTTTTATTTAAGGATTGCTTTTTTGGTCATATTTTGGTCATATTTCTTGTTCATTTGATTAATATATTTTATTCTCTTGAGATTTTCTGACTTGTTTTGTGTCTTTTGTGGTTAGGTGTGGGTTGGAGTGGATAAAGTGCTGAAGGCTATTTGGCAGTGTGGTTTGGTGTCATAGTGGTCTTGTGAAAGGAGCCACAGGGGAAAAAGGGTTAGGCCACTTGGGTTCTAGCTCTGGTTCTGTCAATAAATGTGTGACCATGATGTTTCCTCAGCTGTAAAGGTGGTATAGCAATTCTCTTCCACTTTGAATCAAAGGGATTTTTTTTGCAGATAATACTTTAAACAAGAAAGTGTTTTGTTGAGTCAGAAGGGTTATGGAAATGCAAAGTGGCAATATAATTATTTATGAAAAGCTTCATTATGAGTTATTTAATTTTGGCATAGAATAAAATAGTGTAAGAAATTTATTAAATGTGTTTCTAAAAAACTTAAGTATAAAAGGTTTTGCTTCTCCTCGCTCTAAGTAGTCAGTAAGCAGTCTACCAATGTGCTTAAATGAAAAATATCCTTGCATCTATTTTTCCCCTCTTTATTCTCACTGTTGTCTTTCTGATTCATATGTTCATCACCTTCTGTCTAAATTATAGCCATAGGTCTCTCTTTCTCTAGTCCCTCTCCAGTCCAGTCTGTTTTAGGAATGCTGCCAAATTAATCTTAAGACAGCACATTTATCATGCCTGTTCAGGAAGCTTCCCATGTATTACCTGAAGGACAAAGGCCAGATCTACCTTTGTTGATTGTAGATGTCACTGATTTCTGTTTTAACTCTTTGCTCCAGGTAGACTAATGCCTAACATGTTGAGCTTATTCCTAACTTAAGATCTTTGTGGCCTCCTGGGATACCCTTCACCCTATGTTTTAGTTATCCAACTCATACCTGATAGTCTTATTGAAGCTTGACCTGCTCCACTGAGACTTTTTTTAAACTTCATTGATTTCCCTTTTCAAGGAATTTCCCACAGTATTTATTTTAGTTTCTTTTTTTGTTTTAACATTTAATTTTAGATGACTTGCCATCACCATTAAGCAATCTGTATTTTATGCATAGATATTTTATCTTCAACTTGACCCTCTGGGCCTTCAGAGGATAAGATTTCTTTTGTAGAGAGTTCCTGTGGCACTAAGAGGGTAGGTGACTTTTCAAGGGTCACAGTCACTTTGTGTCACAGGTAATACTTAGTTTCATGTTTACTTAGCTTAAAGACTGGCTCCCTATCATTTACGTATGTATACCCCTTACTTCCTCTCAATAGTATTACTTAAGGAACTTGATTTAATTAAATAAATTAATTAACTTATTAATTATTTTCATAAGCTAGTGAATGCTATTTAAGTGTATGAAAAATATTAATTTAAGGTTCCCCTGTAATATTATTTACATTATTAAACTAAAAGCTGTCTTTATCATTGATCTAGTCAGAAAAGTTTAGAAACCTACTGTTATAGTTCTCACTCTTTGGCCATCTAATATTTCAGGCAACTTTAAAAAAGTAATAATTATGCTAATAACTCATATATATGTGTATATATAGTATATATATAAATACCATACATGTACATACACAGTGTGTATATGTATGTATATCTGTAATTTTAGAGGTTGTAAAGTTCTTTAAATACTTTTTCTCTTGATCCTTATAACAGTCCAGTGAAGTAGGTCCTATTATTACCTTTTATTATTTCTCTTCCCCTTCTATACCCTATCTTCTCTTTTCCTCTCCCACTACTATGAGGCTGTTTTGTATGTTTTGTATGATTATATATAAGTGTAATAGACTTTTTTTCTTTGCTTTCTTTTTTTTTTTACTTTTTTTTATCTTTACTGAATTCCATCTTTCTAATATTCAGTTTAATTTTTTTTTTTAGGTCTTTAGGCAAATGGGGTTAAGTGGCTTGCCCAAGGCCATACAGCTAGGTAATTATTAAGTGTCTGAGACCGGATTTGAACCGAGGTACTCCTGACTCCAGGGCTGGTGCTTTATCTACTGTGCCACCTAGCCACCCCCTTTTCTTTGCTTTCCAAGTCGATGGGGGGGGGGGGGGTTGTCTCAGGTTCCTCATCTGTAAAATACTGGTACTTATGTGGTTTGTGAGAAGAGTGCTTCAAAAACTGGGGTACTATGTAAATGAGTTTGTTTATAGAACAGAGTTCAGCTAGGCCAGATACCTTGAATTTGTGACTTTATCAGTGTGGATTCTCCATCTACTGGTGAACATTGTAGCCTAGTCATCCTCAGCAGGTAAACCAAATACTTGTTGAATATGGTCATGTATGCCCCACTGTCTCATGTGATATCATGACAGTTATTGCTCTGTCATATGCCTAGTAATCAGGACTGTGTTTTTTTGTGGTATTGATTTTATGTATTTTGTACATTTATGTATTTTATTATTTTATGCAAATGTTAATGATATTAACTAAGATAATATTGAATCACATGTTATTAGGAGAAAGATATTGCTAGGTCCATTAGACGTCAATCCCACTTCCTACTTTGAGTTATCAAACAATAACAATCACATTTAAATCCTTTTTCCCTTTCTTCAAAACACTTAAACTTTGTATAATATCTCCTTGCTACTTAATTGAAGTTATTAATCCTTTTGATTAGTCTGCTGATTCTCTAGGGTTTTCTGAGTCAACTCTCTTATGTCATTTACACATAATTCAGTTCTTCATTTAAAAAGATCCCCAAACTTGACCTAATTTTATTTTTTCACCTGAACCTTATTGTTTTTGGATGTTGTTATTAATATTATTATTTGGCTATCAATAATATAAAAGAGTTTTTCATTAGTTTTTAAAGTTAATTTATCAATTTTTTAAGTTTTTTTTTGCAAGGCAGATGGAGTTAAGTGGCTTGCCTAAGGCCACACAGCTAGGTAATTATTAAGTGTCTGAGAGCCGGTGCTTTCTCCACTGCGCCACCTAGCCGCCCCTAATTTATCAATTTTTATTTGTTTTTTTTTTTTTTTTTGTGGGGAAGGCAATGGGATTAAATGACTTGCTCAGGGTCATACAGCTAGGTAATTATTAAGTGTCTGAGACCAGATTTAAACTCAGGTCCTCCTGACTCCAGGGCCAGTGCTCTGGATTTTGGATTTTGACAAGTATTTTGAGATGTAGCTGCATTTCCAAATGGGAGCCTTTATCATGGGCTCATATTTGAATGTTTATGACGTACCTTATGATGTCCTTAGAAATAATAGGGTGATGACTCACTGTACTGTGTAAATCTTAGCAGCCGAGTTACCCCAGCTAGGGAATTTGATCAGTTCCTTTTGATTTTATCTAAAATGACTCAGAGATTCAGGTCTTGTGAGGAAGAAATGAGAGAGGAGAGAGAAAAGCAAGAAAGTATCACTAGCTAACTGACCTGCCTAGCATTAGATAATGTCTGTTGGAGCTTTTTTTCAGTGTTTCCAAGAAAGATGTAGTATAAGTATGGAAAAATAGTATTAATGATTTTGAGGTTGGAGAGCACTTTCCATATTCTTTGTTCATGGTGCTGTTTATGGTTTGTTTTGGAGAAAAAATGAAAGCCAGAGTATGTGTGAGCTTTGAGAAATTCAGCTTATGTTGAATCATGATTTTGAGGGTGGTGAGGTGAGAGAGAAAAGAGTGATATAAGATGTGTGTTTAGGGAACTCAACTGTTGTTTTTTCCTTTTTGAAAATAAAAATAAAGGTTCTTAAACCTTATTGTTCTCTCTCCTTGAATGAAAAGCAGGAAGAAAATATGCTAGCTGGAGGCTGCTCTTCCTCGCTTTTCCCCCTTCATTGTGTTTTGCCTTTCTTTCTTCCCTCCATCATCATTTTTCTATAATTTTTTTCTTCCCCCCGTCCCCCCGGCAGCTCCATTTCCTTAACTGATGTTTGGTAGACATCAATTCTACTTCCTACATTCCTAATTGAAAATGGATGTCAGAAGGACCTGGAGTGCAGGAACATCTCTACAGAGATATTGCTCATCCTGAATGACGGTTCTTCCCAACTCAATCTAATGGGGAAACTGAACCGGGAGGGGGGCGGCTTGTTCTGTGCAGAGCTGCAGATGCAGAATGAATAATTCACGTTGGGTTAATTCACAGAATTTAGAGTTGCCCCCTAGGATTTAGAGCGGGGAAGCAAGAGTTCATTCAGTGTCTAATTATCTCATTCAACAAATGAGGAGACATGGAGTGACTTGTCCAAAGTCACTCAGGTGGCAAGGAGCAAATCTGGGATTAGAATTCAGTTCCTCTAGCTAGCATTGTACCATTACACTATATCATTTCACTTGTGTTGAGGGGAGTGTCCAAATAAGTCCTTAGTGTTCATTTGTAATTTTATAGAACAGAATATTTTGATAGTCACTAATCACTTATTTGTGAGTGAATTATTTGCTTTGAGGAGTTTTTTCCTTTTTTGGTCCTGTGAATTTAGTGTTCTACTCTAGGTCATTTCTGGAGATGAAATTTCCTCTATCATTTTCCTGTACCAAATCAAGGGCCCTGAAATTTATAATTTTAGGCAATGCTGGGGGTGGGGTGGGACTGAGAGATTACCCAGGGACCCAAGAAAGGAGCCATAATCCTAGGAAGTCTATGCCAAGCTCCCCTTTGAATTTGAGGTCCACCACTGCAAGTTGTGAACTTCTTTCCTCTGTGTCTGGACTAACCTGGATTGTAATCCTCATCAACTTGAGGAAGGATTGGAATCAAGGAACAATCTGAAGGACTGTGTGAATGTCTGAGTGTTTGTATGTAATTATGTGTCTTTGTTCTTCAAAGCCAAATATAAATGACTTTTACTAATTTTTATTTTCTCAAATATTATGTGTCTACTGTACCAGGTGATGGGGTTATATATATATATATGACAGACCTTGCTCTTGATACAAGGTAATAGAGGAAAAATATGTACACAAGTAAATAAGAGAGGAGAGGAAATAATTATCAAATGAAAAAGAGTGCTGTAGGCAAAGTGCTACTAGCTTTTGAAAGAGAGGAGTGTTATTCTGACTTGGGAGAGCCAGTTTGAATTATGTAATGCCTTAGATAACCTTTTCTCTTCCTCTTTTCCCCTCTCCCAATAATTTTGAGAGAAAATATAGGGGCTACTAGGTGGTTCAGTGGATAGAGCACTGGCCCTGGAGTTCAAATCCAGCCTCAGTCACTCAGTAATTACCTAGTTGTGTGATCTTGGGCAAGCCACTTAACCCCATTACCTTGCAAAAGCGAAAAAAAAAAAGAGAGAAAGAAAATATAGCAGGTTGTTTAAAAGATAGAGACTTTAAGAAATATTCACTACTCAATGATGGTGTGATATATGTGATCTGCCTACTAGTAATTCTTCTGAATAACAAGACTTTAAAAAATACTTAGTATTCTTAAAACCTGGATCTCAGGTTTTTATTTAAAACCTTATTTTCAGGCACCTTTAAATTCTGAAATTGTGATAATTTGGTTAGAAGGTGAGCTAAATTTTACCTTTGTAAGGTAACTGACTGTAAAGCAAGGGTTTATTAGGCAAATTCATAGTGTAAAAATGATAAAAAGCATACTTAGCATTGATTGATGGATTTGTGCACAACCTTTACTCCATTAACTAATGGGGAAAATTGTGCTTTATACTAGAATAAAAAAACTAGAAAAGCTTTCACTGAAAGAGTTATGCTAAAACTAAATTAGGAATGGAATCACTTTGCCCTCAGGACATTAGTAAACTATCTGGTCATTATTCTGTTTCTCTTTTTCCTCCCTCAATCACATTTATAATTGTTTTGATTTTGACCCAATTTTAGAGAAAATGTAGTGGGATGTTGAAGTGCTAGAGTAGAGACTTTTCACCAGGAAGAGTTAGATATTCAGTGTCCATGATCTCTTGATAGATGAATCTATTTGACTAGAGAGGTTTCCAAAAAATAAGCATTCTTCTAAATACTTAGTATTCTTAGAGATGATCTGGGCTGTCTGTAAAAATGATTAGTTTGAAGTAGATGTTTTTTTGAAAACTTTTAAAGCCTTTGTTCATATGAAGCCCTTAATAAAAATTTAAGCTTAATTTTACCTCACACATTTTTCTCATTCATTTTCACTATTTTCAGATATTTGACTTGGTCACCAATTCCTAAATCCACCCTTTTATGATTCTTTACTTGGTTACTTTGTGAACTTGGATTAAGTAAAACTTGTATTTTTAAAATAATATTCTTTAATTTAACCTTCATGAATTTAGATGGACATTCTTTTGGTTGGTACAAATTCATGAGGTCTTGCATTATTTCTATAAAAACAAAGAAAGAAGTAGTTGGCTTTTGCTAAAAAATTTCTTTGATCAAGAGATATTTTAGACTATAATTTGGGTGAAATTTGTACACATGCAATTTATCTACGTACCACAGTATGAGTGGGGTGTTTGCTGGTGCAACTTTTATTGGAGAAACATATATTGGAATCAGCAAGCACCATATGCCCCATTTTTTTGCTAACAGTGCAGATCATGTGCATATATTATTGGGGGGCAGGAATTGTGTAGAGCATTTCAGCTGTCTTAAATGATCTCCATCTTGCTCTTACCACAGAATCTGCTGTTCTCCAACTGTCTTTTCCTCTGATGCTAATTATAACTTTTTCATCTTAGTCTATACTCTTCCTCTTTTTCTTGTAGTTAGAAATATACCAAACTCTTAACTGCCAGTGATTTTTTTGGGGAGGGGGGAATTTCATTTGATTTATGTTAAAAAAAAAAAGATGTGCAGAAATTAGTGAATCTGTATTTATCAATGGGAGTGGTGGGGTGGGAATGGTATTATGTAGGATGGTAAAATGATTTTTCTGACCAATGAATCAGAGATGTTGTTCAGAAGTAATGTGATCTATAATAACTTTTAAGATTAGTTCATTTAAGCTACTTACTTCCTATTTAAATGAACATATTTTTCATCTGTCAGTCAGTATAGCAAATTTATCTGAAATTACAAGTAGGTTATACATTTTTCTTTTGTTATGTCTTGATTTTCTCAGTGTAATGACTAGATAGTTTGCTGATGTCTTGAATGTACTGAGAGTTAAGCGATTCTATTTATAAATTGGTTTAAACATACTTTTTTTCAGAAAGATGATTGATATCTTTTTATTCTGGTCTAAGGCTTAGCTTTTCTGTTGCTATTTTTGTAACTTTTATGGAGAAGGTTGGGTTTTTGAAAGTTTCTAAAATTTTTTTTTTTATTTATTTAGGGCAATGGGGTTAAGTAACTTGCCCAAAGTCATACAGCTAGGCAATTATTAAGTGTCTAAGCTTGGATTTGAACTCAGGTCCCCCTGACTCCAGGGTCAGTGGTCTATCTATTGGTGTCACCTAGCTGCTCCCTTAGTTTTTCTATTTGTTGAGGAGAAAAAGGTTTTTTTAAATAGATTTTATAGATTATAATTTTGTCATGATTATAAATTATTCCTCTGATAGTTTTGCAACAAGATTTGTAATAATTTCATTCAGAATTCTTAATTTTTTATAACAAAATTGTCCATTTTATCTTTGGTATCTCTCTTTGTGGCTTATGATCATGAACTCTTCTATCCATAGATATATGTCATTTCTTCTTTGCCCTTCTAATTTGTTTATATCATTCCTTATTTCTACATCACCTATCCATTTTGAGCTTATTTTGGTAAATCGTATAAAGTTTAAATCTAGTTTTTAATCAGACTATTTCCAGTTTTTCCCCTCTAGCAATTTTGAAAAGAGTTTTTAAAAAAATGTATCTAGCTTAGCTTAAATGCAGTTTCTATCTTTTGCCCTTTGGTGTAGAAAAGGTTTTTGTTTTTGTTTTCAGGGAATATACAGCACATGGTTTTGTCAAATGTGTAATTGTGTAAAACTAGTTATCACAGTGGTCAAAATTGCCAGTATGATGAGTTCATAATATTTCAGAGGTAATGGGTGGATTTGGGAATTGGTGACCAAGTCAAATACTTGAAAGTAATAAAAATGAATGTGAAGAAAGTGGGAGGTAAGATCCAATGTAAATTTTTAAAAACCTTTTCTGAGCAAGGCATTCTGTGATAGGAATGATAGAACATCAGCTTGGCATCTGTTGAAGGAGCCTTGAACTGGTCAAACTAGTCAAACAACAAAAACCAACAATGAACAGTCAGTGAAGAGGTTTTCATGGCTTGAGTTCCTCAGTAATTGTTTTTTTCATTTCTTTAAAAACTTTGCATTGTAGAATTAAGTAAAAAAGCATTGAGTTCCCTGACTTGTTTAGAGAGCTGAAAACAGACTGCCCTTTTCCCCCAAACCCCTCAAGAAAATTATCTGAAGTTCTACTTACTTCTAGGCTGTGTGAATAATTATATTCACTCACTCCACAATTAGCACTTTGTATCACTGTACACCTGCAGTGGCTTTCTTCCAAACCATGGCGAAGCTTGCTGTAAACCTTTTCCCACAGATACTATCTGGGCACACTGACTGTTCAATACTGAGAGGCACTTTGGTTAACATAATGTGCAGGTGTTAAAATCTAGGCTTGTAGGCCACACTTTGGTTAATGTTCATAGAGGAAGAAGAAGTGTTTGCAGATTTACTGGGGCCTCCATTATAGATCCCTTTATATGTACAGTCTTTTGTTTGGGATGAGTTGTCGGCCATTCATTCATCTAAGTCACTATTGCTTGTATTCGAGACTTTAATTGCTTGGATATCAATAAGTATGTATGAATTATACTAGTGCTGTAAGCTGCTACCTTTATTCAGTATCTTTACAAAGTGATGGATCATCCAGGCTTGGGATCTGATGGATAAGGTCCTCAATAATAAGTTTACTTTTTTGGGGAGTCACTCAAAACTTTTTTTGTGGTACAAGTAACCCATTTCAGCTTTAATTGTGCATTAATTGCTTATAATATAGAGACTGTCTACTGTATAAAATATTAGACTATCAGATTTCTTGTTCTTTAGCAGCTTGTTTGTTATTTTAATACTTTCATTGTTTGTGCTATAATTGGAAAGCTCAGTTGCTTAGAGCACCAAATTCTATTCTTTCTCACTTCTTTCTCCTTTATTCAACGATCCTTCATATTACAGTCAGAATAATTCATTATAAATTTGAATTGATCTGATTTTGTCACTTCTTTTCTCAAATATCCTCAACAACTCTGTTGAATGGTGTCAGAGTCCCTCTTACCGTTTGAGATTTTTAGCCTTAAGTTGAAATTCCCTTTTCATGAATTCTGTGGTTCAGTCAGACATATCCTTTACTTTCCTTCTTTAAATGTTGTTAAGTTCTTCCTTAAGCCTAGAATGTCATTCCATCTCCCATCCCATCTTTTAAAAGTTCAGTTTAGCTGCTACCTCCTCCAGGAAACTTTAACAGATTAATAATTTTTTTCCTTTGACCCTACATCTTGCTTTTTTTTTTTTTTACAATGTTATCAAATTTACTCTTAAGATATTATGTATCATAGTTATATAAGTTCATTTTTTATCTTCCTACTTGGCAGTAAACAATAAGAGAATTATGTTTCTTCCAAACTTTGTATTTTTCTTAGTCTACTATATAAAATAGGCACTTAATAAATATTAGTTGAAGGAACAGATGTTTTCTTGGTAATTGAAAGAAGAACCAGATTCAAAACTGGATGGATATTTTGGTGAGGTCCATTTTGACTTCATTTATGGAAAACTTTTTGAGAATTAGAGCTGTCTAAAAATGGAATGGGTTCTTTATGAGTTTTCTACTAAAGGAAGTCTTAGAGTAGAGGCTGGTTGATCACTTTTCAGGGATTTCAGATAAAAGGGATTCCAGTTCGAAGAGCATCTTTGATTCCTTTCAGTTCTGAGGTCCTATAAGTTCTTTTGTGAGTGTAAGTTAACGTTGTTCCATTCCATTGGTATTAGGGACTATTAGGTATCCACTGGTTTTAGGATTATCAGCCTACCCACTTCCCCATTCCAACAGACACACACACACACACACACACACACACACAAATACACACAACAAACAAACATGAACACATGTACACTATCTTGATCAACTGCCTTACAAAAAATGCTAAGTTACAGTGGAGAGTAATAAGAAAATATGTCTAGTTCAGTGTAAAAATAACTATAACTCAAAACAAAAATAACTTGTGTTTTTGGGAGTGATTTGTGTGTGATACTGTTATAAACGATGGATTTTGAGTTAAAGAGGAATACTCAGGGGCAGCTAAGTGGCGCAGTGGATAGAGCACCGGCCCTGGAGTCAGGAGTACCTGAGTTCAAATCCAGCCTCAGACACTTAATAATAACCTAGCTGTGTGGCCTTGGGCAAGTCACTTAAACGCCTTGCAAAAAAAAAAAAGAGGAATACTCAAGGACTCCCTGTTAGGAGTGGGAACATATACCAGTAGTGTATATTATGCTTAGGTTATCTAAAAGGGCCACTTTCCTTGTGGCCTGTTATTAAGAGTACTAGAATAGTAAGTTAAAAAACCTCCTTATCTACAATCATCCTGAGTGAATGAGTGGAAATCATCAGATAAGCCTTGATGAAAACTATCTTTGAAATTCATCTAACTTGTGGTTGAGAAGTAGGGAAATTACATAAGAGGTTGCCATGGTGATTTTCCATCAATTTGTTTTAGTTAACTCCTTTATGAAAGAAAGGAGACTGACATTTGTGCCATTCCATTGTGAGTAGCTATCATGGTAACTCTATTCTTTTTTTTTTTTGAAGTTTTTGCAAGGCAAATGGGGTTAAGTGACTTGCCCAAGGCCACACAGCTAGGTAATTATTAAGTGTCTGAGGCTGGATTTGAACTCAGGTACTCCTGACTCCAGGGCCGGTGCTCTATCCACTGCGCCACTTAGCTGCCCCTTCTGTTCTTAAAAATTGGAATAATTAGTACATGTTGTTAATCTGCTTCTCAGCATGCTTCCCGTCCTGGTGGTTAAAGTTGACTTGAATGGATTATTAGTATTTCCTTACAGATCAATTCAAGTCAACAAGTCTTTGTTAAGTCTTTTCTGGGTACCAGCTTCTTACACTTTTATTCTCTCATTATACCCTATTTCCCATGTCATGTCCACCTGAAAAAATGTATTAACATTTCTGATTATTCTTAACATATTCATAAATCTGATAATTTAATTTGTGATGTTATTTAATGCCATCTGTGCAATTGAACATGTATACCATTTCTTTTCAGTAAGTTTAAACTTTACCAGCTTTCACAGAGCTTAAGTAGAACATTAGACAATATGATGAACTACCTTTAAACTATAGGAGTATAATTAACCACTAATGAAAGTCATCCTCCCAAGTATAATTTGGCAAGTCTTTTTGTTTTTTAATTATTTTTGAATTAATACAAAATAATAAATTGATAAGGAAGCATTGTTTTTAAAGGAGTTATCATTCTGTCACTCTTTTATTAAAACTTCTCCTTGAATATATCCCTGGTAAGGCCCTTGGAATACTTTTAATACCACAGCCCTCTTTCCTTTATGACCTGAATCTCACATTTTCTGAATTCTGTACTCATGGAAAATTTAGGGTTAAAATTTAAGTAATCCTTAAAGTGTTTTAAACATAGTTTTTTCCCCTCACAATGAAAACCTCCTGCCTTCCAATTGACTTGTTTCACACAAATGCTTTCATTACTGAGACCTGTCTTTGCAATTCTTTTTCTTCTGCCAAGAATAATGGGAAAACCCTCTTATCTTGGATACTATTTTTCTCTTCAGTTAGAATCCAAGTCTCTGTGAGTCATTAACAAGTATTTAGGGGCAGCAGTGTATTTGACTATACTGCTGTTGCCAATCTTTAGTGGATTTTTTTCCTCTTGTGCTTAAATATGGTCCCAGTATGGACACTGGGGAGTGATTTTCCAATTTCTAACTCCTTGTTTATCATTTTTTTAAAGGTTATCTCTCCATTTTATTAGTAAGTTCCTCTCCTGCAAACTATCCAAATATTGGCCTTGTATTTACATCTCCAATTTTGCCAACTAGCATATATTTTTTAAAAAAATATATTTTACTATGGAATTGAGTCATCAACAAAAATCAACATTTCCAAATGCAGAGGAAGAGAGAAAAAGAAGACTAGAGCAAACCTTGAATCTGCCATCTTCAACCTTATTTTTAAAAAAATAGATCTCAAATTTCATTTGACAATACTAAGATTGCCTTTCTTGTGTGTATTCTGTGAAGAACTTTCTATAACATTCTGTGTATTTTTGAATGCTTCATTGATGCTCTTTCCTTATTTAAAAAAATCATTATCTTATAAGGCTTTATTTAGCACTGTATCCATTAGGGACTCAATAAATAGAATTTGTTCCCAAGGGTGCCAAATAAGGCTTTATAGCTTTATGCACTAGTCTATTTAATGTAAGCATCTTTTTATTGAGATAGTAATATTCAGTGAAAGTAAACCTTTCTCAATATAAGTGTTATATTGGTGTTTTAGTTAAAGAATTGACCATAGATGTGAGTTCAAATCCTGTCTCTGACAAGTACTTGCTGGAGGATAATGTCATTTATCTCCTCAACACCCCAGGAAACTGTTGGAAGATTTTAAGTGACAGACAAGTTGCTAATCTGTATTAATGGAAGGAATTTCCATGCTGGGAATTTCACACATTGATAAAATTAAGAGTTTTGGGCTCCTTTTTTCACTTTCTTCTCACCTCCCCAGTCCCATTCCAATTAATAAAACTCAACGACTTTAAATGGTAGAATTTTGCTTACTAGAAAAGCTACTGAAATTGGGTGGTTTTATTCCTTATTAAGTGAGATGCTATTATAGAATTCTATGTTGCTAGTTACAGGGGTCAGATTAGTTTTTCAGACCTAGCAGCTGGGGAAAGGGTGGAAAGATGGCATTCTGTCAAATGTTTCAGATGCTGGTTCCAAAGGAGAACTGAAGTAGAAAGCTTTCCAGTTAGTCTGTGCTTGATAAAAATATGAACAAAGAGGAGGAGGAGGAGGAGGAAGGGTGAGGCTCAAATAATTCATTAACTGAAAATGCATCCTATGGGAATTTTTTAGCATATGAATTTATGTTGACAGTAACCAAGATAGTGAAATGAGTGGAGGAGGAAGGGAAACTGTTCCTGAGAGAATGAGAGGGGAGAAGGGGGAGAGAGAGAGAGAGAGAGAGAGAGAGAGAGAGAGAGAGAGAGAGAGAGAGAAATTGAGATTTTTGAATTATCACATAAAGTAAAAGAACAGTCTTTGGGAGTTGTGTCTTATAGATAGCATTGATTAACAATATTGGATTAAAGAGTACATTTTATTTTTTTGGCAGGGAAAAAAGATGGACCTGCTGAAAGAAACTATACTATACTAATTTTCATTTTGGGGATTCTGCTCCCATCTTCTAAGTGATTATCTTGATGTACTGACTTGGCAAATTTGTGTTCTATTGGGATGAGAGGAGAGATAAAAGAAGTTTAGGGAATTAATTAATATTTTAACTACTTTATTTACATTTAGGGCTAAGTAATTAAGCTTTATTGATTTGCTTCAAACTGTCTTTTTAAAACACAAACTTCATTTTAAAACTGTCTCTCAGAGGAAACTTAGAAATAGAGTCAGAGAATCTAAGAATTTAAAGGAAGCTCAGAAACTATCTACTCTAACCATACCTGAACCAAAATTCTTTTCCACATTTCTGACAAAGAGTTATGCAGCCTTTGTTTAAAATACCCTATAGGGAGAGGGAATTCATTATCTCCAGAGATTCTGAGTTTAATTAGTTTTTTTTATTCTTTCCCATGTGAGTGAGTTCTTGAACTAACTGGGAAAGAAATGATTTTTGAGTCATAGCTGTTAGATGATGCACGATTAGGAGAACATATTCCATATGCCATTATTGGTGATTTGTTTTAGTCTTGGGAAGACCACAAGTAATTTTCTCTTAGGTGTTAATCTTAGATCTGGGATTAGATCCCTTTTTCAATTATAGAATTGGAAGCATATCCACAAAATCTGAAGATGAAACTAAGATAGGTGAAGTAGCTGGGATCTAAGAATATAATAGAAATGATAATAAAAGTACTTTAAGATTTACAAAGTAATTAAGTATATGATCTCATTTCTTCCTTACAACAACCCAGTGAAATAGATGCTATTACTTTCCTTATCTTACAGTTGAGGGAACTGAGGCAAACAAGTTCAATTCCTTACCCAGATTTACCCAACTAGTAAGTTTCAGCTTTGTCAGTTCTTGAAATAAATCAAAGTCATGATTAGAGGAATAAAATGTCTTTAATTGAGATAATTGGGTCACAAACCTGACACCATGCTTGCTGAACACAATGGATTTTCCAATCTGAATACCCAAGAAAAAGCTTCTCAGACTTTTAGGAAAAAAAGGGGGGGAGGAGGTAGCATGAGGTAGCAAGTTCTGGTCTTGAGGACCTCCCCCCCCCCCCCCAAGTTGCTTTTGGCAGGTCAAGGAAGGAAAAACACTTCATTCTGGTTGTTTTGCTCTTCATACCATGAATCCCAACAGAAGAGGGGAAGGACATTAGAAACTAAGATCCTGCTTAAAGCTAGGTTACTTTACAAGGTAAAATCTCTGGTTTAGCTCAACCTAATTGAGAATTTTTGAGAGCTGCTCCTATAATACTTCCTGCAATCAGGAGGACCTGAGTTTGAATGTGATCTCAGAAACTTGACATGTACTATCTCTGTGACCTTGGACTAGTCACTTAATCCCATTGCCTCACATCCAGGGATGTCTCCAGTTCTGATCCATTATCTGAACTGGACCCAGATGGCTTGGGAGGAGAAAGTGAAGCTGGTGACTTAACACCCCCTCACTCAAATCCAGTTGATGTGCTTTCATGATGTCATGGTCTTCTTCGAGAAGGAAGGACAAACATCAACAATTGAGAATAAATATCTTAAGATAGTAATGTAAGGAATTATTGGAATTGTGACATTACTAGGATCTTTAATTTGATGACAACAATTTTTTTGTCATTATATTAAGAATTTTCCATCTGAGGCCTTCTTTGAAATCAGGGCTTTTTGACTATGAATCTAGCATTCTAGCCACCTCAACATAACAGTTTTCAGATTTACCTGAGCTTGCATATCATTGGCAAAACCTTTGAGAATCAAGGGTCATAAGTCTGGAGGAATACTGCTGTAAAGATAGAAGCTAGGAAAAGGATAGAGATGACTAAAATGGTAAAAAGGATCTTGGGAAAAATTTTAGGAAACTGAGGTTTTTGACAAAATAACCTAAAATTCATAAAGGATGTGAGTAATTTATAACTGTTCAGAAATCTGATAGGAGCTTGATGAGAGAGGGAGAGGGAGATTTTTAAGAAAAGGGAAACATTTATTTAAACTCATTTCCTGGGGCAGCTAGGTGGCACAGTGAGTACCTACCCTGGAGTCAGGAGGATCTGAGTTCAAATTTGGTCTCAGACACTTAATAATTACCTAGCTGTGTGACCTTGGGCAAATCACTTAACCCCAATTGCCTTGTAAAAACATAACCCCCCCCCCCCCAGATAAATGAATTTCCTAACTCTTGAAAGATAGTAAATAGACTTAAATGTCTAAAAGCAGGGAAATATTGGTTAATAATATATTAATGTAAATTTTAATTTTCATTGACAAGTATACATATTTTTTTTATTTTATTTTATTTTAGTTTTTGCAAGGCAATGGGGTTAAGTGGCTTGCCCAAGGCCACACAGCTAGGTAATTATTAAGTGTTTGAGGCTGGATTTGAACTCAGGTACTACTGACTCCAAGACTGGTGCTCTGTCCACTGCGCCACCTAGCCGCCCCTGACAAGTATACATTTAGACACACAAATAAAAGTATTAAAAAAACAACGAAAATCTTTCAAGTTATATTAAATGATTAAGCATGTGTCTGCAAACTATATTTTTTTCCAAGAATTTTCTGGCCTTCCAACTTTCAGATAACTTGAGAATTGACTGATATACCTCCAGTAAGAAGTGTATACTTGGTTGAGTCCAACTGCTGTTCTTTAATGATGTCCTGTCATACATTTGCAGTTGTGAAGCTGGAATTCAAATTCTTTCCTATCTCTATGCCAGCAAGCTAAAATAATAACAGAGAAGAGGAAAAAGAAAGAAATGCTTTCTCACTTCTGTTTAGAAATACGTGTCTATAAATTCTAGATATTAGTGATTGTTAGCTAACCCCTGCAAAGAGATGTGTTTTAAATTTCACATTGTCTATCATTTCATTTTTTTCTATGTATCCTCAGATCTTTGCACAATGCTGGGCCCCTGGTACCATCATTTAATACATATTTATTGATTTATTGATTAACTATACCTATATCAACACTGATTTTGTGATTTTTTTTTTAACCTAGTCTGTGTATATTAAGGAGGCATCGTGGTATAGGTAAAAGAATAGTGGGTTTGAGGTCAGACAGGTCATTGTGTAACCTCAGAAACAAATTATTTAACTTCTCAAGGTCTCCGTTTCCTCATATGTAAAAATGAGGTTGTTGAACCTAATGATTACAGTTCCTTTTGATGCTAAATTATAAGCATTAATTACTGTTATCACTTTTTAAAATCACATGGTTATTTCTAGAGTGTGTGCATTCCTTATTCTTTTGTTTCTTCTTTTCCTTGTTGTTTTCCTTTAAATGTCTTCTTCTAAGGAACTGGCATCAGACATTTTTTTTTTTTTTGCAAGGCAAATGGGATTAAGTGGCTTGCCCAAGGCCACACAGCTAGGTAATTATTGTGTCTGAGGGCAGATTTGAACTCAGGTACTCCTGGCTCCAGGGCCAGTGCTCTATCCACTGTGCCACCTAGCTGCCCCAAACATCAGACATTTCTGATGAAAATTTCTCATCCATAAAAACGTGTAAGAAACTTGCACAAATTTTTCAGAGCAGATCTCTTCAATAGCTAGGTAAGTGGTCAAAAGACAGGAAGAGAAGGTTCTTAGAGGAAGAAACACAAAATAATCTTGTTTTAATTTAAACACAAAATAGTGTTTATGTTAGCTGTTACTATTACTACCCACTGTCACCATGCTTTCTCCTCCTATCATCATCATCATCATCATCATCATCATCATCATCATCACTCCACCACCACCACCACCACCACCAATCTCCTCCTCCTTCTTTTCCTTCTCTTATAGAGAATGGAATGGAAAAAAGAGAAGGAATGATTAAAGAAGAAAACCAGTTGGTTAACCTTGAAAATCCTTGGGAAATGTTAGGAAAACACTGAAATTTAGCTCCCTTTAATTTCTATCTTTTCTAATTTTTCACCAAAATAAAAATTGAGCAAGAAATTATCAGTGACTACTACCCCATTTATCTATATGGTCATCTTCAAAATATAGGAATAAACCACATTGATAAGAAGGACATCCTCTCCAGAGGTTTGAGGAATAAACAGGTTTACATTTTCTTACAATAGATGAGATCTTTATAATTGTGCAGGTGACAAAAAGTACATTATATACAAGATCTCACTGTTTTTCTTGTTTGTTGACAACATTTTTGATGAGACAGAGCAAAAGAGAATGTAATTCTGTGACCTTGACCTGCCACTTACTTCCTGTTCTAGGTTGATCTGAGGTCTGAATTATAGTACTCCTAAGTATCTTTGAGAGTTACTTAAGAATGTTATCAAACCTGAAGGAAAATTTCTATAATCAGACCTCCCAAGGTTCTTGGAACCTGTCTAGTCTTGAATTAAGTTGACATTAAAAGATCTAGAGTCTCTCCTCAAATTGTTCTGTTACAAGCTCATCCTTTCCTAGTTAGCCAAGTGCTTTCTTTGGATATTGGATCTTTGGATAACTGCCCTGCATCTTTGACTTATGCTGACTAAATCAGAAACCATGAGTGTGAGGGTTGTTGAATCTATTGTTACAGAAATACAATCTTTTAAAAGAAATCTTTAAAATATTTTATTTTTTTTCAACTACATACAATGATAGAGTTTACCAATCATTTTTTATGCAAGGTTTTGAGTTTTACAATTTTTCTCCCTCCTTCCTCCCCCCCCCCCCAGCAATGTGATACAGGCTTTACATTTTTAATCAGGCAAAGCTTAGATTGAAACTGAATGTGTTGTGAGAAAAGAATCAGATCCAAAAGGAAGAAAGAAAACAGAGAGAGAAAAAATGACATAAGAAAACTTTTAAAAATTAGTCTTTATTTAAACTGCACATTTCCTTCTCTGGATACTGATGGTATTTCCTATCACAAGTCCCTTAAAATTGTCTTTGATTATTGTACTGCTAAAGTGAATAAGTCCATCACATTTGTTCATCAGCCCATGTTGTTGTTAGTGTATAATGTGTATAATGTTCTTCTGGTTCTGCTCATTTCACTGAGCATCAATTCATACAAATATTTTCAGGCTTTAGAAATGCAATCTTTTAAGAAGTTGTATTCAAAACATTTTAGCTACTAAATAATTATTTGAACTTTTAATTTTTAAAAATAGTTTTGGAATTGTTAGGGGGAAAATATCATTTCTAAAGATTCTGTAAAAGGATCTATCCATTTCACAATTTCATCGACCCTTGACCCTATTATCTCCTCTTCAAATAAAGAACTGAATTTAAAATTTGAGATAGGGATTGGCAGCCTCTCAGAAATGGGACGCCAATTTAGTGGTATACCTGAGGGGTAGTTTTTGTAGTGGTGCAGAATAGGCAAGCATCCCAAAGAGCTCTTCAGATGAGTGTAAATAACTTTAATTAGAGGATTTCAGTGCTTTCTTCCTATACATTAGGATGTACATCTTTTTTACATCACATTCAACTTGATGATGTGTAGACATTCTGTGGCTACTGAAAGATGATTAATCTCATGCAGTAGGTGAAGGCAAAAATACATAGTAGAGGACTGCCCTTGAAATTAGAAAGACCCGGTTCAAATTCTACTCCTGTGGAATGTTGCTGGGTAATCAACCCTAACTTAACCTCTTAGTGCTCAACTCTTTTAGGACTAGCAGTTGTCAAAGAATTGGAAACTGAGGGGATGCTCATCAGTTGGGGAATGGCTGAACAAATTGTGGTATGTGAATATGATGGAGTACTATTGTTTTGTAAGAAATCATTTGCAGGCATATTTCAGAAAAACCTGGGCTTATATGAACTGAGTCTAAGTGAAGTGAGCAGAATCAGAGACTGTTGTACTCAGTAACAGCAACAATGATAAGCTTAGCTCTTGTCAACAATAGTTATCAAAGACAATTTTTTTTAAAGGTTTTTTGAAAGTCAAATGAGGTTTAAGTGACTTGTTCAAGGCCACACAGCTAGGTAATTATTAAGTGTCTGAGATCATATTTGAACTCAGGTCCTCCTGACTCCAGGGCCCGTGCTCTATCCACTGTGCCACCTAGCTGCCCCCAATCAAAGACAATTCTAAAAGACCTTGGATGGAAAATTCAATCCACATCCAAAGAAAGAACTATGGAGTCTGAATGAAGATTAAAGCATACTAATTTTAAATTTTTAAATTTGTTTCATTTTTAATTTCTCATACTTTTCCCTTTTCATTCTGATTCTTCTTTTACAACTTGACTAATATGGAAATATGTTTAACATGATTGTATAAGTATAATTTACATGAGATTTCTTGCTGTCTTGGAGAGGTTAGGAGGGAATGGAGGAGGGAAAAAATGTGGAGGTCAAAATCTTATAAAAATGAGTGTTGAAGATTAACTTTACATGTAAATTGGAAATTAAAATTGGAAAAAAGACTAGCAGTTGCCCGAAGGTGCAAACCCTTCCATTATCAGCATCTTTCAGTGGAAAGAACATTGGGTCTTAAGTCAAGATGTCTTGAGTTCAAATATGACTTTAGACTCATATTAACTATGTGACTCTTGGAAAATTATTTTATCTTTGTCTGCCTCAGTTTCCTCATCTGTAGTATGAAATTAGTAATGCCATCTACCTCCTATGTTTATTGTAATGATTAAATGAGATTTTTGTAAAGTTCTTAGCATACAGTAGATGCTATATAGCTATTAGCTATTTTATTGTTGTTATTATTATCCTTCATTGATAGAGAATTTCTTCCCAAGAAGCACCATGTATTGATGAAATCTTAGTTCTGGTGGAAAAAATGGTAGCACTTGAGATACATTTATTCATTATCTTGATATATTGATAAGTCATTGATTTTTGTCTCATACTTTTACAGCTAATACCATTTTCGTAGTTAGTTTTAACTATAAAATGGACTGGAGATATATTTGAAATTAGAAAAAAATCCTAGAAATTGAAGAAGATTTTATTTAGTATTTGGAAAGTGGTTTTGAATAATTTTCACTAATGGACTATAGATTAGCATAAACATATTGAATACTTTTATTGGTTAAGTATAAGAGTTTATTCTTTGCTATTACCTCCTTTAGGTGATTAAGAATAACATTTATTTATTTATTGATTTAAAAGATTTTTTTTTTTTTTGCAAGAAAAATGGGGTTAAGTGGCTTGCCTAAGGCCACACAGCTAGGTAATTGTTAAGTGTCTGAGGTCAGATTTGAACTCAGGTACTTTTGACTCCAGGGCTGGTGTTCTATCCACTGTGACACTTAACCACCCCCAAGAATATTTATATGAGCATTTTTGAAATATTTTATTTCTGTAGGTTGACATTTATTTTATTTTATTATTTATTTTATTTTACTTTCCAATTTCATGTAATGGTAGTTTTTCAGCTTTCATCCATTGCAAATTTATGAATTCCACATTCTATCACTCTCCTCCTCCCCATGGTGGCAAATAGTCTGGTAAAAGTTGTACAAAAAATTTATGTTTAACATATTTACATATTGTTCATGTTGTAAAATAGGAATTAGAACTAAGAGAAATAGAAAATGATAAGAAAGAAAGGGGAAACATAAAAAGTTTTTTTTAAAGTGAACCTAGTATGCTTTCAGACTCAAGTAATTTTTTTCTCTGAATGTGGATGACATTGTCCATAGCAGTCTCTCAGGGTTGTCCTAGCTCTCTGAGCTGCTGAGAGGAGCTTTATTCATCATAACTGCTCATGTCACAATGTTGTTGTTAATATATACCATGTTCTCTTGGTTCTGCTCACATCACTCATCATCAGTTCATGCAAGTCTTTTTAGACTTTTCTGAGTCCCATCTCTCATGATTTCTTATAGACCATCAGTACTCTATAACATTCATTTACTATAACTTGTTCAGCCATTCCCCAATTGGTGAACATCCCCTCAATTTTCAATTTTTTACCACTTTAAAAAAAGCTCCTATAAATATTTTTGAACATGTGAGATTTTTCCCAACTATCATGATTTCTTTGGGATAATAGTGTTGCTATTGCTAGGTCAAAGAGTATGATCAGTTTTATTGCTCTTTGAGCATAGTTCCAGATTGTCCTTTATTTTTGAAGATAAACGTGGTACTCCATAGAGAAATGTCACAATTGAAAAGATTGCAGCCTGTATTAGTGCAGAGAATATTTTGCTTAAAAGTGAGTTATTTGATAAAAGCCCAGATTTCATATGAATATCAGTTTAAAATGGGGAAGGGGAAGGAAGCAAGCATTTGTTAAGTACCTTCTGCTTTATAACTATTATCTCATTTGTTCCTCACAACAACCTATAAAATGAGGAAACTGAGGCAAACAGAAGTTAAGTGACTTGCCCAGGGTCACTTAGCTAATAACTGAGGCTAGAGTTGAACTTGGGACTTACTGACTCTAGACCTAGAGTTCTGATTTGAAATAGTTCTTGATATGTTAATACAAGATTCAATTTATTATTTTGTGGACATAAAGGTAATAAAGTCAACTAAAGTCTAGGTATCATTTTTGTAACTTTTTAAAATCTTCTTTAATTAGCCCACCTTCACTGATTTATTCTGCCTGCATTTCTCATAGCATTTTGTAGCATTTTTCTAATAAACCATAATCTCTTTCTATGAATCAGAAGGATTTTTGAAAAGATATTTATTTCTCTCCCTCCCTTTCTTCTTCCTCCCTCCCTTGAGGTGTCTTTGTTTCTTTATATCTTTCTTCCCTACTCCTACACTGGAAAACAAGACAGGCTGTTGAGAGGTGATACTTTCTTGAAATAATATCTATGAAATTACTTTGAAAAATAAAAAGTATAATTACAAATGTTATTATGATCTCATTTATTATTATTTCTAATTATTTTTAATGAATGCTCTCATTTCATTTTAATATTCTTTTTGTTGATATACTATAAATATTGCATGGGTATAGAGAGGCAGCTTGGTATAGTCCAATTTTTCTTTTTCATTTTGTCATTAAGATTGTCCTTGATGTGTCTAGATTATTCTCATGAACCTTTCTTTTTTGAAAGATGGGTAAGTAGGCATTTGTGTTGGTGGTTGTTACTAATTTTTAAATTGCCTTTAAAAAAGGCCTGTAATTTTTTTCTAAGTGTTTCCTAGTCTTCCTATTTTCAGATAACTTGAGAATTAATCATTTCTCTCAGAATTATGTTGACTCCAGCAAGGAATCTATACTTGGTCTAGTTCACTTCTTCTACTTACTTCTTCCTATAGCCCATCTGCAATTTTGATACTAAAGCTCAAGTGTTGTGGTTCCATTTTCTTTGATGGTTAAAAAAAATTGTTCTAAAAATCTTGATAAATCTTTCCCATTTTTCTTGTTTTTTTATATTCCAACTTTAATCTTTAACTAATCTTAAGATGAATTGAGTTAGTTCTTTCATCAATTTTCTTCTAATTTTTTATTGGTATTTATTTTTCCTATAATAAATTGATAATTTGAGTTGCAAACAGATGGCTGTTTTGGAAATGACTCCTCAAATCGATGACCAGTTATTTCTTTTTAAGATAAAATCAATTAAAATTAATCTATATTAGTAGAAATTTAGCCTGCATGTAGAAATTTAGAGCATAATACATCTCTTTAGTGTATTGTGTTCAGTTCTGATATCACAAATTCAAAAGGCTATTGATTAAGTAGAGTTTGTCCAGAGGAGGACAATTAGAATGCACTGAAGTCTGAATAAAAGCATCTTTGACTTGGGGGGAATATGAATGCTGCCTTCAAGTTTCTGAAGAGCTATTATGTGGAAAAGGGAAAAGACTTACTCTTCTTGACTCCCACTGAGTAAAAATTACTGAAAGGTAGATTTCAGTCTGATAGAACTTTCTCATGTTAAAACTATCCTTTAACAGTAGAAAGGGTTGCTTCTTGTTGAAGATGTCTTGGCGGTCAGTCTTGGTTAGGTTCAGGTTAGAAGAAATAACTTCTGAGGGAATTTCTTTTTTTTTAAAATGTAACTTTATTTTATTTTTCTTTTTTCAACTAACAAACATTTGTCCTCTCCCTGTTAAAAAAAAAGACAAAGAACTTATAAAATATGCATAGCCAAGCAAAACAAATTCTCAAACTCACTCTGTTCAAAAATTTATGTCCCATTATACATCTTGAGTCAGTAGGTAGTTAACAAGTTCATCATTAATCTTCTGGTCATTGTCCTTGCAGCAATAAAATCTCTGAGATTCTGTGATTTAGATGAAACCTTTTCTTTGAGCTCTTAAGCCTGTAATCTTCTATGTTGTCCAACTGTGCCCCCTGCCCTCCCTCCCAACAGGACTTTCCAGGCTAAATATAACTAGCTTCTTATATGATAGTTTTCAAATATTTCACCTTTTTCTGTATGCACTTGAGTTTGTCATTGTTTCCTCTAAATATGATTTCTGAAAATTATCATTATTATTAGTTTTCCACTGCTTATTAGTTTTGTCAATACCATGGAGTATATAGCATAATATTCTTGGGGTATAATACCAGTTGTGGTAGAAATGATCCTGACTGGAAGTCAGAAGATTTGAATCCTGGTTCCAGCTTTTTCTGAACTAATTGTGAGACTTTATCTAAGTCATTTATTCTCTCTAGAGTCCAGTACCCTCATCCATAAAGTGAGGGGATTTATATGTATTATTTTGAAGATTCCTTTCAGCTCTAAAATTATGACTCTGGAGACTGATGAAAAGAGTTTCAGACTCTCTGGGCACAAGGTAAGGAAATGTTTCACATATTACAGCACCCCTTAAATTCTAGCATGTAGGTAACCACCTATACATAATGTACTGAAACTTCCTCCAAAGTGTAGGAGTTGTTCTCTGTCTTATTTAAAAAAAAACCAACCAAAAAGAAATCCAAACAAAGCAACATTAGAAAAAGTATTTACAATTTTACTTAATTCCTTGTGCTTGAGGCTCAGACTCTAGAATCACAGAACAAAAAGTGTTAACTTTTTTCTCATTTGGAAACTTTCACTTATAGACAGTCTTAAAGGAGTCATCAGTGATAATCTGATAATGAGAAAGAAAAGCCAAGAGAGTAACATGAAACTATTGGATTAAAAATAGAGCACAATGGTTGGTGTTTGTCCTTTCTCGAAGAGGTCCATGACATCTGGAAGGTGATGTTGTGACATGCAAGTGAATTGGATTTAAGCAAGGGTTGCTGTGCAGAGTCACCAACCCCACTCATTCCTCCAGAGATATCTTAGTTCTGTGATGACTGGAGATGGCCCTGGATGCAATGGGAAACTTTGGCCTTTTTAAATTAAAGTCTTTACCAGGTTTCAGTTTGACTGAAGCAACACCCATTCAATGATTAAAGCTAGGTAAGAAATGAGGCTAAGAATGGCCTCTTTTACCTAGTTAAGGAAAATAAAAGTAAAACAAAAATAGGATCACAATGGAAATAGCTTGAGAATCTGCCTCTGTATGAGACAGAATTTAATCTCAGGTCTTCCTTACTCTGGATCTCACATTCTGTCTTTTGACCACTTTATTGCTTTCTGCATCTAGGGCATGGAGTAGACTTGTGATTTCACTAGGATCAAGATTTCCTAGATGAGGAAACTCCTTCCATGAAGGCTGGTCTGCATTTTCTTTGTAGTTTTGCATTTTGAATCTTTCTTAAAATCCTGAAATGATGAATGACTTTGCCCAGGGTCACTCAGCTTATGTCATTGTTCATTGAACTGGGGTGCACTATTCTGGTTCAATATATTTGGGTATCTGCGGAATGACTTTGGTATAAAAACAATAAAACTTTTTTTTTAAAATTAAGATTTTCTTGAGTATTTCAAGGTAGGATTAGTTGTAAATGTTATTAATAGAAAACCATCTTTCCCTTAAAAAAGTAAACTCACAGTTTTTGCAGAACAAAATGAGGCCGTGAATATCTCCAAAAATAATGAGACTTTAATTGTCTGTGTTTGAAATGAAGTAGAGAAATGCATCATTGGTTTGCTCTGATTTTTCTCAGTGTGCTGGTGAGCACATTGTATTTCTGAATATAATTACAAAAGGGGAGTAGGTCTGGTAGAAACAGCCTCATATTATGATGAAGGTCCTTGAAGCATCATGACTGATGAAAAGCAAGTAGACCTGTCAAAGCAGTGACAAGATAATAGTGGAGAACAGCTGTGCTGAGGAGCTTTATTCTCTCAAATGCCCTTTTAATTAATTGATATTCTTCAGAATATCACTAGGTGTTTCTAAAATGATCCTGTCTTGGAAAACATGACATAGATTCTATAAGCTATTTCTTTTATGTGTATGTTTGAAAAACTGGTCTCCATCACTAGGGTTGATTTGACTTACCCCTCTCATAAGCAAATAACCTGTGATTACTTGAACTCTATTGGTGAGCCAAGCTGGTGGGTCTTCCCCATGAGCATCTCCCATGGTATTTACAAGTCAGCTTGAAGTCTTATCAAGCACCTGATAGCCTTTTAGCTATGTCCTTCAAGCACAGGGAACTGAAACAGCTGAAATGTTTAATCTGTCTTATTGGCCAGACATTAAATCGGTTGCCTTATGATGAAGAATCTCTTGAAGATAAATAAAACAGATAAAAATGGCCCCCATTCAAGTAGAGAGAGTTTCTGGGAGCTCTGGGAGGCATTCTTTTGACCTTAATTGAAATCGTATAAAACATAAGAAAGCCCCCTAAGATGGTGCTTTTGATTAGTTCTTAAAGGTTTAGGTTTATTCAACAGATGTTTCCTTGATCAAGGGCCTTTTACTGTGGGTTGAAAAGGCAGCTCTGAGATTATTGGCCTCTCTCTCTGGACCCCTGGCCAGACTGCCTGGAGCTAGCATTACTTTTTCACCTCTGACATAGACAGATATGGTTCTGAGAAGGTGCAATTTAAAAAAATACCATCAGAAGCTTTTTGTGTTGGCCTACAGACACAGATTTTTAACTGCCAAACCCTTGGGGCCTCTTGTTTTTCACTGGCATCTGGAAGAGGTCTTTCTTCTTCCTTTAAGGGCAACCAGTTCTGCCATATAGGGCCCTATAAAGCCAGTGAGAGGGAAAGAGTGAAGAATATTAGCTTTTAGGAGATTCGTGAGAGGGAAAGAGTGAAGAATATTAGCTTTTAGGAGATTCTGGGTCCCAAACTACCTGATGGCCCTTTAGAATCCTAAACAGAGTAGGGGATTCTATGAACATTGAGGACTGTTTTTTACTCAAGGTCCTAATGATTGGAATTTTCTTTGTATTTTCCTTCCTCTAGGTTTCTACTTCTACTTCTCATAATCTCATTTTTTTTTTGCCTGCTGCTTAAAACAACCCCTGACTTCTTATTACCTTCTGTTTCAGGACTTACAGTCCCTTTCCATAATGGCACTAAAGTGGCTTCAATATTTAGCTTTTCTCCCCATCAGCTGGATCACTTTTGGTTCCCCTTTAATTCAACTTGTTTTTTTTTTTTTACTCTTTTGCCTTCTACTCCCTGCTTTACCACTCCTAAAGATTTATCACTTATATTAGTTCCTCAAGGCAGTGTGACTATAGTGGATGGTGATAACTTGGAGGAAGGAAAAATTATGTTCAGATTCTGCCACTGTCACTTACTACTTGTGTGCTTGAGAATCATTTAATCTCTCTTTCTTGGGCAATTCTTTCTCTCTTTTTAAAAGTTAAATTAAATTTTTTTCTGTTACATTTTCAGTTTTCCATTGTTTCTCTCCCTGCAATAGAGAAGATCACTATTTGACACAGATATACACAGATACATATTTGTATAAATGTGTATAATACTAAATGCTTATGTATACCTACATACACGAGTGTGCTTATATATACGTGTGTGTGTGTGTGTGTGTGTGTGTGTGTGTGTGTGTGTGTGTGTATGTGTGTAAAACCATATAATTCATATTTTTTTCTGGAGGTGGTTTTCATCTTCCTTCATGGATCTTTTTTGTGAATTCAATTATTTATAATAATCCTAATAGTTTAGTCATTCACAGTTATACTTCAAACAATATTACTAAATACGATATTTTCTTGGTTCTACTCGTTTCGCTCTTCATTGTTTAATGCAAGTATTTACATTTTTTCCTAAAGTCAACCTGCTCATGTTTCTTACACTTTACCAATATTCTATAATAATCATATCCCACAACAAATTTAGCCATTTTCCAATTGATGGGCAACCTCTCAATTTTCAATTCTTTGTCATCACAAAGAGAGCTGCTGTAAGTAATATAGAACATATAGGTTATTTTCCTTTTTCTCAAACTCCCAAAGACTGTCAGTTATAGTTGAGGTATTAGATCCTAGGTTCCTGGAAAATGTGAGGAGGGAAGGAAATAAGCATTTATTAATCATCACCATATTCTAGATATTGTGTTAAGTAGTTTTTGCAAATATTAACTCATTTGATCGTCTTAACAACCCTGGGAGGAGGCTGCTTTTATTATCCCAAGTTTATAGTTTAAGAAACTGAGAAAAACAGAAGTTAAGTGACTTTTCCAGAGTCATACATCTAGTAAATGTCTGAGACCAGATTTGAATTCAAGTCTTCCTGACTTAGCACCACAATTTTGACTTGATATCAAAACAGCAACTGTGTGAATGAAATTTAGTTTAATATTTTTCATTAAATGTTTTTATTGATATTTTTATTTTCACAGAATTTTTATTTCCTTATTTACCTCTCACCCCAAGAACCAATACAGATGACATTCTATAGGAAGAGATAACATATCTATATAAATATTCAAAATAAAAGCAAGGTAATTTTGCAAGGAGACACAGGCAGACAGGGAATTCAGAAAAGGAAGGAAGTAACATTTGGAATGAGCTTTGAAGGAAAATAAGAATTCTAAGAAAAATGGTAAAAAGGGATGAGAGACAGCCTAAAGAAAAGCAAGAACAATTTGACAGTAATGAATAATAAGCCTGAAAAGATAGGTTAAAGCCAAATTGTAAATGGATTTGAATTCCAGCCACAGTAGTTTGTATTTAGTCAAAGTGGTAATAAGGAGCCTCTGGAGTTTATTGAATAAGGGATTGACATTAGTCACTTTTTTTTGGTTTTGTTTTTTTTAAGTTTTTGTTAGGCAATAGGGTCAAGTGACTTGTCCAAGGCCACACAGCTAGGTAATTATTAAGTGTCTGAGACCGGATTTGGACCCATGTACTCCTGACTCCAGAGCTGGTGCTTCATCCACTGTGCCACCCAGCCGCCCCAAACATAAGTCACTTTTGAGATATCACTTTGACAGGAGTGAAGGATGTATTGATATGGAGTCACCTGAAGTTGGCAGCTGATTAGGAAGCCCTTCCTTTAGTCTAAGGAAGATGATGATGATGGCCATATGAATGGAAAAAAGGATGCTGAGAGGTATTGGGGGTGCAGAAATGTCAATATTTAATGAGTGAATTCATTGACTCCAAGATTACAAACATTTCAATACCCTTCTTTTGTATGATGGGGATTATAGTAATAGCAAGAACCTTCCAGGGTTGTTATGAGGTTCAAATGAGTGTCTGGCACAGGTAAGCATTTTATATATATGTAAGATACTTAATTATTATTTAGTTACTTCACTGCCCTTCAAATATATCAATAAGATTCCATTGTTTCTTTACCCTCTGTCATATTATTAGCACTGCATCATCACTTAGCCCTTTCTAATTGTTCAGATAAATTTATCTAAGTTTCTTAAAACTCCAGTGTTTGTATTTCAGAATTTCTTACTCTGTTCTGCTCTTTTTACACCAGAAATTCTTGAAAGTCCTCTATTCTATCAAAGGTTAGTTCCCCCCCCCCTTTCCTCTCCATCCAAGATTATACTCATTTTTTCAGGGTGCATTATTGTTGATTTTTTTTTGCAAGGCAGTAGGCTAAAGTGACTTGTCCAAGGTCACAAAGCTAGGTAATTAGTAAGTGTCTCAGTCTGGATTAGAACTCAGGACCTACTGACTCCAGGATGGGTGCTCTATTCACTATATAACCTGGCTGCCCCTATTATTGTTGTTTTTAAGCTTGTATCATTTACTTTTAAAAACATATTCCAAGCTTTCTTTTAGCTTATAATAGAAACTACCAGGTCTTGTGTGATTCTGACTATCCTGATTTTTTTAAAATTCTTTTTTTAAAAAAAAATAAATTTATTTAATTTTGAATATTACAGTTTCCCCCCAAATCTCACTTCCCTCCCTCCTACCTCCACAGAAGGCAGTCTGTTAGTCTTTACATTGTTTCCATGCTATACATTGATCTAAATTGAATGTGTTGAGAGATAAATCATATCCTTAAGAAAAAAATAAAATATAAGTGATAGCAAGATTACATAGCAAGATTTTTTTAAAATTAAATATAACAGTCTTTGTTTAAACTCCACAATTCTTTCTCTGGATACAGATGGTATTCTCTATCACAAATACCCCCAGATTGTCCCTGATTGTTTCACTTAGGAAATGAGCAAGTCTATTAAGTTTGATCATCAACCCTATTTTGCTGTTATGGTATACAGTGTTCTGGTTCTGCTCATCTTGCTCAACATCAGCTTATGCAAATCCCTCCAGGCTTCTCTGAATTCCCATCCCTCCTCGTTTCTAATAGAACAATAGTGTTCCATAAGGTACATATACCACAATTTGTTCTGCCATTCCCCAATTTATGGACGTTCACTCAATTTCTAATTCCTTGCTACCACAAATAGAGCTGCTATGAATATTTTTATACAAATGATGTTTTACCCTTTTTCATGATCTCTTCAGGATAGAGACCCAGTTAATGGTATTGCTGGATCAAAGGGTATGCACATTTTTATTGCCTTTTGGGTATAAGTCCAAATTGCTCTCTAGAAAGTTTGGATGTGTTCACAGCTCCACCAATAATGCATTAGTATCCCAGATTTCCCATATCCCTTCCAACATTGATCATTGCCCTTTCTGGACATATTGACCAGTCTGAGAGGCACGAGGTGGCACCCCAGAGATGTTTTAATTCGCATTTCTCTTATAAGTAATGATTTAGAGCAATTTTTCATATGACTATGGATAGCTGTGATTTCCTCATTTGTAAATTGCCTCTGCATGTCCTTTGACCATTTGTCAATTGGGGAATGACTTTTTTTTTTTTAAATAAATTTGACTCTGTTCTCTATATATTTTAGAAATGAGTCCTTTGGCAGAAATGCTAGTTGTAAAAATTGTTTCCCAATTTGTGTAGTTCTTTTCTACTGAACTATTTTTTTTCTTCCTCTGAATGTGTGAAATATTTTTTACTTGACATGAAAGCCCTGCATTTTTATTTTGATGTTCTTGGGATTTGATTTTCAGAGTACTTTACAGGTGATGATCTGTGGATTATCTTATTACCTTTTCCTGGTCTTAATAAAACTGAGTATTTTTGAGTTATGAGTTCTTGAAATGGAGTACCCAAAATTTTTTTGGTCATGGATTTTAGGGAGTCAATTGGTTTTTAAATTATTTCTCTTTGGTCTGATTATTTTTTATGTATATTTATTTTATTTTTTCAATATTTGTTTAGTTCAGATATTTTTTGCTCTTTCATGGAGTCAATTTTTGTTTGGTCTATTTTAGTTTTCAGAGAATCCCTTTCTTAAGTAATCTGATGCTTTTCCTTCTAAGCTATGTAATTTCCTTCCAGTTTTTTCCTCAAGAGTTTTGTTTCATTTATTAATATTTCGGTTCATGTGGAAAGTCCTTTTTTACTTTGAGTCACTGTTTATAGTTACTACAGAATTATGTTCTTCTTTTGCAGGTTCCCTATATTTTGAATAATTTTTGATACAATATATTCTTTGATTTACCTTTCTCACACCATTCATTCTTGAACTAGGGTTTTGTGCCACTTTTGTGTGAGGTATTCAGCCTTGCTTGGATTCATCTTGAGTTTTTGCTTCTTTTTACCTCCTGATGGTAGGTTCCCTCTATATTTTAGATTCAGGGTGCTAGATCTTTAGGGCTTTCATTGGTCTTTCAAGATTGACCACTTTGGAATTTTTTTTTTTTTAGGTTTTTGTGAGGCAAATGGGGTTAAGTGGCTTGCCCAAGGCCACACAGCTAGGTAATTATTAAGTGTCTGAGACCAGATTTGAACCCAGGTACTCCTGACTCCAGGGCTGTTGCTTTATCCACTATACCACCTAGCCGCCCCACTTTGGAATTTTCTAATGGGAGTCCATTATTCTTGCTACTACTTGACATGAAACCTTAAGGCTACATGTGTTCTTCCTCCAATTGTGCTGGGGAGGATACCCTATGATATTAAGGGATCCCTTTATTGCTTCTGAGCTTCATACTGTATCTCCCACCCTTTTTCCTTCTTCCAGGTCTAAAGTAGAATAAGTTAGTAGTTTCTCTTTGAGTATTGTTGGTCATTATTTGATTTGGTGTTAGTTTAGGGTTTTATTGAAATTGTTATATGAATGCTAGGCAGTCTCCCTTTTATTCAGGCAGCCATTTTAATAGGAAATCCCCTTGGTAAAGTTTCATTTTGAATGGTGTTCAGTTAAATTGGCCTTTTCCAAATGTGATAGAGGTCTCTTTTCTTTCTGAATGTCTGACAGAAGTGACAGGCAAATGGGTGTATTGAAAAATCAAAACTATATTTTAAAAGTTGTGAGAGCTACTATGATCTTCTGAAAGCTAAAATGGCACACTGGAGGTCAAACCAGTGGTTTTGGCTAACTGAGAGAGTACTGTGATGGGTGATAATGTTGCAAAAAAAAAAAAAAAGAAAAGGCATTAATCAAACTTTAAAAATGAAAAAAAGAAGAAATTAAAGCCAAAGTTTTTTTTTTTTTAACAAAAAAGAGAAGCCAACTAAAAGTTCAAATAACATTTCCATTTAATTTTATTGGTTCAGTTTGCTTGTCAATGTGTACAATGGACATCTGACCTTACGCCACCAGTCTTTTAAAAGTAGTTGAGTTGTATGTCTTTCTTACTCTTTTTTTCTCTCCTCACCCCTAAATGTAGCATATAAGAACCTCTTTTATTAAGACCATTGGGCTAGGTGTTAGGTGCTGGGGAGGATAGAAAATTTAGCAAAAATGCAATATGATTTTTTCAGTATATTTTTCTTGTTCTTTATTCTGTTTTTCTTCTTCTCTAAATCCACTCTTCCTTCTTTACCTTCTTGAGTGAATCTTCTAGCCCATGACTTTGGAAAAAAAAATAAAACCCCAGAATTTTAGTTTGAAGTTTCATAGTTATCTTCTTTAACTTCCAATCTGATGAAGAAATTTCCTTTCTTATAATTTTTTCCTTCTATAGATAATAATGTTTTAAAGGAGATAGTCTGAAAAGTTCTTAGGGAGTTGTGTAAATTTTTCTAAATGATTTTAGAGAGACCCAAGTATAATACTTTATTAATAGAGGTCACTAGAGAGTAAGTGCTAGTTTTCTAAAACCTTTATTTCTTCTTTAAACAATATAAGCAAGTAAATACATTCTTTGAATTTGGGGTGCATTTAGGTTTCCATTGAAGCTATTTATTTGCTTCCATTGCATACCTCACTTTTGCCTTTGGACAATCTAAGGGATAATGATGCTATATTAATAAGTGGCCTTTGGAATTACAATATGAGTAAAATTATTAAATCTCCTCAGAGGATAATAAATGTGAAGCTTGCATTCATTATGATATTAATGTTGTTTGGTGAAAGCACAGCTTCAGACACATTTTCCAAAATGTATAATGAAAGTTATTTTCTTTGAATAATAGTCCAAGCTCTATCAATGTTCATTTGATTCCTTATGGCAAATCATTTACTTTTCCTGTATTTTAGTCTGTAAAATAGATAGATCTAGTTGTCCAACACAACTCAAATATTTCATAGTTTTGTGATTGTAAAAAGTAAAGATCAGTGCACTTATTCACATAATTTCAAGGACTCAGGTTTATTTGGCTAAGGTCATTCACTGACTTTCTGGAAATGGGTGATCACTTCACATGCCATGTTTGTGATTTCTTGGTAACAAATAGTAGATCAACTTTATGAAGCACTGTGACAGTGTGCTGTCAGTATGTGAGCCATTTTCTAAGAACACACATTATTCAAAAGGAGAACAACCAGGAACCCAAGTCCAACTTCAAAACAGACACATACCAAATGAAGCTTAATATCTGGAAACTAAACTTTAGAACCCCCAATGAGGGGAAGAAGCCATTGAAAGACTCAATCTCTGCATAAGATGCGACTTGTCATTTCATTTTGTTGTGGTACATTTAGTCCTAAGAGCCCTGGATCTGGAAAATGAGTAGTCACCTCATCATTCTTCTTGCTATCCTTTCTGTCTCCTGGAGGGGTTTTCCTTTTGTTCCCAGAATCTGAAATCCAACAATTTGGTGTCACCTTCTGTGTTTTGACTTCTCCCTTGCTTTCTTGCATTCCCTAACATCAAGACATTTATAGGAGGAAGGTCACAGAATTTTTTCCTTCCCTCCTCATCCCCTTCCCATTGTTCTCTGATAGCACCTGAATCTTTTAGATTTTAGGATTTAGGACATTTTAGGATAAATCTTTAGAATGTAATTATAGAATACTATGATGGAAACATGTAATTGTGTGGGAAGTAACAGTAACAGAAGAAAAGGTTAGCAGTTTCACAAGTTGTAAGGACTCTTAAAATTTATTCTTGCTTATAAGTATAAATTATAGGAAGGAATTAGATCCATTCTTTTTTTCCCCTCTCCTTCCCCACCCCCAGCTCCATTCTAGCCTTAATTTCATTCCATAGAAAAAAGAGAATGGGCAAATGGTGGTGCAGTGGGTCAAGTGCCCAGCCTGGAGTCAGGAAGATCTGGATTCAAATATGGCCTTAGGTACTTATTTGCAGTGTGGTCTTGGGCAAGTCATTTATGCTGTTTGCCTCAGTTTCCTCATTTGTAAAATGAGCTGTAGAAGGAAATGGCAAACAACTCCACTATCTTTGCCAAGAAAATTCTAAATGGAGTCACAAAGAATTGACCATGACTGAAACTAGTGAACAACAATAAAAAACAATAAAAAACCAGACTCAGACAAGACAATTGATTATCTTCCTCTTTAGGAATTGTAGTAGTGGTAGCACCAGCAGCAACAGTAATGATGATGATGATGATGTTGATAGTTAGATGGCATTTATAGAATGCTTTAAGGTTTGTAAAAATGCTTTACAAACATTATCTCAAACTGCACACAACAACCCTATGCAGTTATCATTTCCACTTTACGGATGAAGTAAGTATTTCCTTTGCCCTTCCTACAGACCAAGTGCCCTAGTTCCTAAACCCCTTTAGGTTAATTGTACTGCTCTGTGGTTTGGAATCTTCTGTGACAAGAAATACGTTTGGGGTATCTTAGTAGGAAAGTACTTTTCTTTCTTTTGTACTCACACAATTCATATACTTTACTGTAACTGTGGAGTGCATAGTCTGTACTCTGTTTCATCAATATTGAGTCTTTGGTCCCTTGCAACTTTTCTTTCCAGAATCAGGGGCTACATAGGATCTTCTTCTAGGAGGCACATTACTTGGGAACTTCTCCTTTTCTAAGTAAGAAGGTGGGATCCTTCAATTCTGAAATATGAGGTTACTAGTTAGGCCACTCCCAAGTTTAGTTATGGCCAGGAAATTTTCTCTTCTCTGATGAGGTGACTGGATTCTAGGATCCCATGGCATAAGAATCCTCTTTCTTTGGTTAGAGAGATGGATTCCAGGACTATTGTTTGCTAGAGAGTCCATCCTTATGAACTCTTACCCCTGGGCCACATAGGTCCCTTGTTCTTGGCTGACTGTTTAAGAACTCAATACTGGTCAGATGCCATCTTCTCTTTGATTACATAGGCAAGCATGTCTCTCTGTTTTGGGACCCTCTTTAGTCTCTGCTCAGGTGTGTGCTATCTTGGGATAAAGTTCAGGTAGAATGGTTGACAAGTCTCCAGGGACCAGGAAATCACCTCTTGGGTCATGTAGGGAGGAGTACTTGAAATTATTTTGTATTTCTGATCCAACAGTCTTTAATTCTGTGGGGAGGGGAAATTCCATTTCATTACCCTTCAAGATATATTTTCAAAATTTTTGATAAGTATGAAACTATATGTTATAGAAGGGGATTTCTGTTTAAGGTTGGATAGTGGCTTATTTTTTTCCCTAGTAAATGACTCTAGGTAATTTACATGGGAGTCGAAATATATGCTTATATCTGTGTAGGAAACGAAAAGAGAGATCAGGCAATGCCTAGGGTTCAGTATGACTCAAAAATAAACCCCAAAGAGAATGGAAGATGTGGTTTCATATTTACAGAAAATTTTTGAAATATATTTTTTGTTCAATTTGGCTAAGAAGAACTGAGGGCCAGACTACTAAAGAGAATGTAATTCTCTGGGACAAAAAAATCTACCAGTTAACTTCTTTGCATTGAACTAAAGATGTTAAGAAGAATGGGGGGGGGGGTTGCTTTTAATTTTAGGCCTTTCCCTATCAATCAGTAGACTTTTCAGGGTTTTCTTCATTGTGACAGAAACACGAAGGTTCTGAAAAGCATCTTTTCTAGAATGAATGAGTTGCATCAGTGTTATTTTAAACTTGGTATTTGACTAATATGGCTAGGTGGTGTAGTGGATAGAGCACCAAACCTGGAGTCTGGAGGACCAGAGTTCAAATCCAGCCTCAGATGACACTTACTAGCTGTATGACCTTGGGCAAGTCACTTAACCCTGATTGCCTTGCATTCAGGGTCATCTCCATTCATCCTGATTCATATCTGTCCACTAGACCCAGATGGAAGAGAAAATGAGACTGGTAATTTAGCACAGCATCCCCTCACTCAAATCCAATTCACTTGCTAATCTTGACATCACCTCTCTGATGTCATGGCCTTCTTTGAGAACAAAGAACAAATATCATCATCTTTGATTAATGGGAAAACCCTATAAGATGAGAAATAGTCAAATTCCAAAGAAATAGATCTTGAATAGATTTCATGACGATCATGTGACATTTGCAATGAAAGTGGAAAGGAGAACTAGAAATTTTTGGATTCATATTTAATCCTGAATTTACATGCTGCTCGAGCACCATCCTTCTTCTCTGTTAAATTTCTCACACATTTGCCATTTTTTTTTATTCTTTGCTCTATCTCCATATTCCTAGAATTATAAATGCTTACTCTGACCATTTCTATTGCAGAAAATCTTCTTCCTTAACCTCATTTGACATTTCCTTTTAGTTTTACTATCTAATGGTCTTTACTATACATAGTAGAATGACATGAGAAAGGATGGAGTGTTGTTGACTCAGGTGGCTGGAAAAAGATTTCCTACATCTTTTGTTTATTCCAACAACTCTCTGTTCATTAACTAAATTGACTCTTGAACTTCTCTTTCTCTTCCTTATCCAAAAAGAACTTTCTTGGTCACAATGATGATGATTAACAATAATTTTATTTTTTTAAAAAATAGAATTTAAATTTAATGAATGAATGAAGTTTTCAAAATAATGTTCCATTTCTGGAACAATTTATTGAATAAATTTTTAAGCTATTTTTTAGCCTCTTTATTTCTAACTCTATTTTGAGTGGTATATTCAGAAGATAAACTTCCTATTTAAAATGCTGGTCACCAAGTCATATATTCCTAGGTATTAGTGTTAAATTTTTACACGTCAAAATGATAACTCAGTTTCTTTTTTTCTTGCATGATCTATATTGATCACTAAGTCCAAGTTGTTATTATTATTATCATTATTATCCTCATCTCTCCCTATAGCATTCCTTCTGTTGTGCCTCATCAGACTCTTAGTTTCCTTCACAACTTGGCTCAAACGTCATCTCTTAAGTGAAGCCTTTCTTGATCTCCCCAGCTTTCTGTGCTTCCTCTTCAGCAAATTACTTTATATATATATATATATATATATATATATATATACATATATATATATATATATATATATATATATATATAGTTTATATCTTTTACAAACTCACCTCTACCTGTGTTGTCTTCCCTAATAAAATGTGAACTCTCTGAAGGCAGGAAACTCCATGACACTGGGTCTTATGGAAAGGCATTTAATAAGCCTTGGTTCATTGACTGAATTATCCTTTTCCATCTTGATATTATAAAACTATTCCAAAACTATCCATGACTTCCTTTGTCGTGGTCCTCTTTGTTCTTCATTTAAAAGCAGAAAGTTTCTGTCTTATTCAAATTCTGAATTTGTAAAGGATTCTATCAACTGTAATGTGGCTTATGTTGCTTAGTTTGCCATTTCCTTTTCCACTTCATTTTATAGATGAGAAAAATGAGGCAAAGATGGTTAAATTTGCTCAGCTAATATCTGAGGCCAAATTTGAATTTGGGTCTTTCTGACTTCAGATCAGGCTGACCTCTGTACTATCTGGCTGCCCCAAATGTTAGCTACATAGAGGTATGAATGATATTATTTTAAGATTCAAAGGATTTGTGAGTTTGTGGTTATGGGTATAGGTACTCACTATATAATTGTAGATGACAACCTCTTTAGGTCTCAAGAGACAGTTTTGTGAGTTGTTGTGGTTAAAAAATATTGCTGACCAGCTTTCTGGTCAGATGATCTCTGGTCTCATGTAAGGCTGGTATTTAAACAACAGTCTCTTGTGGGGCTTGTACTCAAAGCCTTTCCAGTTTTGTGGTATAACCTTGGAAAATCAGGGTCCCCTCTGTGTGATGATGAAATGGAATCAAGAGTAGGATTGTAGCAAAAGAAATTGATGATAGTTGCTTTAAAATAATGCTTTACCATTAACATTTATAAACAGAATTTAAAAATCTTTAGAGTTAGCAGAGGCTCTCTCTAATTGTAAAAATTAGATATTAGCACATTTTCACATGACCAACATGTTTGTTTTGTTTTACTAAAGGTTTTTTCTTTCTTTCTTTTTTTTAAATAAGGGAGAGCTTCTATTGGAAGAATAGTTTTAGAGATAAGGTGGAAAATAATATCAGAAAAAAATCTTTTAAAAGTCCACAGAAGAAAACAAAGAAGAAATGCAGGAGACAACATAAATTAGCAGAACTTTATAGACTTCAAATACAAGTTTTTTACTCTTTGTGTTTGGAAATATTCATATTTATTAATAGCTAATTAGCTCATAGAAAAGAAAATTTATGAATGGATGTGTTCATTTGGCAAAAGTCTGACAGGTCTGCTTATGTTTTTATATATATTTGCCAAAAACTCAGTGGAACAGGAGAGTGATGATCTATGAATGAGATGGGAAGCTTAATGTTCTCTTTTCAAACATTTGAGTCTTTAATTATAGATAAATATTGTTTGCTCATGATGTGGTAATGCCAAAAATAATGGGCATTTCTATTTTACTCATAGCTGAAAATATGCAACCATTTTTCTAGAATAATCAGGGATAAACCCTAGTTGGACATTATTACTCATTTTAATCTCCCTCATTCTTTTGTTTTCATTTAAAAAAAAAGCAAACAAATCAAAAAGTAAATAGGAACGTTGTTATTTAAGCTGCTTTATATTTAAAACTCAACATATGTTCTTTTACCTGAAAATAAATAACAGAGACCATGCCTCTTATCTGGGTGTTTTATATTTAACTGTAAGGAAGAGAGTATTCTGTGCTTGATATTGAAAATGTAGTAGCCCATATAGCTAGTTATCAAGGCATGGTAATCAATAAGCATTTTTTATTTTATTTTATTTTTTAGTTTTTGCAAGGCAATGGGGTTAAGTGGCTTGCTCAAGGCCACACAGCTAGGTAATTATTAAGTGTCTGAGACCGGATTTGAACTCAGGTAGTCCTGACTCCATGGCCCGTTCTCTATCCACTGTGCCACCTAGCCGCCCCTCAATAAGCATTTTTTTAAAAAAAATCTTTTTGGCTTTTTTTTTTTTTGCAAGGCAATGGAGATGTGATTTGTCCAAGGTCACACAGCTAGGCAATTATTAAGTGTCTGAGTCTGGATTTGAACATAGGCCCTCCTGACTCCAGGGCCAGTGTTTTATCCACTGTACCATCTAGCCTGATAAGCATTTATTAAGACCTTACTATATTACTTAGACTTGTGATAAGCACCAGATGGGTACAATACCTGTCAGAGTCATTTCCTCTAAGCCCAATTTTGATGCAGTGTTTTGGAGTGTACATGTATATGTTGGCATGACTTATAGGTATGTTTGGATAGAAATGGTGCAGGAAGTAGGTTTTTTGCCTCATTTCATGCCATTGTTTGGATTTAGAGATAGAAGCCTGTTCAATTCTAAATGTTTGATTCACACGGCTGGATGTTATGTGAGTAGTGAGTTTATTAATTTTGATTGACCTGCTAACCTGTTGTTAGTTGCACTAATTTTTATCAAAGTCAGTCATGGAAATCAAAACATTTTGAAATTAAAAATTCCTGGTTAAAACATAGCGCAAAGTTAGAATATTGGGTTAAATAACCTGTGAAGGCTCTTTCCAGATCTAAAATTTTATTCCTATGAGTCCTTGCAATCTCATCTGACAATACATTCTTTAAATTATGGCAATGAGACTGGGTGCTCATTCCTTAAATTCTGTTTTTCACTCATAGTTAAAGTTTATTAAGCTAAAGAGTTAAACCTCCAAGGCAACTGTCAAAGGAAAATAAAACTTGGTTGTCTTTATGACTTAAGGAACCAGATAAATCCAAGTTAGTAATGTCTACAGGGGATATTCATGTACATTGCCTTGGATTGTGAATTGATTAGAAAATAATTGCAGGGACTTGATCACTAATATTCTCCATTGCTGTATGTGTGACTTGAAAGCATACAGAGCGTTTTATTCATCTGAAGAATTTTTAGTAATGGATTTCAGCCCAGGATGACTCAGTAAAAACTGATTGAGAAAATACTTCCGTCTTCCCTGATGCAAAAAGACAGTTGGCCTTGGCTAAATCTTAACTGGCACATGCCCCCAGAAACACCAATTTTATGCCAACCTCTTGCCAACCAGTTATTCATTATAATTTCTCAGAATGCCTCTAAGTAAGAACTACTTCAGTTGCTTCTAAGATAGTGTTTCTTCAGTTTTGAATTTATCTCATAATTAGAACAGACATGCTAATGCTATCTCCAAAAGCAAATTAAGGAAAAGGGAAAGCTAGAGACATTGAAGAAAGTGTTATATCAGTCTGTTCTATTGAGTGGCAGTTTAGTACAGCTTTTGTTCCTTTCTCAGCAGATTTATTTATAAATTTTGAGGACATGTAAAAAATTTACCCCTTTTCTTTCCATCTAAAAATAGTCTTCTGGGAATAGAAGTTACTGTTTTTAAAAATAAAAATAATGATGATGATGATGATAACATGCAAAATCAGAAGCAGTGCTAAATACACTTCTCAGTGGTTTTTCCTATAAAAGCAATCCTTTAAGAAATATCTACAATAGTAGTTCTCAAAGCCCCAAAAACCCTTTCAAGGGGATTCTGCAAAGTCAAAAATTTTTATAATAACAAGGTATTATTTGCCTATTAAAATACTCCTCCGGGGACAGCTAGGTGGCTCAGTGGATAAAGCACTGGCCCTGGAGTCAGGAGTACCTGGGTTCAAATTCAGTCTCAGATACTTAATAATTACCTAGCAGTGTGGCCTTGGGCAAGCCACTTAACCCCATTTGCCTTGCAAAAAAAAAACCCCTAAAAATCTGTCACATGAATGTGACAGATTTCCTTCATAAACTTTAGCCATATATATTTCAACTTTGGTCATAGAGAGCAACATATTGAATGTAGAAGCCAGTATGATATCTAGCAGCCTTCTATTAAGCTAGACATTAAAGAGATTTGCAAAATATTTAAAACAATGCTGTTCTCATTATTTTTGTTTTGGAAAATATAGTTTTTCATCAAAATATATTAACATGTAATGAGTTTTTAGTTATAATTTAATGGTTTAATAAGCATTTTTAAAGTTTATTAATTTTAATTTCTGACCTGGGAAATACTTATAGATATAAATGACATAGACTTAAAGTTCTTTAGGGTTCTCAATAATTTCTGCTTAAAGATTTTATTTATTTTGAGTTTTACAATTTTTTCTCCTAATCTTACTTCTCTCCCCCCATCCCCCCACAGAAGGCAATTTGCCAGTCTTTACATTGTTTCCATGGTATACATCCTCAATGATTTCTAAGAGAATTAAAGGGGCCTTGAGACCAAAAATCTTGAGAACCCCTGATCTATAGTACTGTGACTTTTCTCTCTCATGGTATTACATGGTATTACAAAATTGCTTATGTGTTAGATGGTGGATAAGGTTCATAAAATCTGCCATCTCTATTGCTCTGACCTCAAGGGAAAAGAATGACATATTTTGAATTTGGTGCTTAGTCTACTTGTCTTTCACATTCAGGAGAAACCAACAGATGAAAGGATCTAGACCAACAAAGTTAGGAGGGGCTTTGAGTCCTCTTCACATGTACTAGAGCTTTCTTGGGGATTGGGGGAATTGTTAGACTGTTAAAAGGGTGATCTAGTTTTGGTGAGAAGTAAAACATATGTAACATCTAATAAGAAAGAAAAAGTTACAAGGTTCAAAAGAAAATTCATGTTTTTTTCACAAATTATCAGGTCTAAGATCCTGAGAAATGCTTCCTCATCTCAAAATTAAGCCTTAGAAAGAGAGTAATTATAATGGGGACATAAGGCAGGTCGAGGCTAAGGGCTATCACAGCACAGAATTGATAACTGTGCTTTATCTCCCTATCATAATTATAGTGTCTTGCACATTGTTCCTATGGGCTCAGTATGATTATTGTTATTGCTATAGTATTTGGCTTCAAGCAATATAAAATTGTTATCTTTTTCTTATCCTAACTTCTGTATTTTGAAATGACTCATTATTTGTGAACTTGCTCCTGGTTTTATGGTTTATTTTATTTGGGTATATATGAAAAAAAATCACATGACCACACACAGGTTAATCAAATTAACCTTCTGTGCAAAAACATCATAAAAAATTGGCATTTCTTTTCCAAATGCTCTCCTTAGAGAGACCTGATTTTAAAGTTCTTCATGAAAATTTGCATAGCTTCCTGTAGCTTTGAGAAATTAAAATGCCCTGCTGTCTACCACCTTGGATTAGGAAATGAGCATGACATTGTGTGGGTTTTGTTACTGGTTTTAGAATAAATTACTTATCATGGTCAAGATAACCCAGTGTGAAAATTTGTATCAATATAATTTCAAGAATTTATTAAAGTCTTTTTTTGTATTCCATAGGTAAAACTCCCAAGTCTTCTTTCCAGAACTTTGGCATTTAAATTATTTATCTCTTTTATTATTTGTTAAAACTTAGGTGGCTAGGTATAATAGCATAGACTATTATACATAGAGGCAAATTTCCAATGGGATTTTTTTTTTACTCTCCATTTTAAGAATCTTCAATATGGTTTTGCAGTTGCATACCTCCTCTTTTCCTCTTTGGTTCAAGAGAGAAGCACATCAGCTTGCAGATTATCTTTCCTCCAGGTGGCAGGGTTGTGGATTCCAATAAAATTTTATTCAAGCCTCAGCAGTGGCTTCACCTGGCACTTTAAAATTCTAAATAAATAAATAAATAAATGTATATATGTGTGTGTGTGTGTGTGTGTGTGTGTGTGTGCATATTTTTTGTTCCTTTATAAGGGATTAAAAAACCCTTTAGAAATATTTTGTATTGTGAATTATGGATCCCCTTTGAAGGATAATTGGGTTTGATTCTAGGGTTTCTTAGGAAGCTTGCATTAGGAGAAGGGGAAGCTGCCCTACTGGAACATAAAGTCAAAGTCATATTTTCTTACCTAAGGAAATATTTTATTCAGACCAATTATGTAAGAATGAGCTTTGCCGGAGCCCACACATCAACTTCACAACTTTTTTTTTTTAATATAGCCAAGACCATTTTTTGGGGGCGGGGAGGATAGCATTGAACCCATATTTAACTGAAATTACTTTCTGGTGCTCAGGTAGCAAAGTAACATCCTGAGGAGTATACTTCATTTTGAACTTAAAAAGTTTTCTAGTCTTTAAGAAAGTTATTTGTGAGGTTGAATTTTTACCCATTGGGTGCTTTGGCTATTTTCAGCACCAGCTCTTATAGCAACCCTGGGTGGGGGAAAGGGGGAGGGACAGATATTTTTGAAAGCAGAACTTTACTTTTATACAACAAATGAGATATGGAAACCTAAGTATATGTTAAACTGCTTATTTTCTAACTTTTCATTTTTAAGGAATTCACTGTGTTTAGGTGTCACTGTTGTATGTTTGTCTAACCAGCTACTTTTTACAAATTGGAATCAAGTTTAGATGTGATTATAGTTACTGATGATTGGATTTGGGTTTTGAAAGCCACACCTTTTTTGTTTGTTTAAATAAAGAAAATCAGGGTAATTTCAAACTTTAGTAGTTTATAAGACTTTCCATTACAGTGAACAGATGTTTCACTAAACCTACTTGAAGTTTTTTATTTGATACTGTAACCCTTCAGCTAATTTCATATACACTAATAGGATAAACATATTTTTTCCCCCCATGGACTACATGAATTTATTAGTTTTCATCGAAGGCTGTGTTTTCTGTCATTGTTCTTATTACCACTTCTTGAGAAGGAAGTTTAGATTTCAGATTGTATCATTTCCTTCAAAATGAAGGGCAGGGCATAGTCAAAATAAAGATTTGAGATTTTTCAAAAAAAAATTTAGGTGGCACAGTGGATAGAGCACTGATCTTGGATTCAGGTGGATGGGAGTTTGGATCTTGTCTCATTTACTTGCCACTTACTAGCTGTGTGATCTTGGGCAAGTCACTTAATCCTGACTGCCTCGCATTCAGGGCTATCTCCAGCCTTCCTGATTCATATCTGGCCATAGGACCCTGATGACTAGAGGAGAAAGTAAGACTGGTGACTTAGCACAGCATCCCCCTCATTCGAATCCAGTTCACTTACTTGTCATGGTTTCACCTCCCTGATGTTGTGGTTTTCTTCGAAAATGAAGGACTAGTGTAATTATAAAGCTTATTATGTATTTGTATGAATTTTCTCTCTTTTTTTAATAGTTGCATTTTTGAGAGTTTGGTTAATTTTACATGTATATTGAATTTATCAAATTACTCACTGTCAAGGGGGTGAGGGAGGAAAAAGAGAGTGGGGAGAAAAATATGAGACTCAAAATCCTACCAAAAAACGAATGCTGAAAATTATCTTTGTATGCAGTTAGAATAATAAATAAATATACTTTGAAAAAATGTTAACATGTCTATTTTATAGAGATGGGAGATTGTGTATTATATAGTTTCTCTTTGCAATTTTTTTGTTATCATCCTGATGTTTAATGTAGTTATTTTCTATCAGACCATTTATCTTAAGAATTGTGGTGGCAATAGAGGATTAAAATTGAGTTAGAGCTGGCTATAGCTTGTAAGGAAAGAAGGCCTTTGCTTGCATATGGACTGGATGGAACTGTTATTTTGTTGCCCTGACATCACCTGTGAGGGTGATGGAGTTAGCAAGCTGCACAAAATGAGCCCTCAAATAAACTTTGTAATCTATGGTGTGAAACTCATACAAGAAATAATTAAGACAAATTGAATTGAATGAGAGGATAAATCAGTTATTACAGTGGTTTAAGAGAATAGAGTCATATTATTGGGAAGACCCTATGTGGTCATCTAATTTAACCCATAGAATTTGGTGTCTAATGGACTTTATTTTTCCACCAGAGACATTGGCAAGATTGTGACCCTAGCTAGGGTAGTGTCCCTACTTGAGAGTGGAAGACAGACTGTTCAAAGGAGGGAAGCAAGGGGAAACCTTGGGGAAGTGATTAGACTGGAGCAGGTTACGGATTTCTTCATTGATAAAGGGAAAATTCTCCTGCTTTAAAAAAAAAATTTAGACTAGACCTGTGATTTAATTTGTGTAAGGATTTCCCCCAGAAGAAATTTTCTCTACCAATTCAGGTCATTGCTTACCTGCAACTTACTATCTTAAAGAAGGGTGTTCAGTGGTTCAGAGACTTGTCTGGGTACCTACAGTCGGTGTGACATAGGAGCAGAACCTGAATCCAGGCTTTTCTGATTCGGAGGCTGGCTCCAGACCAGCTGACTCTTCAGTTCTCAACTGCATCCTCTATCATGCCTCTCACACCAAGTATCTTCTCCTCTTCTCCTATCCTCCTCTCCATTTTCCAGCTTGTTTTGATTATTATTTTTCTGTATTAGAGGTGCAGCTATGTGGAACAGTGAATAGAGTGCCAGATCTGGAGTCAGATTCCTCTTCCTAAATTCAAATCCAACCTGAGACACTTACTAACTGTATGACCCTGGGCAAGTAATTTAACCTTGTTTGTCTTAGTTTTCTCATCTATAAAATGAGCTGGGTATTCATACTATTATGGTATCTTTGCCAAGAAAACCTCAAATGGGGATGTAAAGAGTTGGATATGACTGAAAAAATTACTAAATAATAATGATTTCTTATTAGAATATAAGTTTCTTGAGGTTGGGGTCTGATCTTTGTCATTTTGTGGCATATAGAGGTGACTTTATAAATGTTGAAAGGTTAACAGACTGACTACTGTCCTTTTGTGTTTCTTTAGGGGGAAATTCCTTAACTTTAGTGATCTCCATTTCACACTAAGAAATCAATTGGGGCAGCTAGGAGGCACAGTGGATAGAACACCAGCCCTAGAGCCAGGAGGACCTGAGTTCAAATGTAATCTCAGACACTTAATTATCACCTTGTATAAGTCAAATTAACCCCATTGCTTTAAATAAATAAAAAAATTTTTTAAAAAGAAATCAATCAACCAGTCACTCACTGGCCATGATAACGATTTAAAGAATCATTTTTGAGTATCTACTATGGGTCTAGCATTCTGTTAGGTTCTATGGAGCACAAACAATAAAAGGTGAAATCTTACCAGCAGATAAGTAATAGTAAAAGATCTTAAATGATTTTTTCTTTTCAGTATATATTAAAAATACATTGATGCTTTTGCTTTTATATCATATTTCCATTTGTCCAGTGAGCTCTCCTTTTTGTCAAAGAAAAAAAATCAGCAAAAACTGACTCAGTGATCATATCTATCAGTATGTACAATATTCCTCACCTGTAGTTCCTTACTTCATTGCCCAAAATGTGAAGACACATATTATCATTGTTTCTCCAAGCCAAGATTGATCATTATACCCATGTAGATTTTTATTTCCTCCTAGCATTCTCTTTACATACAAAATTGCATTGATTATGTGTATTGTTCTCTTGGTTTAGCTTTTTTTCTACTCTGCATCAGTTCATCTAAATCTTCCCATGTTTAAATGATTTTTTACAATTGCCTCCTAATCATTATAGCCTTTCTATTTCTGCTTCCTCAAGTCAACAACGAGTGCCATATTATTGTGTCAACAATTGTAGAAACAAGATATATACAGGATAAATTGACAGTCATCTCAGAGGAAAGGTGCTCGTTCTAAAATCCATCATTCAGCCTAGTTCCATTCTAATCTTCCTTACCTATAGTTGTGATCTCTATATAAGCAATATTCTTTATGAGAAGAATTCAAGTTAATTAGAGTACTGAAACCCAATATAAAGAAGGGTAACCAACATCCTTAAGACTAAGAGAGCACCCAGCTATTCGCAGTAAGTTGAAGTCAAAAGGGAAGGGGAAGAGAGCAATTTTTTTAATTTTTAAAGGTTTTGTTTGAGTTTTGAGTTTTATAATTTTTCTCCCAATCTTACTTCCTCCCCCCCCAACGGAAAACAGTCTGTCAGTCTTTTCTTTGTTTCCATGTTGTACATTGATCCAAATTGAGTGTGATGAGAGAGAGAAATCACATCCTTAAGGAAGAAACAAAAAATATGAGATAACAAGATCAGACAATAAGATATCTGGTTTTTTTTCTAAATTAAAGGGAATAGTCCTTGAAATTTGTTCAAACTCCAAGGCTCTTTATCTGGATACAGATGGTATTCTCCATTGCAGACAGCCCAAAATTGTCCCTGGTTGTTGCACTGATGGAACGAGCAAGTCCATCAAAGGTTGAACATCACCCCCATGTTGCTGATAGGGTGACAGTGTTTTTCTGGTTCTGATCATCTCACTCAGCATCAGTTCATGCAAATCCCTCCAGGCTTCCCCAAATTCCCATCTCACCCTGTTTCTAATAGAACAATAGTGTTCCATGCCATACATATACCACAGTTTGCCAAGCCATTCCCCAATTGAAGGACATTTACTTGATTTCCAATTCTTTGCCACCACAAACAGGGCTGCTATGAATATTTCAGTACAAGTGATGCTTTTACCCTTTTTCATCATTGGAAGAGAGCAATTGTTTAAGAGCTTACTATTTTCTAGGCAATGTACTAAGCTCCTTACAAATATTATCTCAATTCTCACTACAATATATATTATATATATATATATATATATATATACATATATATATGTATATATATATATTTGAGGAAATCAAGACTGACAAGAATTAAATAACTTGACCAGAATCACACAGTTTGTAATTGTCTGAGCCTGCATTTGAATTCAGGTCTTCCCGACATGAAGCCAGTACTCTGTCCATTGAATAACCTAGTTGTCTTTAATAAACCTGAATTAACATCATCTCAGGATACCAAAAGATCTGATATGATTACTTAGTCATCTGAAAAATTATGGTAAACTGTAGAGTTACAGGTGGGTTGATTTTCATGAAAGCGATGATAGATAGGACTATGAGCTTGACTACATTTTACTAACTGTACAAGGCCTATGAGAATCTGTTTCATAATCTCTTTGTGGTTAAGATGGAGACATGTAGGCTAGATGATTATAATCATTATCACTTGTATAGCATTTTAAGTTTTGTGAAGCTCTTTACAAATTTTATCTCATTTTCTTCTCACAACAACCTGGGAAGAAGAGGTACTTTTTTTTTAATCCCTATTTTACAGATGAGGAAATTGAGGGTAGACAGAAGGTAAGTGACCTTCCCAAGGTTATACAGCAGGTAAGTATCTAAGGAAGGATTTGACCCCAAGACCAGCATTCTATCTACTATGCCACCTGGATCCCTGAAAAGCGTTTTTAGAACTTGCCTCAAGATTAATGGATGGATGTTGATCTGAATTTTAAGAATGTCAGAGATCTGTTTTTGGCTTCCTTCTGTTGAACATTTTTTTGTCAGGAATTTGAAGGTATAGCTGAAATTTGTGAATATCTACCTCCACGATTATCTCCAACTTTTCATCTTGATTGTATATAGTTGTTTGCATGTTTTTGCCTCCATTAGGTTATGAGCTCTCTGGGAGTAGGGACTGTGTCTTTTTTTTGTTGTCATTCTTTGCATCTTCTGTGCTTAGCACAGTCCCTAAAGACATAGTGGGTGTTTAATTAATGGTTTGACTTGAATTGCAGTAAGCAGGAAGGATAGCTCACACTCTTCATAATAGATAGAATGAAGCTACATAAAAGATCTCAGAGGGCACCAATGATGGGCCAAATAATATGAAATATAATTTGGATAAATGTAGCTCTCTACTCTTTGGTTCAGAAAATCAACTGTACAGCTAGAAGATAGAGAAATTGTGAGGAGACCCCATTTTGTGTGACAAAGATCTGGGAAGGTTTTAGAAGATTGCTGATTCAGTCGGAGTCAACAGTGAGACAGACAATTAGAAAAGTACATAAAAATTGCTAGTGCTAAAAGATATCATATAGCAGAATATGATCAACATTGTCAAGACTGTGAAGGGCTGTCCTATAGAAGTGGGGTTAGGGGGCAGCTAGGTGACACAGTAGATAGAGCCCCCATCCTGGAGTCAGGAGAATCTGAGTTCAAATCCTGCCTCAGATATTTAATAATTACCTAGCTATGTGACTTTGGGCAAGTCACTTAATCACAATGCCTTAAATAAATAAAATTTTAAAAAAAGTGGGGCTAGATTGTTCCAGAATATAGAATTAAGATCCATCCTTACAAAGGCTTGTGGCAAATGGAAATTGCAGAGAAGCAGAAACTTTCTAATGATTAGAACTGCCTAAAAGGGAAATGAGCTTAGGAGGGATTGAGTTCCTCATGGAGGTCTTTAAGCAGAGCTAGCATGTCATGGAGGTGATTTCTGTTCATGCCTGGATGAGATAGCATGCTCTCTGGAATCCTCCTCAGAGATGTGGGGATATTCTAAGCCCTCGGGGGGACTCCTCTTTGTCTGCTGAGACAAGTCAAACTTTTTGTGTATAGGTGGTACAAAGTTCTCCGACATTTGGCTGCCCTCCATACCAGCCTTTTCTAGTACCGTTCTCTTCCTCCATGTCTTCATGGTCCTGCCCAGCTGTGCTGTTTTGTGATTTTCCTTACAACTCTGAGTGATTTCTGAATTGTGCTCATTCTATTTCCTATAACAATATTTGTGAACAGTAAATATCACCTTCATGAAACTTATGTGAAAACTAGGTTTATTAAAGAGGAATGAACTTGCATGCACGTGGAAATCAAAGCCAGAGCAAAGAATTCAGTTCTTAAAAAAGTTTACATTTTTATAATAGCAGGGGAGGGGGGAAAAGTGATGCAAGGAAGGGGTGTGGCATGGGAGGGGAAAGGTGCAGCTAAGGTGGGAGAAAAAAATAAGACACCCCCCCCCAAGGGGAGGAGCAAGGTGATAGCAAAGGCTGCAATTTTTTTTTTCCCTTTGGGAACTGCTATACTATGAAGATTCGGAGGCTCCTGCTTATTTACAAAGAACTCCGACTGCCCAAGCATTACCTCAAATTGGCACATATTGGTTGGTATCTGTCTTGTCTCCCAAGGACATATAGGGAGTCTAGCTTGGAATACAACAGTAAATTATATCAGCTCTGGGGCAGCATTGTCGTTAACACATTCAGGGCCATCAGCATGCTCTGCTCCATTATTTCTGGAAAGTGTATCAACTCAAAAAGACAAGTTCAGGGGACCCCTTAACAGCCCTTAACAACTTCTATCTATCATTAAGAAAGAAAATTTTTAAAAATTTTAAACTTTGTAAGTAGCAGCATTTAAAAAAAATTGCTTACAATGACTAAAAATTCATTTTATCAAGAATATAAAAATTTGTTAGAAGAGCATATTTATCTTCTTACTTCTTTTTCTTTTTTGTTGTTGTTTTTGCAAGGTAATGGGGTCAAGTGACTTGTCCAAGGTCACACAGCTAGGAATTATTAAGTGTTTGAGACTGGATTTGAACTCAAGTTCTCCTGCCTCCAGGACTGGTACTCTATTCACTGGTCCACCTGACTGCCTTTTCTTAGTCCTTTTTCAAAGGTGACACTTACACAACTTTTATATAAAACTTTAAAAAAAACTTTTGTTTTAATCTTTTGAGATTCAAAAGAGTTTAAATATCATGTTGCTGTTGTTCAGTTGTGTCTAATTCTGATAAAGATACTGAAATGGTTTGCTATTTCCTTCTTCAGCTCATTTGATGAGAAAACTGAGGTAAACAGGGTTTAAATGACTTGCTTAGGATCACACAGCTAGGAACCGTCAGATATGGGATTTGAACTCAGGAAAATGAATTTGACCTGGCATTCTATCCACTGTACCATATAGCTGCCAACAACGAATAATAATAATAATAATAATAATAATAATAATAATAATAATAATAATAATAATAATAATACTATAATAATAATATACCATCTATAGTCCTATCTCTCTTACAAATGCACAAACTGAAGCTCAGAAAAGTTAAGTGATGAATCCATGGTCAAATAGCTAATTGATATAAGAATTGACCTCTTGTTTAAAATCCACCTCAAATGCTATTTTCTTTACCAGCACTATCAGAAATGACTTCTTTCCCCTTCAGGCTGCATATACTGCTACTCTTAAGTACTTGCCATCTAATTTTTTTGTAACGTCCATAACGGTAGATACCATGCCATAATCGAAACTTGTTCATTTCCCACACAGTAGTGATTTAATCCATATTTATTGAATTCAGTTTTTGTTCTTTTGCAGCCTGAAATGTTTAAGCTCTATTTGTAGTCTTTCAGTAGTTGGAAAACAATTTTGAGTCTTAATTAATATGAAGCATTCAACCTCCAAATTCTGGCATCTCTGTTATGTGTCTAGTAGTCTTGCCAAATTCTGTTTTTTCCTACCTTTTCTCCTTTGGCAAGGGAAGATATAGTCTGAAGGACTTCAGTTCGTTTTAATTCAACAAACATTTATTAAATGCTTCATCTGTGTCAGGTTCTTATAATATACAAGGACATCCACAAAATGAAATGGTCCTACCCTCAAGGAGCCTATATTCAGTTTACTTTTTGCTGTTGCCTGTAAAATTGCAGAGACTTCCGCTGTGGCAGTATCTAAAAATAGTTTGTGGAAAAAAAAAAAGAGTGAAAACAGTCAGGTGAGGGTTCTGGTGAAACTGAGCAAACCTGCATTCCTAAATTGTACAGATAAGAGTGAGATCTACAGGCAGTTTTCAATTCATGGATTTTAGTATAACCATAACAACAAAGACTAGAATCCCCATGCCACTGTTTTCTTCTTTGTATTAATTCCTAAAGTGTCTACACAAAGTGAAGTTTAAAGTTAACAATTAATTGGTGGATCTTTTCTGTTTGACCCATCAGTGTGTATAATAACAATTTTTTTCCCTTGCATTGTAATAGCTGTGAACTGAACAGGAAAGTGTCACTCTTGTTGCTATTAGAGAGCCATTATTAAACATTCTGATACTTTTCTGATTCTGTGGTGTTGTGGGCTAGATTGACTTGTTATCATTTTAAGTTGGTAATGTGTCTTCTGAAATGTGTGACTCATAGGAAAAAGATGTACCAGCACCTAGATGAAGTGTACAGCCTTCACCAAGAGGCAGTATTGCAGTAGGACCTAAACCTCACATTTTTTCTCTTTGTCCTATATATACACACCGTGTTTCCAGTTTTTTCTGCCCAGAATTTTATTTCCTAGCAACAGGAGGAGTGGTGCAGTTTTTTGCTTGTGCTAGCTGCTACAGTGATTCTTGGGAGATATGTTGCAAAATGTGTGAACTCCTATAGTCACCAAGTCTTGGGAAAATAATCTTGGCCTGTTTGATTCCAGGATCCCTTATAGTAAGTCCTATCTATAATACTTTGATTTTTAACAGAAACTCATATTTATTTTAGATTCTGACAATTCTTTTACAGAACCCTGGCAGATGGTAGGCAGATAACATATTTTACAAATGAAACCATTTTGTCTTAGTGTGAAACCCTGCTATATCGCTGTTTGGTGATGTGGCTTTTTAAAATACATAGTATGTATTTGCAGGTGTTTGGAGAATAACTAGAATTGGCTGATAAGCAAAATGCTATTTGTGATAGAAAGTTCTGCCAGAGTGGTTGTTTCTGAGATTATGCCATTTATGTAGGTGGCAAAAAAAAAAATCAGAAAGATGTGGATGTGTGGGGGACAATGTGCTATTTCTAGGATCTAATTCAAAACTTTTCATATATACAAGAATTAACTTTGGTGAATCCCTGGTTTTCTCCTGCAAGGAATTAAAAATTAGGTTCTTCTAGACATTAAAGCAGGGAAATAGCAGAAACAAATTCAAGAAAACAAATTTCAAAATGGGATAATTTTTCCCAAGGGTGAAGATCCCCATGTGCCATTTTACATTGCAAATTAAAATTGATTTTTGTGACTTTTTTCCCCAGGGGTGTATAACCATTGGTCATGGAGTCAGGTTTGGTGGTAGAAGGAGCTTTCTCCCCCCCCCCCCCCCTTTTTGGCTTAGGAGACAGAGGGAAATGGTTCTTATTTTGTTTATATGTGTGAAAATCATTTTTCCCATGCCAGCTTTTGCTATTCTGTCCTATTTATTTTTGTAGCCCATTTCATCTCTCTGACACAGGGTAAAATAGACCTTAATATAATGCAGTTGATGGAGTAAGCTAATCCAAGCAAGTGGCTGCTGGTTTGTTTCTATTGTTAGTGGGTCCCTATCCCACTGTACTGTTTTGTTTTGTTTGGTACTGGGGGTAGGAAGAAGGGAATGTTGTGGGAGAAAAATATGTTGGGGCTTTGGTGCAAGAGAAAAAAAGACAAGAAGATAGGAGGAAAATAATTAAGTTGAATTATGTTGTGAAAGGGAACCTATAAACTGAATTTGCCAATTAAATAAGGTTTTTGAATTGTGATAATTAAAAAAAATAGCAACCCATTTCTCTATCATACTTTCTAAAACATTTTCTTAGCATAATGAGAATAGAAGTTGATTCCAGAAGCACTTCAGTTCTTGATCTTATAAAGATTAATAGATACCTTATGCATTTTTGACTTTAAAAGACATAAAAATAATCCTTAGCCTTATTCAGATTTAGGAAAAAAACTTTGGACATAATTTTTCCTTTAGATACTTTGATGGCTATTAATACTTCCTTCAAAGGGACTGATCACAGCCATCCATGCCTTCTCATCTTTTGTGATTCTTGCCCCTTTCTTCCCATAAACCCTTTATAAAATAGCTTTCTTTTTCTCCTTAGGGGATTTAAAATTGGGATCTGTAAATTTTCTTAAAATTTTTTTTGTAACTATATTTCAATATGATTGATTTTCTTTATAATCTGTTGTATTTTATGTATTAAAAACATTATTCTAAGAAGTATTTCACAAGACTGCCAGAGGATTCCTTGACAAGAAAGGTTCCCTTGTGCTTGAGCGGCAGGCACATTGGTGGTCTGGTCATCATCTCGTTTCTTTTGCCACATTATTAGTCTACTTCCCTTTCAACTCTTGTTTCTCTTGGATGACATCTTGGATCATGTTTTTCCTCAATTCTTCATTGGTAATTATCACAGCCTCCTTTGGATGACTGAAGAATTTAATTCTTAGAATCAGTGTTATTCTGTCACTTGTAGTCATAAATCATTGCCTGAAAAATTCTGATATTAAAAAAGGCCTTTGTTTCAAGGGAAAGCTTGGGATTGTTATTAGTCCAACCCTATTTCCCAAAGGCAATCTAGCCTTTATTCCTTCCTCTTTCTCAGTTCTTAACCCAACTCATTGGTTTATCTTCAATATTTATCTAAAACAGATATAAAGACAATTCATATATTTTTGATAAACTTGGTTTTGCCTGTGATGTTAGATCAAAATCTTTTCAAAAATTATAATTCTCATTGGGGAAATACTGAAGTGTACTGGGGTTTTATTAAAAAAGCATCACAATATCATTTGTAGAAGAAAAGCTAGAGAACCCTAGAGAAAATCCTTTCATTTGAATTCTGCCCTAGAAATTCTCCATTATATTGGCTAATACTTTTGATGAGCATTGATCTCTCAGCTTTATGATATCCTAGATATTATGCTTGAGTTATCTCCCCTTTTATTTTAAAAGATCTTTTAAAAATTCTTTAAAATTATGGGGGGGACAGTAGTTAGGTTAAGTGACTGTCTAATTTTATATAACTAGTAAGTGTCTGAGTCAAACTTTGAACTCAGGTCCTCCTGATTTCAGGGCTAGTGCTCTATCCACTGTACCATCTAGCTACTCCTTAGGAATATTTTAATAAACAAAGAAACTAAAAAGGGCAATATATATGAAAATGTGAACTGTTATATAAAGTTTGTTTTTTTCACTCCATGTGTCTTTTTTTCTTAATAATTCAAATTTCGGTGTTTTGTTTGTCACTATTCCCCTTTAACTTATTTCTACATTTTTTCTTATTATTTGTAATAATTTAGTGATCTTTCATTTCTTTTCTGACTTATTTAGCATCTCTCTCATTACCTATCCACTACCTACTCCAATCCCACCCCCCACAAAAAAGAAAAGTTTTCCCTTTATAACGAGTCATACCACACACACATCCACATATTGTGTATGAAAATGTCTCATTTTGCACCTCCTTCTATTACCTCCCTGCCAAAAATAGGGCAGCATGATTCATCATGAATCTTCTGGAGTCATTGTCTGCTATTGGTTTTGTTCCTTTTCTTGAAGTCTTTTACAGTTGTTTTTCTTTACAGTGTTGTAATCATAATAGAAGTTATTCTCCCGGTCCTGATCACTTCACTCATGGAAGTCTTCCCAGGTTTCTCTAATCATTCCAATTTTTCATTAATATTGCATATTCCATAAATTGTTCAGTCATTCCTCAGTTGATAGTCACCTACTTTGTTTCTGACACTTTGCTATGACAAAAGATACATCTATAAATACTTATGGACATATGAATTCTACTTCTTTGTCTTTGATTCTCCTGTGGGGGGCGGAGAGAGAGAGAATGTACACATGGAACCATATAGTCGGTCAATTAACTTTGAATATATATCTATTTGTATATGCATATATCTGTGTGTGTAAATATACACAGAGACCTTAGAATATGGTTCATAATACAAACACACACATACCCCATAAATATGTGTGTGTGTGTGTGTGTATACACACACATATATATGTGTATGTATATATATCTATATCTATATCTATATCTATATCTATATCTATATATATATATCTATATATACTGTATGTACACACCATGTTGACTTAGTATATGGTATATACAGTATACACACATGCACACACTCTCTATATGCATATATGCACATACATGTAGCAATATACATGTGCATTTATATGATGCAACCCATACCCATGCATATATATGTGTGTATTTATTTACATAAATTGATATATATATCTATAAAGTATATATATATACATATATATATATATATATATATATATATATACTTTGATGACTTTGAGTATATGTTTCCATATTCCTTTTGAGAATGCTTAGATCACTTCACAGCTCCCCTAACAATGCATTAATGTGTCTGTCCTCTTACAATTCCTCCACCAAGTCTTAATTTCCCTTTTTAGTCATTGCAGAATTTATAGGAGTGAGTTTATAACTCAGAATTGTTTTAATTTTCCTCTCTCCATTAATTAGTGAGCATTTTTCAATAGGTTGCTGACACCTGTTGCCTTGGTTCTTTTTTGAAGTGCTTGTTCATAGCCTTTAACCAATTATCTATTATGGAATGTCTTTTTTTGTTATATATTTGGTATTAATTACTTATATATCTTAAATAGTAAACTTTTATCAGAAAATTACTGCAAGGTTTTCTTTTACAATTAAAGCTTTTTTTAAGAAAGATTTTATTTATTTTGAGTTTTGCAATTTTTTCCCTTATTCTTGCTTCCCTCCCCCCACCCCCTACAGCAGGCAGTCTGTTAATCTTTACAATGTTTCCATTGAACTCAGTTGAATGTGATGAGAAAGAAATCATATCCTTAAAGAAGAAAAATAAAATGTAAGAGACAGCAAAATTACATATTAAGATAAGTTTTTTTTTTCCTAAATTGAAGGTAATAATCTTTGGTCTTTGTTCAAACTCCACATTTCTTTTTCTGTATACAGATGGTATCCATCTGTGATACCCTGAAATTGTGCCTGATTATTGCCCTGATGGAATGAGTAAGTTCATCAAGGTTGATCATCACCTCTGTGTTGTTGTTGTCAGAGTGTACAATGTTTTTCTGGTTCTGCTCATCTCACTCAGCATCAGTTCATGCAAATCCTTCCATGCTTCCCTAAAATCCCATCTCTCCTGGTTTCTAATAGAACAGTAGTGTTCCATGACATACATGTACCATAGTTTGTTAAGGCATTCCCCAGTTGAAGAGCATTCACTTATTTTGCAATTCTTTGCCACCACAAACAGGGTTGCTATGAATATTTTTGTACAAGTGATGTTTTTACCCTTTTTTTTCATAATCTCTTCAGGGTATAGACCTAGTAGTGGTATTGCTGGATCAAAGGGTATGCACATTTTTGTTGCCTGGTGGGCTACTGCAGGGTTTTTTGCTCAATTAATGGTTTCTTGTATAATTCTAAATGCAATGATTGCATTTGTACCAAAAAAAATTTGTAACCAAAACTGTCCATTTTATCTTCTGATTTCTGAAGTCCTTATTTGGTCAAGAATTTTTTCCTTTATCCATGGTTGTTTATGATCTAATTTGTTTGTAATATTAACCTTTACTTAATCTATTTGGGGCTCTTTGTGGTATTTGGTGGAAAATTTTGGTCTAGGCAGTTTTCTAGGTTTATCAGCAGTCTTTGTCATATAGTGAATTCTTCTCCTAGTGTTTGGGACTCCTTGAGCTTGTAAATACCATGTCACTACTGTGTTAGAGTTATTCTGGGACTTGTGTTGTTCTAATGAGCAAATTTTCTACTTTTTTTTTAAACCAATGCCAAATAGTGTTGATGATTATTGCTATGCAGTATAGTTTGAAACCTAGATCTGCTAGGCTGCCTTCCTTCCTGTATTTTTTCTTCATTTATTTGAGATCCTTGACCTTTTAGTCCTCTAGATTAATCTGTAAAAATTTTTTTCTATTTCTATAAGCTAATGTAATACCAAATCTGCTGATTCACTTAGAAGTCATTTTTATTATATTAGCATAGACCAAATTGAAGTAAGTCCCATGATCATGGATTTAGAAATAAAGGGAAAAAGCATTTTTTAAATTAACTACTATGTGTAGGCACTGTTTTAACTACTTTGTAATTCTTATTTTATTTGATCCTTTACAACCCTGGGAGGTGTGTGTTATTATCTCCATTTTATAATTGAAGAAACAAGCCAGCAGAGGTTAAGTGACTTGTACAGGGTCACACAGCTGTTATGTATTTGAGTTCAAATTTGAACTCATGTTTTCCCCACTCTAGTCCCAACTCTCTAAGCATTGGGCCACCCAGTTGCCCTAGTGTGAAGACCTCAAAGGTCTTCAAATTCAGCCTCTTCATTCTAAAGATGAGGAAACTGAGGTCTCAGGAGTTTATAACTTACCCGATGTTATACTCTTGTTGACTTTCCTAGTGAGACCCTCCTCCTCTTACCTCTTTTGGTTGATGGTCTTTATTGAATATGGTTTTATATAGCCTTCTCTTTTTTCCATTTTTATCATTGGTCCTTCTGGATTGTTTTCAGGTATTTATTTGCTAGAATTTAATGTGGAAGAGCTGGGTTTCTCTATGACCTTTTGCATATCCAGCTTAACAAATTATGTCAAAGAATCTTAGTTGATTTTGATATTATGGGGATATGTTTTGTTGGAGCAGACCATTTTTTTGATATTTTGAATCAATTTTCTTTGATAGCTAAATATTATCAAATGTTCTATTTGTGGATGAAATTTTTGACTCAGAGATGCATCTCCCCTACTTTTGAGATAGCAATTTGGATGGTGGGTAGTCATATTAAGAGTTTGTGAAGTTCAGATTTAAGAGTTAAAACTAGAAGGCTAGTCTTTATCTGGGTTTCTTTGTACCTCAAAATTGAAGATATCCTGGGGACTCTTGAAGGTTCAGAGTTGAATACTGACTCTAGTTTCAGGGTTTGCTTGTATTTTGGATGCATTCCATACTATTCAGAAATTTTCTCACAACTATGTAGATAAGTGTACCATCCCAAAATCCCAACAGACTAAAAAAAATTAAATTTTCATTAATTCATACACAAGGAGCAAGAATCAGTAATGTTTTTGGGTGTCAGTTTAGAGAAGCCCTTGGACCCTTTCTCAAAAACTTTGTTTTTAAATGCATAAAAGAAAGGCAACTGGTGAAGTAGATAGAGCATCACTGTATCACCCATGGTCTCAAAAAAAGGTAAAAGACAGTCACTGGTATAGAGAAGCTTATAATCTGATTACCTATTGAGTTTAAAATGTCTCTGGACCATCCAGTTCAAGAAGTCCAGTAGGCAGTTGAAGGTGCAAGACTGGAGGTCAGCTTAGAGGTTAGGAATAGATAAGCAGATTTGAGGATCATTAGCATAGACATACTTGAAAAAATAGGAGATGATGAGTTCATCAAGTGAAATCACTTTGGACAGGATGTTCTTCTGTGAGTTGTATTTCAGGGCCTTCATTTTCATTTGTCAACTTGTAATAAATCTTTCCAGCACACATTACATTCTAAAGAATGATATGATAGAAATTTTCTTATAGAAGAAAAGACTCCCCTTAAGTAAAGCATTTGCTTTCTCAGTATTTCAGCAATACTCTAAACTGAATCATTCTGCATGTCTTTCTTTTTTTAAAATTTAGTTTATTTTCACTTTATTACAATTGGCTTGTAAAAATAAACACAATCCTCCTCCCCCTCCCACAAAAATAGATAAACCTCAAGAAAAATAAAGTGAGAGAAAAAGAAAAAGTATGCTTCAGTCTATGTTCAGATACCCTCAGCTCTGTCTCTGGGATGGATTGCATTATTTATCTTAAGTCATCAGCAAAATTGCTTCAATGTTTTTCTCCTACACTTACTTTTGTTAGCTGTATTTTCCTCCATCCTATCCCCCATTTATTCTATTTTCTCGCCCCTTTCACCCTGTGCCTCCTCAAAAGTATGTTGTATTTGACACCCTCTCCCACAATCTTCCCTCTTTTCTGTCACCCACACCACCCTTCCCCCATCCCTTTCTCTCCTCTTTCCTCTCCTTTCCTCTAGGGTAAGACAGATATATAAATTGAGTGTATATGTTATTTTTTCCCTGAGCCATTTCCAATGAGAATGAAGCTCATTCATTGCCCCTCCATTCTTCCTTCCTGTCCTTTGCAAAAGCTTTTTCTTGCCTCTTTTACTTGAAATATCTTTGCCCATTCTACTTCTCCTTTCCCTTTGTTCCAGTGTACTCCTTTCTCACTCATTAACTCCATCTTTATAATGTATTTTATCTTCATATTCATCTCTCTCCTCTGCCTTCTCTCTCTCTCTCTCTCTCTCTCTCTCTCTATATATATATATATATATATATATATATATTCTAACAAATGAGAAAGTTCATATGAGTTCTCAGTATCATCTTCCCATGCCAGAATACAACATCATTAAATACCTCATAATTAGCCCTTCCAGTTCACCCTCTCTGTGTTTCATCTGAGTCCTATACTTGAAGATCAAACTTTCTGTTCAGCCATGGTCGTTTCAACAGGAAAATCTGAAATTTCCCCTACTTCATTGAATGTTCATCTTTTCCTCTGAAAGAGTATGTTCAATTTTGCTGGGTAGGTGATTCTTAGTTGTAATCCAAATTTTTTTCCCCTTCTGTAATATCATATTCCAAGCCCTTACTGTAGAAGCTGTTAAGTCCTATATAGTTTTGACTGTAGCTTCACAATATATGAATTATTTCTTTTTGGCTGCTTATAATATTTTCTCCTTGACTTGGGAGTTCTGGAATTGCAAACAAATAAATATAATATTCCTGGGCATTTTTATCTTGGTATCTCTTTCAGGAGGTGATTGGTGGATTTTCTCAGTTTTTATTTTGCCCTCTGCTTCTAGGATATCAGGGTAATTTTCCTGGAGAAATTCTTGAAAAGTGAAGTCTAGGCTCTTTTTGTGATCATGGCTTTTCAGGCTTTCAATAATTTTTAAATAATGTCTCCTGTATCTGTTTTGCAGATCAGTTGTTTTTCCAATGAATTATTTCCCATTTTCTTCTAGATTTTTGTTCTTTTGGTTTTGTTTTATTGTTTCTTGATTTGTCACAAAGTCATCAGCTACTCTTAGCTCCATTCTACATTTTAAGGGATTATTTTCTTCAGAGAGCTTTTTTACTTCCTTTTCCATCTGACCAATACTGCTTTTTAAGGCAGTCTTCTCCTCATTGACTTTTTAGACTGCTTTTTCTATTTGACCTAAACTGATTTTTAAGATGTAATTTTCTTCAGTATTTTTTTGTTATCTCCTTTACCAACTTGCTGACTTGGTATTTATGATTTTCCCACATTGCTCTTATTTCTCTTACCAATTTTTCCTCTACCTCCCTTACTTGATTTTCAGAATCTTTTTCAACTTCTTCCACAGCCTGAGACCAATTTCTCTTTTTCTTGGAGACTTTGGATAAAGAAGCTTGGGCTTTGTTATCTTCTTTGTATTTTGATCCTCTGTGGGAACAAAGTAATTGTCTATGGTTGGATTTTTTTTTTCTCCTGTTGTTTGCTCATTTCCCCAGCCTATGACTTGATTTTAACTATTTGTAAGGTGGGGCTCTGCTTCCACGGTGGAGGATGCACTGTCCCAAGCTTTTGAGGGTTTTTTGGACACCTCCCCAGGGGCCTCAGTTCCTTCAAGTTCCTCTCTTATGAGAGGCTCTGACCGTTCTCCTGATTATGCTCTGGTTTGTGGATGACCACAGCTGTGATGAGGATCCCTGCTCTATTATGGCAATATAGGGCTCAGATTGCGACCTGGATCTGAGTATGGGCAAAGCAGCAGAGTTCTGCCCCAGGGGTAGCGGAGAGACCCCTGCAATCTCTCTCTATCCCTTTACTGACTGTGGCCTGAGCTCTCTGGAAGCAGCTGCTGGGTGGCTGTGCAGGCCTGTATCTGGCTCCCAGGGTGGGACTGCACTGACCTGGGTTCTATGATGACTCTGACAGAGTTTTCCTGCTTACTTTCCAAGTTGTTCTTGGCAATCCCTGAGTTGAGAAGTCTGGAAACTGCCCCCACTTCCACAGACTCAAGTGCACCCAGGGAGCCAGGTGCCCTGCTGGCCGTTCCTGGAAGGCTGGAGCTGATTCTCTTTAGTGCGATGTGGGGCTGCACTGCGTCCCTTTCCAACTCTGGTGGAATAGACCCTTCCTGCAGATCTTCCAAGTTATCTTGGACTGGAAAATTGTTTCACTTAGTCTTTCTATGGATTCCACCAGCCTAGAATTTGGTTAGAGTCAAAATTTTAAGGCATTTAGAATTGTCTGGGGGAAAGTTTCTGGGAATTCCTGCCTCTATTCCTCATTTTGGCTCCACCCCCTCTCTCTGTATCTTTCAACACCTCCTTTTAGATAGCAACAACATTAAGAAAAATCAGTGATTTAGTGTTCTACCAGTATAAAGAGACTACCATGTACTAAGTACTGGGATACAAGAAAAGCCAATTTACAATCTAGTGGGTCACACAGGTAATAAATAGAATGATCCATGATTAGAACCCAGGTCTTCTGATACTGGATCCAGGGCTATATCACAGAGTACATCTGTGTGGTTTGCAGTACATTTTGACTACAAATGGAAAAGCTGTATTTTTTGGTTCTTCTCCAAAAATTCAACCTGTGAAAAGAATAGAAACTCAGCTGGTATTTGGCTTCACTCCTGAGTAGATAATAGACTGCTTGCCATGGCTGTAAACCTTATCTCAATGTGAAGCAGGCATTTTAAAAATAACTTCTCCTGCTTTGTCTTTTGCCAAGAAGGGAACAAGTCCTACCCTGAACTATTGCTCAGAAAGGCAGGTGCTGCTCCTCCAGAACTGTCCACACACAAATAAAACACTGTGTGATACCTGAAGATGGCCCAGATTTATTTGTCTATGATAGGTATTTAGACCACAGGAATTTAACTTCTAGCCTTGGAGGAAGAATGAGTCAGCTGTTGCCTAATTTCTTTAGTGGCCAGAATGGAACATGATGAGGCTACTTTGAATAGACCCAATGACCATAGATTTGAATAGGCTATAGCACTGCATTGTGTACAAAATCAATGTGAAGTTGTTCTCTTCTTAAACATTAGCTTCTGTGTGTTCCTGGATCTCCTGGATTTCTATCTTCTTTAAGAATTTGAGTCTAGGATTTGACTTGAAGCAGTAAAGTATTGTTGGGGGGGAGAGGGGGAAAGCACCAGGTGGGGATTGGAGAGACCCAGGTTCTCCTTAGTCTTTGTCTCTAGCCAATTGAGTCATTTATTGTTATTGTATAGAATGATGGAATTATGTAAAGTAATGTGAAATAATTGTGGAAATGTTTAGAATAGGAAGATTTTAAAACTGAAAGTCTTCCTATTCTATGAATCTGCACTTTGAAATGATGACTTTGGCAATTGAAGAACTGGTAAGGATCACTTTTTTTTTTATTAGATAGTCCTTTTCTCCCCCCCCCCCCCCCCCCGTATATTCTTCACTCAAGTTGTCTGTTCTTCTGAACTCAGTTTCTTCTCCTGTAAAATGAGGAGGTCTGACTAAATGATCTTTAGGACCCCTTTTAGCTGTCTTTTAAAATTTTGAATTTGTATTGGCATCTTTTTATCTTTGTCACCTAAATTTACCACTGTATCCTTTCTCCTTTTTCTCCTCCCCTCGCCTATAACAACAGAAAAGAAAAAAGAGGGAAAAAGATGAAAAATCAGAAAAATCATTCAGTGCATTGGATATAATATGACAATTTATGAAATCTCCTTATCTATGGACCCCCTTTCTCTACAGAGAGCAAAGGGAAATGTTTTCTTAATTCTTTACTTTGGGGCCAAATTTCTTTGTAATTTTGAAATATTCACTTTCAGTTGATTTTTGGTAGTTGTTTTTTTCCACTTGTGTTGTTGTAAATCCTTGTATAGATCTTGTTTTCCTAGTTCTCCAGCTCAACCTTTCTATGATTCCATGAACTACTTTATCATCTTAGTATAAAATCCAAGAATTTAACATGCCCTGATTTCCCCTCCTATACTTTATTTCCTTCAAAAAAAATTCATTATCCACTTCATTTGTGGCCTTATTTTCACAGAAGGATGACTGGGTGCAACATTACCATGAGCTGAAACACTGGGGAAGAGTCTTTGTGAAAGAGAGTATCTGAGAAAGATGTATTTTCTACAGTTTCACATTTTGTAAATTACTTAGAAAAACTTTTAGTATATGAAGGGCATTTTGCTAAGCAAGGAAAGGCAAACAACTCAAACAAAATAACCCCTGCTTTCAAGAATCTCACATGGAAATGGAGGTGACAGCGTGCCAATAAATGAGGTGAATGAGAAGGGAGATAAATTGACTTAAAGTAACGTGAAAGGGAAGCCAATAGCTTCAGGGTTAGCTGAAGGGGACCAGGAAAGACCCCCTTCCTTGAAGGAAGTCAGGGAAATTGAAAGGTGGAGGTGAAAAGGTAGAGCATTGGGTCAGTATGAAGGCAAAGAGATGACAGAGGGAATATCATATTGGATGAACAATAAATACACCTGCATTGTTGCCTTTTAGAGTCCATGGAAGGGTTAAGGTAAAAGGAGCTAGGTAATATTGAGTTTAATTGCTGAACAGATGATTTTGTATTGAATCAAGGAAGTAATAGGGAGCTAATGCAGCTTATTAAGTAGGAGAGTGATTTGGTCAGTTTTAGACTTTGGAAAAATCCTCTTGGAAACTTGAGTGGAGATTAGATTGAAGGAGAGAAGAATTTGAGTCAGGAAATCAGATAGAAGGCTGTTGCAATAAGCAGATGAGGGTCTGAACCGGTAGAGGTATGAGTGGACAGAAGGATGAACGATATCATGTAAGTAGACCAACCTATTTGATAAGAGATTGGATATGTAGGATGAGTGATTAGGTCATTCAATTGGGTTTTGGGGAGCAAAGTCAACAAAAACAGGTTTAGAAGAGGGAAAGAGTTGGATGGAAGCTATCAGTTATATTTTGAACATATTGAGTTTGAAATGTATACTGGTTTGGAAACCAATGCTGTTTGGAATCATTAATTGTTATTTTATAAAATTGTGCAGTTATTTATGTTCTGTACATTCTAGGGTACCCCCCTTCAACCTCAAACTCCGACTAATAGGATGTTTGCCAGTGATGCCCACCATCAAGGATTCTAGGGTCAAGCCACTAGGACTTCACTCAGCCTTAATTTCGCTTGTTATTCCCCTTAATAATCAACTAGTAGCCACCCTTAGGTCTTGGCAGATGTATTTACCACAATGACGTTATAAGAACAGTGACTGCAAAACATCTCCTGCCTTAAATTTGAGGTACATTTTCCCACAAATGCACACAGGGTTAGAACCTCAGCCCTTGGAGGCAGGTCTGGTTTTCTCCTTTGCTGTTCATACATTGCCCCTTCTGATTTGTTCAGGAGACATATTTATTTCTCATAAAGGCATGCCATTTTTTTTTTTTTTGCAGGTAGTTTAACACCTTGTTCTCATCTTAAAACCTCATCATTCACGATGAAATCTTCTGATTACAACTAAATAGGGGAAGGTCAGGAAGTCACACTCCTCTTCCCCTCCCTTGCATTTAAAATAATATTACAGTAAATGTTTAAAATTAGGAGAGTTTCTAAATGAGGATCTAAAAGGAGTATTAGTTTACAAATGACTAGTGGATCCCAGTTATACCACAGTAATGAAGGAAAACATTATGAGGATCATTAAGGGGAAAAAGTAGGTATAAGAGACTTATCAGAATCACATAGTATCTTAGGTCAGGTGGGAACTCAAAGTTTTCTGACATCATAAACTGCAGCCTAACTGCCTTGAATGAACCCAGCTCGGTCATCAGGAAAATCAATATTTTTGCTTCTTTAAAATTTTTTTCTTTTATTTGGAATTAAGCACTGAAAAGTATGATATAATGGATAATAGGCTGGCATTGGAGTCAAATCCTGTTTGTAACACAATAGCTCTGTGACTATGGTTAAGTCACTTAACCTCAGTTAGACTTGTCAGAGAACTCCATAAGATTATATATTCTGGACAGGTTGCCTGTTTGTATCATTTCCACACTAGAGTTTCTCCAAAACTCTATACCTTTTCTTCCCCCCCGCCCCGCCAAAAGGAGCTAAAAAATTAGAAGGAACAAACTCTCTATTTTTGCTAATTAAATATAAATTTTAATTGAGAATTATTTTTATCATGATTCCAAGGTTAGTATAATGCTATACACAATACTAATGATTTAGAGAATAGAGCATTCTTCTTTAATCCCACATGGGCACTTTATGGCATCAATAAATGGTGTGTATTCCTTGGGAGATTTTAAAGTGTTGACAGTATGATTGGTCTTAGGCTTTACAGTTTTAAAAAGGTAAAAATAAATGGTATTGACCACTCAGTAAATGTACTGGATTGGTGGTGCATGTATTTGTAAAGCACAGCTTTAACCAATGACTTCTGAGGTCCTTCTGAGGCCTCAGATCCAAGATCTTACATTCCTATGACCTTGGTTACATATTGATCACATCCTTGCAAATGTCAGTTTTCTGTTTCATAAGGCCCTCTTTTAAGTAGATAAAACAACTCGGGGGAGGGGAATGTCAGAAAGAACATGTGTTGCTCTTATGTCTTGCAAGTTAGGGTTATTGTAGTTCACAAGTGGAATGCTTGTTTTTGGAAAAAAGAAGAAGCTTAAAATACTCAATGTAGCATCCTAAAATTTCAAAGTAGTCTTTTTTTAAATCCCCATAGGAGATAAAGAAGGAGATGAAGAAAGAAACCCTTTCCAGCAAGCCTCCTGAGAAGCCTATGCAGGAAGTGTCCAATGGAAGCTCTTTGCTGTCTTCTGACACGATTATAAGAACCAACAAAAGAGGTATGATAAGAATTATTACATAATGTGGATAACTTAATTAACCCTATCCTCTCAAATGATTATTGAGTTTTTGATTGTCAAAAATTAAATGAAATACACTTAAAAAAATCTTTTCAACTTGATAATAGGAAAAAAAACCCAATCCCAAAATAAGGATGATCTGGAGAAAATGTTCAGAGGACTTTTCTGACAGTGGGGAGGAAGAATGATGAAGGGAGCTTCCTTTGCTGGTGTTTTTTTTTTTCAAAAAGTTTTGGAATTATTTTCTGTATCTCTTTATGAAAAAACCGTTTGTACAGATGGTTTAACTTTCTTCTGGGTGAGGCTACAAATATTGTTGGTCACAGAATCAAATGAGACAAAGGGCTTTATAAAACACTAAGGCATATGAATGGTAATAATGATTAATTTATAGTACTAGTGCCAGAATTTTATATGTTATACTCATTTGTGCCAGAGTCAGTGGACCTCTTAGCATTATGCTTTGTCCTTCCAAATGTTATTCTTCTGGGCACTGAGGCAGCATATGAGTGGATATATTTAGTACACAGTACATTGTTTAACAATCATTAGCAATTCCTGGCTATGAGCTTCCTATCTCTAGGGATCTTCAAGTGGAAGCTGGATGAACACTTGTTTGTGGGTAGATGGCTGTTTTCCATTTGGGGTAAGGGTTGAACCAGATGGTTTGGGAGGTCTTTTCCAACTGCCTCTGATTCTCGGATGTTCCTTTATTTTCTCAAAGTTTGCAGTTACAGAATTGTGGTAGTTGTGTCTGTTTTGTGTAAGAATATGGGCATGCATGTCTGTTCTTTATTTGGCTTTCTTTGTTTCAATGATTGAAGGATATGAGGTCATTCAGAAGATGCCTATTTCCATCATATTATATTGCAGCTATCTATATGGTTTTTTTTTTTAACCTTTCAGCCTTTGGCAGCATAAATTTACTATCCATTTGGAAGAGAGTACTGTTCTGTGCTTTGTGAGTAGTTATAAAGAAAGTGGAAAACAGTGAAGGTAGTCAGAAATCTCATAACTATATATATATATATATATATATATGTAATATATATAATATATGTAAATATATATATAAATATGGAGCAGTAGTTCATTAGTAAAAATGGAGATATATCAGGGCTTTGGGGTTCAAGAGGATTGTGAATTTGGATTGGGGAAAATTTATATCTTTATTTTAATATAATTGATATAATTATATTTATATTTTATAACTTATATTGATATAATTTACTATAATTGATTTCCTTTGCATTTCTTACATTTTTTATTTTAAGCAGTTATCATTATGCTGTCCATATAGGGTTGCACATACATAAGAAGTTAAGAACCCCCTTATATAGAAGAAAGAAGTCAAGTTTACATAATGATGGATAATAATAGCTAATCCTTCACAAAATTTAGATAGCAAAAGACTATCTTCAATCAATGACTGAGTATCAGGTTCAGTTTTGTAAATTACTCTAGATATTAGTGTTGTTCCTCTCTCTCTCTCTCTCTCTTCCTACTTCCCCTCCCTTCCCATCCCTGCTCCCCTTTATAGCCCAGTCCCTTTCTCTACTCCCTTAACACCTTAACAAGCGCCCCCTCAGCTATCTTGGTTAGCATTTTCTTTTCAGACAGGTTCCTCCCTAGTTGCTAGAAGCTATAGTATTTTTTTATTTTGCATTTAAAAGTTTTCATGTTGCAGAGTAGGAGTCTCTGGTTGTAAGACTTTGTATTGTACTGTAAATGGAAACCTCAGACCTGCAGAAAGCATGACTCAATACAGTCTTGAGAATTGGTTTCATAATTCTAAAGGCTTGAAAAAAAATTGGATTCAGGTCTCTGAATTTAATTTAGCATCCACCCACAGTTACCAGTATGCCCTTCCCCTTCTTAGATACTCCTACATTGCTTTTTTTTTTAAATGGTTTCTCATGTCAGTAGGCTGAGGAAACATATATATCTACTTAAAAGTACACTCAAGCTGTGAGGCCTACAAATTCATATCTAAATCAAACAAACATTTATTAAGTACCTGCTATGTGAAATTAAAGCTGAATCAGTTTAAACTGAATGTGTGTGTGGGGGTTTCTTTGCTGGGTGGTACAATGGATGCAGGCCCAGGTTTGGAGTCAGGAAGGCTTGAATTCAAATTTGGCTTCAGATACTTCCTTGCTGTGTGACCCTGGGCAAGTCATTTTACCTCTGTCTGACTCAGTTTCCTCAACTGTAAAACGAGGGTAATAATAGCACCTACCTTATAGGGTTGTTGTAAGGATTAAATGAGATAGTTTGTTAAATGATTAGCATAGGGACTAGCACATTTGTTGTTGTTGTTCAGTTGTTTCCATTGTGTTTGACTCTTCCTTTGGGGGTTTTCTTGGGGCAAAGATATTGGAGTGATTTGGCCATTTCCTTCTCTAGGTCATTTTACAGATGAGGAAACTGAGGCAGAAGGGTGAAGTGATAATTGGAGCCATATAAGTATTCATTCCCTTCCCTCTTCCCTTTTATGGGTTCTGGACCCTACTGGCAGTTTGATGAAACCTCGGGACCTCTTCTTTGAACTGTGTTTTTAACTTCATAGAATAAAATACAAATCCAGTCCTTTGCCAAGGTCTGTTGATTTCCTTCACCTCTATACCTTATCTCAGATATGCCCCCTTCTCTCCTCTACCACTTTAGTGCTAACATCTCATTTGTTGTAATACTCTTCTCGTGGGTCTGCCTGCCACAAGTCTCTCTCCTTTCCATTCAATCTTTCATTCAGCCACTAAAGTAATTTTCCTAATACACAGACTTGACCAGGTCATTCCTCTGCTCAATAAACTCCAGTGGCTTTCTATTGCTTCTAGGACCAAATATAAAATCCTGTTTGGCATTCAAAGCCATTTACAACCTAACTCTCTTCTGCCTTAAAGATATGTACTCTTGACCCAGTGAGGATTGTCTCCTGACTATTCCGCTGAGGCCCTCTGTCTCTGGACTCTGGTCATTTCTCTGTCTGTTCCCCAGACCTAGAATGATCTCTCTTCTCTTCTCATCTCTGCTTACTAACTTCCCTAGCTTCCTTTAAGTCCCAAGTAAAATCCTATCTTTTACAAGAAACCTTTCTCGAAGCCCTTTTTTATCCTAGTGCCTTCCCTCTTACTTAGTCCCTATTTAGCCTGTATATCACTTATTTGTACATAATTGTTTGCCAGTGTCTCTCCTATGTGATTGTGAGCTACTTGAGGCAGGCACTGTCTTTGCCTCTTTTCGAATCCCTAGTGCTAAGAACAATGTCTGGCTTATCATAAGGACTTAATAAATGTGTATTGAGATAGCAACAGAAATCAATTATAGTGAAATAATGATTTTTTTAAAAATACAAGTTCCCAGGCCTCCCTCCCCAGCCCTCTTCCTTCCGCCCTTCCCCTACTACCTTTCCATGAACTTCTAGATAGGTGCAACCCAGGTGAAAAACCCTTGACATAGAAGAAAAAATTACCCAGTTCCTGATATCTATGAGTTTATATTCTGATTGGTGAGATATAGCATACATAAATAGTTATAATAAAATTTACAATATGTATATATGCAAAAAAAGATGTGATGCAGAATAAAGAGAATGGCTTTGGAGTAAGAATTCTCTGATTTTTAGATAGGTTCAAATGATTACCATTGTGTGACTGAGCAAGTCCCTTTACCCTCCCAATGCCTCACTTTTCTCATCTGCAAAATGGGGGTGGTTGGAATAAACGTCCCTTCTGTGAGAGGTGATCCTATGGGGTCAGATGGAATAGACTGAGAGGTTTTTTTTTAGATAAAGAAAGATTTTATTTATTTTGAGATTTACAATTTTTCCCCTAATCTTGCTTCCCTCCCCTCAAACCACCACAGAAAGAAGTCTATTGGTCTTTACATTGTTTCCATGGCATACATTGATCTAAGCTGATGAGAGAGAAATCATATCCTTAAGGAAGAAAAATAATGTATTAGAGATAGCAAAATTACATAATAAGATAACAGTTTTTTTTTTAATTAAAGGTAATAGTCTTTGGTCTTTGTTCAAACTCCACAATTCTTTCTCTGGCTACAGATGGCATTCTCCATCGCAGATATCCCAAAATTGTGCCTGATTGTTGCACTGATGGAATGAGCAAGTCCATCAAGGTTGATCATCACCCCTATGTTGCTGTTAGGATGTACAATGTTCTTCTGGTTCTGCTCATCTTGTTCAGCATAGACAGAGAGTTTTAAGGAAGGAGAGATCATTTCTAGCCAAGAGGTTGTAGTAGTTGTTGCTTATCCTTCAGTTCTTGAAGAAGACTAAGATATCAGGGAGGTAATGCCATTACAAGCAAGTGAATTGATTTAAGTGAGGGGGGCTGTGCTAAGTCATCAGCCTTACTTCCTCCTTCAGAGCCATCTGGGTCCAGTGGCCAGATATAGATCAGGACAACTAGAGATGGTCCTGGATGCAGTGGGAAACCTTGACCTAGATCTTTCCCAGGTCACTGGTATCACCTATCCAGAGTGAATGCAGCAAGTAGCAAGAGGAACTTGGAGAAGGTAGTGTTGGCTATATTGAGCTTTGAAGGTAGGGAAAAGTTTCCATAGGTGGCAACATGGGGGAGATGTCTCTTCAATTAAAGTACAAGTGTAGGCCTTGAAGAGGTCAGGAGATTGCTAATAATTCCATTTGGCTAAACCAAAGGTTGTTAACCTGGATTCTAACAAAATTTTTTTTTAACATTTTGATAAATGTATTTCATTATAATTTATTTCTTTCATAATTTTACTCTTAGACATTAAGATCAACTACTATGACATCTTGAAGAAACTGCCCCCCATACCTGATTCTCAAACTTATAGAATCATAAAATTGTAAGATTTAGAACTAGAAGGAGGGTACTTCTGAAAATCATTTGGAGCAGGGTTGTTCATCTTTTTAGCTCTTGACTGATATGGCCTGCTCTAGAACAAGGACTCTTTTCTTTTTTCATTTTATTTTATTTTAATTTTTTTTCCAATTACATGCAAAGATAGCATTCAACATTCATCCTTTTGGAAGCTTTTGAGTTACACATTTTTCTACCAGCCTCCCTTCTCTCTCCTCTCCTCATGGCAGCAAGCAATCTAATGTAGATTATAAATGTACAATCATTTTTAACATATTTCCATAATAGTCACATTGTGAAAGAAGAATTAGAACTAGGAGGAAAAACCTTGAAAAAAGAAGAAAAAGCATAAAAGAAGTTTTAAAAAGTGAACATAATATGTTTTATAGAGCAAGAATTCTTAATATGGAATTCATGAACTTGTTTTTAAAAAATATTTTTATAACTAATTCAGAATAATAAATTTTTGATAATGCTCTGTATTTCATTTTATACATTTAAAAACATTATTTTGTGAAGGAGGCTATTGGTTTCCTCAAACTGCCCAAGAGGCACTGAATTAAGAATTAATTATTATTTTTATAAATCATATAATTAATTAATTAAGAATTCTCTAGACTAAATCAAGTGAAATAATAGTTGTAAACCACTTAACATAGTGCCTGAAAAATAGAGTTATAGAAATGTTTTTCTTCCCTTTACTTTCCCTCGACCATAAGAGACTTGAACAGGAATAGTGTGAAATAAGCTGGGTTGGAACTAGATTTGTGTAATCACACTTAGTAAAGTAAAATGAAGACCTGAGATTATTTTCTAGATATTATCTAAAATATCTAAAATACTTATATTATCTAAGCTTAAATTACCTAACTTAATACTTAACTTAATAACTTAACCTAACTTAATACTTAAAAAATATCTAAATACTTAAAATAAAAATTGGAAGTAATTTTTCTCATGAGTGTTTTTCTCTTTTCAACTCTACTCTGTAAGAGAGAGGTGGATGGAGTAATGGATCAAGAATTAAACCTTGAATCAGGAAAACCTCAGCTCAGAGACTTCCTCAGATACTTAGTAACTGTACAACTTTCTAGGTGACCTTTCTGGCCTCAGTTTACTTGCCTAGAAAATGAGAGGGCTGTACTTGTTTACTAAGGTCCCTTCTAAGTTTACAGTCTCATGAACCTGTAAGCTAAAAATGACTTCCATCTTCTTTAGAAAGATTCTCAACAAAACAACAACAAAATAGGAAGTAGAATGTACAAAATTTCTTTTTTGCTCAATGCCTACTTTTGTTTAGGGGCCTAACTCCTCCTGATGCTCAGCAACACCATTCTAATTTCTTTTGGACCCTGGATTTAATGGAGACAAATAACAGTGGGCCAGTATTCCAGAGACTAAGCACATTGTGGACCATCTGTAAATATGAAACAATTAAAAAACAATCTTTGTTCTGTTCCAGGGCTCATCACTGACTCACTGTGTCACCTGGGCCAGACATAAATCTCTAGTTGTTTGGCAGCAGTTAGGATTGAAATGAAGCATTGTGCAAAAGGGACCAATCACTAGATTTTGTCCCTACCCCCACTAAGTCAAGACTAACAGCATTCTAGCCCTACTGATAATAAATCAAAGTAAGTAGATTGATTGGCTGTGTCAGACCAGATAAATAGATCATTGTGTTGAAGTCAAAAGCTACATTTTTCCCACCCAAATCAATGAAAAAGCATTTCCCTTACCCTCAACTTTCCCCGCCCCTATTCCAACTAGGGTCAGAGGCTAAATTGGTGGGATTTCTTCAATAATTAATGAAATCTTTTGTCCTGCTGGTCTTAATATTTTTCATATATTAGGGGAATCAGGAACTCTTAATTCTTGATGAATTTTCCCTACCCAAGAGGTTTATCCTTGGATGTTTTTTTTTCCATTACTGTTGTTTATAGCTATTGTGGGGAAGAAATGACTTTTGGAGACTCCACCAGCAAAATCTATGTGTGTTCTCATTAGCTTATTTAGATTTACAGATTTAGAATCTAATCTAGTATTTAAAATTTCATTTTCCTTTGCTCCATTAGTCAGATGAGATATGAAGCACACTAGAATTGAATAGAATTGACAAAAATCCCTATTTGTCTTATTTATCAAAAAAAGGAGAATTTTATAATTAAGGTATGCTATTTCTTTTATGTCTATTTGCTGTCTGTTTGATTTGAACATTTGTATTATGTTTAGTACAGAGAAATCAAAATCAGTTTCTACTCCCAACTCCAAATGCTTTTCACTTGTAAAACAAACGATCTGAATTTGAGTTAGGTTAAGCTGGCATCTGATCAGTACTGTCCAGTTGTTGCAGTGTTTTTTTGGTATAACAAAACATGATAGTCAGTGTGTTACCCAAGTTTCATACTGGGAAGATGATAGTCCTCCTCAACCATAGGTGGGTATGAGATCTAAAATTGGAGTTGACATGTTTTGTGGTAGTTAAAAATAAAGTTTGAGTAAATGCCTACCATTTGAAAAAAATAGCTTTGGGTACAAATTAGTTTCAGCTTTCTGCTTTAACACATGTAAATTTCTTCAGTGTTTGTTTAGAGGTAGATTTAACTGAGAAAAGTTTAAATCTGGGCCTACATTGAAATGAATAGTGAGCAAGTAGCCACAGTTGGCTAAGCAGACATGAATTTTATATTCTGATCATTAGGAAGCTGGAGGGCTGTTCTGTCTGTGCAAACACCTGTATCATTTCTAGTGCCATCAAATGGATCACAGGGAGAGAAGGAGCATCTTGCTGAAAATAAACTTTTATTCCAAGGAATAAAATTTGAATTTTTTTCCCATTTTGATTTTGCAAAATAGCCACCATATTTCAGAAGGTTATTCTAAACTTAAATATGTAACAAATCCAAGCCAGAAAATCTGGACTCTCTCATAATATTACACAGAGCCTTAAGTAGAGCCAAATGTCATCCCTATTCATTAGGCAGTGACGCATTTTCTCTTACTTCTGAGGAAAATTTCTTTTTCTTTTTGCTTGCTTGTAAACCAATAAAGGAAAATGATGATCATTTCAATCTGGGAAAATTGATATCTGGGGAAGCATGTTTTTTTCCAAAACATGCTAATACAATGTATGCTGAAGGCTAATGTATATGTTTAATGATATTTTCACTCAGTTCTTCTATTTTTAAACTAACATGTGGCTATGCATGTGGTATTTCCTTACTGTTTTATTTTCAATTGAAAATATTCTCATTAGGAATAAAAAAATTTTAAATCTAGTCTTATAACAGTTACATTTTATTTTTATTTCTCAGTGTATCTCTCTCTCTTTTCCCTTACCCAGAGACCCATACCTAAAAACAAAAATTTTTTAAAGAGCAAAATAAAGATGGATCAGCAAAATTAATTAACATTTCAGAGTCTGACTTTCTGTGCAGTGTTCTACAATCATAGTTTTCCACCTGTGCAAAGAAGTGGGGAAGAAAGTACCTTCTTATATATCTCTTCTTTGAGGCTGGTCTTCATTATAATTTCACAGCATTCACTTTAGATCATCTTGTTTTTGTTTGTTTATTTTGGCAGTAATTGCTTGCTTGCTTTTGTGTACACTGCTTTTTATTCATGTAAGTCTTCCTATGCTTCTCTGTATTTACTTTATTCATCATTTCTTATAACACAGTAATACTCCATTACATTCACAGACTACAACTTGGTTAAGTATTCCAGAACAGATAGGTACCTAGTTTGTTTCCAATTCTTTTAAAGTAGTTAAATCTTAGATTATATTCTTTGCACATGTTTGTTTAGAAAGTCATTATTTGATTTTTAAACAAGCATTAGTTTTGATTAAGAATGACAATATCAGCCCAGAGGGCTACAAAACTCTGTATACCCTTTAATTCAGCAATACCACTACAAAGTCTGTATCCCCAAAAGATTAAAGGAAAACAAAAAGGATCTATTTGTACAAAAATATTTATAGCAGCATTTTTTTTCTTGTGGTGGCACTTTGGAAGCTGAGGAGATGGTCATTAATTGGGGAATGGCTAAACAAGCTGTGGTGGATGATTGTAATGGAATACTATTTTTAAGGGGAATGGATTCAGAAAAATCTGGAAGGACTTAAATGAACTGATGCAAAATGAAGTGAGCAGAACAGGGAAAACATTGTACATAATAACAACAATATTGAAATATAATCAACTGTGAAAGGACCCATAATAAAGAGTTCTGATGAACTCAGAGAATGCAGAGCAAAGTATAATTTTATTCACTTTCTTATTTTTCTTGTCCTTTTTTTGGTAGCATGGATAATATAGAAAAATGTTTTGCTTGACATCACATATTAATGAGTATCATATTATTTGCCTTCTTAATGGATGGAAATGGAGAAAACTCGAATCCCACAAAATTTTAAAAAATAAATAAAAGAAGTTTAAAAAGAAATATAAGGAGTTAATACTGAACAAAGCAAATGTCTTAACAGTTATATACAAAATATTTTCTGATGGTTTGTTCTACTATTCTTTCTTTTTTTTTTAAATATAAATTTATTTATTTTTCCAACCAGATGCAAAGATAACTTTCAACATTCTTTTTGGTAAGATGTTAAGTTTCACATTTTTCTCCCTTGCTCCCTTCCCTCCCCCCTCCCTTTGACAACAAGCAATTTAATATAGGTTATGCATGTATACTATGTTAAACATATTTCCATATTAGTCATGTTGTAAAGGAAGAATCAGTTATTCTATTACACTTGAAAAGGAGTACTAAGGACTTTGACTACTTAGACACTAGCTGATCCAGTTCAAAGTTGACTACTCCTCACAATCTAAATTAAAACTTGTTATTTTCTTCTCTAAGAATTCAGTTTATCCTGATTTGCACCCTGGTCTAAACCAAAGAGTTTGAATTTCATTAGTGAGATTATTGATGTGACAAGTTAAATATCTGAGGCTGTAGCTGATACTCATTGGTCTGTGTTAAGGATAGGTTTTTGTTTCAGGTATCTAATTTCTTCTTACCTGTTGATTTTTGGATTGGTAACCATTTATTTTATGTTGAAAAGGAGTCCTATGCCTCCCTCCATCCCCTATATTTTGAGTGATGATGTTTCTTCTTTTTTGTTCTTTGGGGTCACTTAAAAAAGAGAACTATTTTTGTATTTTTTTTTTCTTTTATGGTGGTTCATGGGATGGCGCTTGTTTTTTTCCATCATTGTGAATGTGAACCCACTGCTTGAGTTTCTTGTTGGTTTTATGTTTCCTTATATCTATTTCTAGTTTATCATGAATTCAATATTTGGTAAGGTTTTTTTTGTATTTTGTTCATTTTTGTCCTTTGCATTTATTACTTTTGTAATGTACTCTTTAATATGAAATGTTTTCCAGGAACTTTATTGACTATTCTGCTAACCTTTCTATTTTTCTATGAATGGATATGGATAGAAAATTATTATTATTATTATTATTATTATTATTATTATTATTATTTAAGAATTATTGTGCTCCTGCTATGTACTAAACTTCCTTTTATGGATCCTCATAAGACCAGATGATTGTTTTTAATATATTATTTACAATGGCTGATGATCTATTATCTCAAGTGAGACTTCATTTTTAGTAGCTAATTCATTCATAATAATGGTGATGCTATCATTAAAAATAACATAAATTTGGAAACCCAAACCTATAAATGTTTGTTTAGTGAAATTGTATACTTTTCTCCAATCTCATCCAGGTGGGACCTTGATTTAAAGATTAGACAAATTTAATCAACATTTATGTTGTTGTTATCATACTTGTCAAATGGTAGACATTATTGAATGCCTTTTACATGTTAGAAAGTGTGCAAGGCATTAGGGATAAAAAAGGTAGAAATAAAAGCTACTGATCTCAAAAAGTAAAGTCTATCAGACTTAGGGGTAGGGAGAATATACAGATAAGTATGAGACAAAGGGAGGGCTCATCCTTTGGTCTGCTGCTAAGGTGATGGGTCAAAGGAGAAAACCAACAAAATACTCTAGTCATATTTGAGAAAGAATAAGAGTTTTAGATCATCTATGGGTGTTAGAGAAGTGTAAATGGGGGAGACAATGTGTAGGCAGAATTGTAAAGGAAGATGTGGCTTCTGAAATTCTGAAATGAGGAGAGAGTGAGATTCAGGCCTGGAGGATGGTGTATATGTTTGCTCAAAGGTGGAAGTTAGGATTTTGAGTTTTGGAGGCAGAAATCAAATTTGGTTTGTATGTAGTATTCATGAATGAGAAAAATAGAAAATAAGGTAGATCGATACTCAGTTATAGGGGGTCTAACATAACAAGAAGTTAAAGAGTTTTTCTTTTGACCCTAATGATGGTTTTGAGTAGGAGTGTAAGATCAGATTTATATTTTAGGAAGACTATTTTGGCAACTGCCCAATTGAGGAAGAACTGATTATAATAGTCCAGATGAGAGGAAGAGTGATGGTAGTCTGTATGGAGAGAAAGGAGTGATGTTGATGATTTTGTGGAAATAGAACTGAGCAATGGATTGTACCTTGAAGGATGAGTATGTTGAAGAGAGGAGGTTCAGAGGTGACTCCAAGGTCTCTCAATTGGGTGACTAGAAAGATGGAAGAGTCCTTCTTTTAGAAACAACTTTTTAGAAGTTGCTACTGACAACTGTGATTTTGGGAAAGTCATTCCTCACTGGGTCTCATTTTTCTTGAATCGCTTCTTTTTTAAATGACATTTTATTCTATTTTTTCAATTATTTGCAAAGATAGTTTATGTTGAAGAAGTATTGAGCAAATTTTGTTGAGGTGAACATTCATATTTTTAAAAGCTTTTGAGTTCCACATTTTTCTCTCTCCCTCCTTCCCTCCCCTCTCCCCCCCTCCCCATGACAGCAAGTAATCTGATATAGATTATATTTGTTCAATCATGTTTAACATATTTCCTTGAATCAGGATACTGAAATCTATTGTCCCCCTGGAACAAGAATGATAATGATAATAATGATGATAATAATAATGATGATGATATAGTAATAATAATAGTTAGAATTTTATACAGCACTTTTAAGGTTAATTTCATATAGCACTTTTAAGATTTACAGATCTTATTATTTAAAAACATCTCATTTGAGCTGCACCAACCCTGGGAAGTAAGTACTTTTCAGGTTTTGCAGATTAAGAAAACTGACCTCTGATCACATAGCTGGTAAGTATCTGGGGCAGGATTCAGACTTTAAAAAAGGTATGGGCCATAGTTTCTTTTGTATTGATGGGATTAAAAAACAACAACACATACATATATGTCTTGTTCACATCTGGTTCTTTTCAAGTAGTCTCTCCCATTAAATTGTGAACTCCATGAGGATTTTCATATCTTTGTATATTCCCAGGGCTCTACAGAGTACCTGATGAACTTTGGGGATTAACAAATGCTTTTTAAACCCTTCACAACTTGATCCCAACCTATCTTTCCAGGTTTCCTGAATCTTTTCCCCTTGCTGCCCACTGTGATTCAGCCAAACTGGCCTTCCCTCTGCTCCTTACACTTGGAGACACTCCTTCCTCACTTTGGAGTCACTGAATCATTGCCTCCTACAGGAAACCTCCCCTAATCCTTCCAAATGCTAGCCTTCTCTTTTCCCACACTCCTTTGTTGTTTATTTGTATTTATTCACTTTATATTTATTCTGTAAGGCAGTCATGTGGATAGTGAATAGAATGTTTGACCTAGAATTAGGAATATTCATTTCCCTGAGTTCAAATCTGCCCCTATACATAATAACTGGATGATCATGGTCAGATCACTTAATTCTATTTGACTTTGTTTCCTCATCTGTAAAATGAACTGGAAAAGGAGATGGTAAACCATTCCAATATCTTTGCCAAGAAAATACCATATGGAGTCTTGAAGAGTAAGACTCAACTGAAAAATTCCTGAACAAATTTATTTTGTTTTCAGCAATGTATTTTCTGTCTCCCTCATCATAGCATATAAGCTTCTTGTGAGTAGGGATTGTTTTGTTCCTTGTTATTTGTGACCCCAGTGTCTAGCACAGATACCACATAAGTTTTTAATTAAATGATTAACTCTGGCAAAATGGTGATCTTTTTTCTTAGAACATCAAAACTAGTAAAATAATAATAGCTAACTTTTATATAATTTCTTCTAAGTTTTTTAGGGTTTTTTTTTTAGGTTTTGCAAGGCAAATGGGGTTAAGTGGCTTGCCCAAGGCCACACAGCAAGGTAATTATTAAGTGTCTGAGGCCGGATTTGAACTCAGGTACTCCTGACTCCAGGGCTGGTGCTCTATCCACCGAGCCACCTAGCCGCCCCTATTTCTCCTAAGTTTTGCAAAACATTTTACAAATACTCATTGATCCACACATTAATGCAATACAAGAACTGTGTTATTTACCCCTATTTTACAGTTGAAGACATTGAGATGGAGAGATTTATCCAGGACTACACAAGGCTAGTGACTGAAAATATCACCTATTAACTGCCTATCTTTGTTCTTGCTTTAATTTTGCTTACACTTTTCCTGAGAGGAAGGGAAAAAAGAGAAAGAACTGGGAGGAGGAAGCAATGACAATTCTTGAAATTGTGGTTTAGTAAGCAACAGTATTATGAGAAATAAATGCAAGCAGAATACATCAACAAAAGGTGGGATAATTAAAGGCTTAAAAATTCATCCAAATGATATTTGGCTATCTTATAATCCACAAAATGCTAAAATAGATCTTGCATAACAGATCAAAGGTTGTTTTAAAACATTTATATAGAGAGATAATATTTGTGCTTTCCCCAAAGGACTTACTTTTAAGCAGAATTTTTCTCTTCACTGATAGAGATTGCAACCTCTTCATGTCTTATTTCTTGTATGACTCTTATCCATGTGGTCTTACTGGTTCCAAGGCCAGCTTTCTATCCACCAAGCCTCATACTATTTATTCTTTTATTTTATCTGAACTACTGTGGCTTCTGTTGCCTCTCTGATATGGGAAATTGTTTCTGAGAACCAATTTCTCTAAGCATTCATTAGGTAGTCTGACTACCTAATATTCCCTTGTATGGTTTTTGTCTTTATTATTAACTTTGTAATTCATATAGGAAGGGGACAGATATTTTTTGCTGTCATTCTGTTAGAATTTTTTCTAGTAGATATCATGGAGGCTTGTAGTTGTAGTGGGGCTGTTTGTTCTTGTTTGATGTCACACTGTGTTAAATAATGAAAAAACTGACCACCACAACAAAGAAAATATTATCTGTTTTGTCTTTCTAATCACTGATTGTTTGAAATAGAGCTGGTATTTGTCTTATTAAAACATGCCATCTTTTCAGTTTCTATGTGAGGGAAGAAATATGAATAACAATAACATTTAAAATTAGAGATTTCTGAGCTTCTGACCAAACTTCACCTATTTCTGTGAGTTTCAGAATCATCTTAGACTTCTATCTGAGGAGCTTCCTTTTAGGCATTTAAAGAATGTTTTAAAATTGTTTTGAGATCTCTCTTTTCTTACCAAGAGGAAATAAAGAGGGGCAGAAGGAAAGGGGAAAGGAGGAGGGAAAGTTCTTCCCCAAAGCTGGGATACCCAAAGGAGAAAATAGACAAAATCTGGGTGATTCAAGAAAAGGGTTGTGAACTTAAAAGATATACTTAAAACATACCTGTGTGCATAGATGTGAATATTTGCTATTTATTGGAAATACTACTTTTTTCCCTTTGATTTCTTTTCTTAGAATGCCCAGGATCAGTGGTAGAAACCATCTAATCAATCCTGCATATTTGCTATGCTGTGAAGATAGTTGCATGGAAGAGCTGGTAAAAATTTATGGTAGACAGATAGGAAAGAATGTTTATCTCATTCATTTTGTTATCTATGCAGTACCAGGTAGTACTGTCTGTTTGGACAGGGAGTACTGGTAGGGGAAAAACATTGACTGCTAAAAAAATATTTGGAGTGTGAGATGTAGGGATTGCATCTTGGTTAATGAATATTTTGAAAAGGTGGATAATTAGCAGTTTCTGTTTATTTTGACTAACTAAAATGGATAGGACAACATCTTAGATACTTGTTAGATATCTTGGTTTACATGACTGAGACCTATAAATCTTATTTTCCAATTTTTTAGTTCTTTTATTTTTATACTTTTTGAGTTGTGTGACCCATTTTCAAATATCTAGTTTGAGCACTTATATACCACCTTCTGCTACCATTCACTTGAAAGATAACAGTCCTGATTTTTATGACTCCAACCTATGGAATTGGGTGGGTGGGTAACTATATGCTTCAGTCCTTCTTTCCCACAATTCCCTTTCTTCCTTCTGCTTTCTTTGGAATATGGGCAAATAATTTGTCTTTTTTCTCTTCCTTTTCCTTTAATTCACAGAGAGCATGATGCATGAGTTAGGACAAAGAACTAACCTTTATGGTCAAGTTATTTGTTCTATTTGTATTTTTTTAAAATTTATTTTTTATTAAAGATATTATTTGAGTTTTACGTTTTTCCCCCAATCTTGCTACCCCCCCCCCAGAATGCACTCTGTCAGTCTTTACTTTGTTTCCATGTTGTACCTTGATCAAAATTGGGTGTGATGAAAGAGAAATCATATCCTTAAAGAGAAGTCTAAGAGGTAACAGGATCAGACAATAAGATATCTGTTTTTTTCCCTAAATTAAAGGGAATAGTCCTTGTTCAAACTCCACAGCTCCTTATGTGGATACAGATGGTACTCTCCTTTGCAGACAGCCCAAAATTGTTCCCGATTGTTGCACTGATGGAATGAGCAAGTCCTTCAAGCTTGAACATCACTCCCATGTTGCTGTTAGGGTGTACAGTGTTTTTCTGGTTCTGCTCCTCTCACTCAGCATCAGTCCATGCAAATCCCTCCAGGTTTCCCTGAAATCCCGTCCCTCCTGGTTTCTAATAGAACAATAGTGTTCCATGACATACACATACCACAGTTTGCTAAGCCATTCCCCAGTTGAAGGACATTTACTAGATTTCCAATTCTTTGCCTCCACAAACAGGGCTGCTATAAGTATTTTTGTACAAGTAATGTTTTTACCCTTTTTCCTCATCTCTTCAGGGTATAGACCCAGTAGTGGTATTGCTGGGTCAAAGGGTATGTACATTTTTGTTGCCCTTTGGGCATAGTTCCAAATAGCTCTCCAGAAGGGTTGGATGGGTTCACAGCTCCACCAACAGTGTAATAGTGTCCCAGATTTCCCATGTCCCTTCCAACAATGATCATTATCCTTCCTGGTCATACTGGCCAATCTGAGAGGTGTGAGGTGGCACCTCAGGGAAGCTTTAATTTGCATTTCCTCTAATAATTAATGATTTAGAGCATTTTTTCATATGGCTATGGATTACTTTGATCTCGTCATCTGTAAATTACCTTTGCATATCCTTTGACCATTTGTCAATTGGGGAATGGCTTTTTGTTTTAAAAATATGACTCAGTTCTCTGTATATTTTAGAAATGAGTCCTTTGTCAGAATCATTAGTTGTAAAGATCATTTCCCAATTTACTACATTTCTTTTGATCTTGGTTACATTGGTTTTATCTGTGCAAAAGCTTTTTAATTTAATGTAATCAAAATCATCTAATTGGTTTTTGGTGGTGTTCTCCAACTCTTCCTTAGTCATAAACTGTTCCTCTTTCCATAGATCTGACAGGTAGACTAGTCCTTGATCTTCTAATTTGCTTATAGTATTGTTTTTTATGTCTATGTCCTGTTACCATTTGGATCTTATCTTGGTAAAGGGTGTGAGGTGTTGGTCTAATCTAAGTTTCTTCCATACTAACTTCCAATTTTCCCAGCAATTTTTATCAAAGAGGGAGTTTTTAACCCAATGGCCAGACTCTTTGGGTTTATCAAACTGCAGATTACTATAATCATCTCCTGCTTTTACACCTAGTTTATTCCACTGGTCCACCACTCTATTTCTTAGCCAATACCAAACAGTTTTGATGACTGATGCTTTATAATATAATATATAATATTATATAATTTTTAGATCTGGTAGGGCTAAGCCACCTTCTTTTGCACTTTTTTTCATTAAGCTCCTGGCAATTCTTGACTTTTTATTTCTCCATATGAATTTACTTACAATTTTTTCTAACTCGTTAAAGAAATTTTTTGGAATTTTGATTGGTAGGGCACTGAACAGATAGTTCAGTTTTGGTAGAATTGTCATTTTTATTATCTTAGCTCTACCTATCCATGAGCAGTTGATATTTTCCCAGTTATTTAAATCTAATTTAATTTGTGTGAGAAGTGTTTTATAATTGTTTTCAAAAAGATTCTGAGTCTGTCTTGGCAAATAGACTCCCAAATATTTTATATTATCTGAGGTTACTTTAAATGGGATTTTTCTTTCTAGCTCTTCCTGCTGTTTCTTGCTAGACATATATAGAAAAGTTGAGGATTTATGAGGGTTTATTTTATAACCTGCAACTTTGCTAAAATTGCTAATTGTTTCCAGTAGTTTTTTAGATGATTTCTTGGGATTCTCTAGGTAGACCATCATGTCATCTGCAAAGAGTGAGAGTTTTGTCTCTTCCTTCCCAATTCTAATTCCTTTAATTTCTTTTTCTTCTCTAATTGCTGATGCTAACATTTCTAATACAGTATTGAATAGTAGTGGTGATAATGGGTACCCTTGTTTCACCCCTGATCTTATTGGGAATGCCTCTAGCCTCTCCCCATTGAATATAATGCTTGTTGATGGTTTCAGATAGATACTGCTAATTATTTTAAGGAACAGTCCATTTATTCCTACACTCTCTAGTGTTTTTAATAGGAATGGATGCTGTATTTTGTCAAAAGCTTTTTCAGCATCTATTGATATGATCATATGATTTCTGATAGGTTTGTTGTTGATATAATTGAGTATACTCACAGTTTTGATATGATCATATGATTTCTGATAGGTTTGTTGTTGATATAATTGAGTATACTCACAGTTTTCCTAATATTGAACCAACCCTGCATTCCTGGAATAAATCCTACTTGATCATAATGTATTATCCTAGTGATGACTTGTTGTAATTGTTCTGCTAAGATTTTATTTAGGATTTTTGCATCTATATTCATCAGGGAGATAGTTCTATAATTTTCTTTCTCTGTTTTAACTCTTCCTGGTTTAGGTAACAGTACCATATTGGTTTCATAGAAAGAGTTAGGCAGAGTTCCATCTTTCCCTATTTTTCCAAAGAGTTTATATAGGATTGGAACCAATTGTTCCTTGAATGTTCGGTAGAATTCACTTGTGAATCCATCAGGTCCTGGAGATTTTTTTTTAGGGAGTTCAGTAATGGCTTGTTGAATTTTTTTTTCTGAGATAGGGTTGTTTAGGTATTTAATCTCTTCTTCATTAAACCTGGGCAACTTATATTTTTGTAAATATTCATCCATTTCACTTAGATTATCAAACTTATTGGTACAGAGTTGGGCAAAATAATTTCAAATTATTACTTTAATTTCCTCCTCATTGGTGGTGAGTTCAACTTTTTCATTTATGATACTAGCAATTTGTTATTCTTCTTTCTTTTTTTTAAATTAAATTGACCAGAGGTTTAATCAATTTTATTGTTTTTTTCATAATACCAACTTTTGGTTTTATTTATTAATTCAATAGTTTTTTTGCTTTCAATTTTATTAATTTCTCCTTTAATTTTTAGAATTTCTAATTTGGTACTTAATTGGGGATTTTTGATTTGTTCTTTCTCTAATTTTTTTAGTTGCATGGTTAGTTCATTGATTTCTTCTTTCTCCAATTTATTCATATAAGCATTTAGAGCTATAATATATCCCCTGAGAGTTGCTTTGAATGAATCCCATAGGTTTTGCTATGTTGTTTCATTATTATCATTATCTAGGATAAAATGGTTAATTCTTTCTATAATTTGTTTTTTGGTCCACTCATTTTTTAAAATGAGGTTATTTAGTTTCCAATTTGTTCTGGGTCTATATCTCCTTGGCCCAGTATTGCATATGACTTTTATTGCATTGTGATCTGAGAAAGATGTATTCACTATTTCTGCCTTTCTGCAGTTGATCATTAGGTTTTTATGTCCTAGTACATGGTCAATTTTTGTATAAGTTCCATGTACTGCAGAGAAAAAGGTATATTCCTTTCTATCCCTATTCAGTTTCCTCCATAAGTCTACCATATCTAATATTTCTAACAATCTATTTACCTCCCTAATTTCTTTCTTGTTTGTTTTATAATTCGATTTATCTAGATCTGATAGCAGGAGGTTGAGGTCTCCCACTAGTAGAGTTTTGCTGTCTATGTCTTCCTGTAATTCTTTCAGCTTCTCCTCTAAGAATTTGGGTGCTGTCCCACTGGGTGCATATATATTCAATATTGAAATGACTTTATTGTCTATGGTACCTTTTAGGAGGATAAAGTTTCCTTCCTTATCTCTTTTAACACTATCTATTTTTGCTGCTGCTTTGTCTGAGATAAGGATTCCTACCCCTGCTTTTTTTACTTCAGTTGAAGCAAAATATATTTTGCTCCAACCTTTTACCTTTACTCTATATGTATCTCTCTGCTTCAAATGAGTTTCTTGTAAGCAGCATATTGTAGGATTCTGGTTTTTAATCCACTCTGCTATTTGCTTACGTTTTAAGGGAGAGTTCATCCCATTCACATTCAAGGTTATGATTACTAATTCTTTATTGACCTCAGTGCTATCTTCCCTCTGTTTGTATTTCCCCCCCTTTCCCCCCCCTTTTATCTATATTCCCCAGTCTTTTGTTTGTGAAAATTACCCCCTTCAGCATGCCCTCCTATATCACACCCTCCCTTTTTTCTCCTTTCCCTTTTTCCCTTTTCCCTTCCCTTCCTTTTGTTATTTCCCCTTATTTCCCCCACTCCCCTTCCTTTTCTCTATCCCCCCTCCCCTTTTCCCCCTTTAATACTTGAAAGGTTAGATGTTTTATAAGTTAACTGAGTTTGTGTAGGTTGACTTTAAGCCAAGTCTGATGAGAAGAAGATTCAGGTGTTTCTCCTCTGCTCCCTTCTTCCCCACTATTACCATAGGTTTTTTTGTACCTCTTAGTGTAATGATATTTACCCCATTCAATCCCCTCCCTCTTCACATCTCTTTCCTGTCCCCTTTTTAGGACAGTAGTTTTTTTTTTTAGATCATTCTATCTAAGTCATAGAAAATTCTAAGTGTCTGTCCCTTTTAGTTCTGTATATTCTATCGAATAGAGTCAAAATTCCTGAGAGTTATTAGAGTCTTTCTCCCAAGTGGGGTTAAAGCCAGTTACATCCCATTAGATAGTAGTCTCATGTGTAGGTCATGAATGTCCATCATTTCTGGCTAGGTGTATTCTCTCTGTTAGAGTTACATTTCTCAAGGTTTGTGAGAATCTTTTTTTTTTTTTTTACCCCATGCTGGGATATAGCCAGCTTCAACTTACTGGATTGCAATTTTTTTTCTTTTACCACCCCCACCTTTTAACCTTTTCATGTGTCTCTTGAACCTCCTGTTTGATGCCCAAATTTTCTGTTTAGCTCTGGTCTTTTCATCAGAAATTTTTGGAATTCTTCCATTTTGTTAAATGTCCATCTTTTCCCCCTGGAAGAGAAGGCTCAGCTTTGCAGGAAAGTAGATTCTTGGCTGCATTCCAAGCTTCCATGCTCTTCAAAATATCTTGTTCCAGGCCCTTTGATCCCTTAAATTTGATGCAGCCAGGTCCTGCGTGATCCTTACTGTGGCTCCTTTATATTTAAATTGTTTCTTTCTGGCTGTTTGCAGGATTTTCTCTTTTATCTGATAGTTCTGCAGTTTGGCCACAACATTCCTTGGTGTTTTCATTTTAGGACCTTTTTCTGGTGGGGATCGATGTACTCTTTCAGTAACTACTTTGCCCTCCGATTCCATGATATCAGGGCAGTTTTCCATCACTAGATCCTGTAATATTAAGTCCAGGCTTTTTTTCTCTTCAATGTTTTCAGGAAGTCCTATAATTTTCAGGTTGCCCCTCCTCGATCTATTCTTGAGGTCAGTGGTTTTGTTGATGAGGGATTTTACATTTGCTTCTATTTTTTCTATTTTTTGATTTTGTTTAACTGACTCTTGCTGTCTCATGGAGTCATTAGTTTCCGTAGACTCTATTCTTTTTTGGGGGGTGGAGTTTTCTTTGTTAACCTTTTGCGACTCCTTTTCTAATTGGTCAATTCTACTTTTGAAAGAGCTTTCCATTTGACCACTTGAGGTTTTGAGAGAATTAATTTCTTTTTGCATTTGCCCATTTGAAGATCTGAGAGATTTGTTTTCTTGTTGCAAGGTATTAATTGTCTCCCCCAAATTTTCTAGTTGATTTTTAAACTCCTTCCTTATTTCTTCAAGGAAGTCTTTCTGTGCTGAAGGCCAGATTCTATTCTCCTCAGAGGTTCCAAGTCTCTCTGAGTTAGTGTCTTTCCCTTCCAAGAATTTTTCTATGGATCCACCTTTCCGCTGACCCTTCTTCATTTTGCTGAGACCTGAGTTTTGGAGCGGCTGGTTCACAGGGGCTTGGGATAGCTAAACGCTTTACCCATTGAGTGCGGTTTCTCTGCCTGGCCAGTAGGAGGTGCTGGTTGCCCTCTCTGGAGTGTCTGTGACCTTGGTTGAGCTCCTCTCCCTTTCCTTGAAGGGAGGAGTTGGAGGTGTTGAATTCTTTTGCCTTCAATCAGTGGTGGGCTTTACCCTGGCCTGAGGTCATTCCTCAGCTGGGCTGGTTCTTCTGCTCACACACCTGGGCCTGAGGCAGAAGTAGTTTGCATTTGTTTGTTAGGGGAGAAGTCTGAGTTGTAATGGGACTCAGACCAGAGGAGCCCAGGGATGATGTCCACAGCTCCCCTGCTCCAGAATTCTCCCCCCAGCCCTGTCTGGAATCTCTGGATGGACAGCTCCAACACCAGTGCCTTTGCTCCCCCGCAGACTCACACCCCTGAGTTCCAGCCCCACCTCTGATCCAGCAGGTCTGGCTCTCGGGCCCTCAGACTCCAGGTTCCAATTCAGCTGCTAGTCTGGTTGATCTTGGCTGATCCTCCCTCTGGGCCCAGACTCACCTGCCCAAATTCAGCCACAGCTCCTGCTGGAGACAAATCCCAAGGTAGATGTTCTTTCTCTTGACTTTTCTTTCTGGGGTTTTTTTGAGTCGGATTTCTTTTAAGAGGTTTGTTTCATGTGATAGAAGGGGAAGAGATCAGAAGACTTTAGAACTGTGCCTGTCTTCTCTCCACCATCTTGGCCAGAAGTCCCCAGATGTATTTTTTAAGTAAATTCTATCTATCAATCATTGAAAGAACAATGAATTCCATTATTAGTAAATTATTTGTAAAACTGAAAAAAAAGATCTTGCAAATTCCTTTTATGACAGAAATATGGTCTTGTTACCTAAATCTGGGAGAAATGTAGTAAAAAAAGAGAATTATAGACCAGTGTCTTTATTTAGCAAAGATACAGGAGTAATAGTACCACTAATTTTTGGCATAGTTCTAGATATGTTAACTACCAATAAGAAAATAAAACAAAGTTGGAGGAATAAACACGAGTAAAGAAGTAGGAAAAGTATTGCTTTTTGTGGATAACATAATGATTTATTTAGAGAACCCTCTGGAATGACCTAAGAATTAATTGAAACAATAGCTTCAATAAATATAGTAGTATATTGATCATGATTTCTGGGGAGTAGTAATGATGAAGCATGTTTCCTACTTGTTGCACTTTGTGGTGCAGAGTGAGATATAATTTTTTTTTTACTAGAATATCATGGAATGTGTGATTTTGTTTGGATTTCCTAAGTCACCTTGTTATAATGGAGGGTTTCTTTTTTTTTTTTTTGAGGGGTAAAGGGACAGGAAGGAGAGTGAGTTAGTGATAGCAATGACAAAAAATGAGAAAGAAAAGAGGAAAAATGACAACAATGCACAAGAGAGAACAGAAAGGAAGTTCAGAATAAAGCAAAGACAAGCTGGATTACTTTGGAACTAATATATTATATACTTTATAAAATAGAAAAGTAAACTGTTTGCAACAGAGATTCATGGTTTTATGTATAATCCCCTTTCTCTAGGATATGAAAGTATTCACATCTTTGTCAAGTTCAGAATAACAAAAATTAAAAATAGAAAAAAGGAATCAAGAATGGTTGTTTATTCAAGAACAGATCAATGCAGAATAACCTTATTTCCTGCCTTGATAGATTTATATGGTGATGAATCATAGGATTGCTGTAACTATAGTTTACTTGATTTCAGATTTCATTTGGCAAAGGCTCAGATGCCATCCTTTTCTACGAGACAGAAAGATGTGGGCTAGATGACAGTTCAGTTAGTTTGATTAAAAATAATTCAATTAGAATGAAACATTATTTATTAGTGGTTTGATATTAATGTGAAAGATGGCCTCTAGTAGAATTCCTTAGAGATATACCCTTAGCATTGTGATATTTAACATTTTTAAATGATGTGGATGAGGGTACACCTTTCATGCTTCTCAAAATAACCAGTGGTAGAAAGCTAAATGTGAAAACTTACATATTCAGTGTCAGTGTCAAGATTCAAAAGTAGATTTACAGGCTAGAATGATTGCCTGAATCATTACCTGAAATTTATAAAATTAAATACAAAATCTGATACTTGGGTTCAAGAAAGCAATCTCAGAAGTCCAAGAAAGAAGAGATTGAATTGTACTATTAGTCCATTTCAAAAAATGTGGAAGTTTTATTGGATGCTACAGCACCGTATGAATGAACAGAGTGAAACTTACTCCCCAGGAAAATAAAGTTGTGAGCACAGTGCTCAGATGATGGTTCTGTTGTAGACTGCCATGGTCAGACTGTATTGGGACTGTTGCATTCAGTTCTGAGCATCACATTTTAGGAAGGACACAGATAAGTTAGAAAGCATTTGGTGAAAATGACCCTTGCCATTAAGCCATAGGATCAAGTTGAAGGAACTGAGGATTTTTTAGTCAGGAGAATGGAAGACCTAAAATGGATGATGATATATCTATTCTTAACTATTTGAAAATTTGTTTTTTAGAAAAAAGTTTAGATTTAGAATAGAATTAAGAGAAATTGTCAGAGAGGAAGATTTCAGTTTGACATTAGGGAAAACTTTGTAACAATTAGAGCTATGTAAAATTATCAAGGGGTGCTTTGAGAAGTTCCTCATCACTTGAGGTTTTTAAATAAATGTCAAAAGACCTCCTCTTAGGCATGTTTTAGAGGGCATTTATCTTCTCTGTCTCCACCCTCCCTCTTGGTATTCTTATTAACTTTCATGCCTTTATGCAGATGCTTCTCAAATCTATGTATATTACCCTAATGTATCTTTTGAACTCCAATCTTATATTACCAGTTATTGGTTGAAATCTCCATCTTGAGGTCCCTGAGGTATCAGAAGCAATATATTCCGCCCCCCCCCCCCAAAAATTCATTACATTTCTCCCTTTCTCTCTAAACTTCTTTAAATTCTGTCTGTTGTTGACAATTTCAGTTGTGTTCAATTCTTTGTGACCCCATTTGGGGTTTTTCTTGGCAAAAAAAAAAACCTAGAATATTCTGCTATTTTCTTTTCTACCTAATTTTATTAATGAGGAAACTGAGATAGAGTTAAATGACTTGCCCAGGGTCACACAGCTAGTAAATGTCTAAGGTTAGATTTGAACTTGGGTGTTCTTGACTCCAGGTCTTAAGAGGTGGGGGAACTGATGAGGTTTTTTTTTTTAGGTTCTTTGGCAAGGCAAATGGGGTTAAAGTGGCTTGCCCAAGGCCACACAGCTAGGTAATTATTAAGTGTCTGAGGCCAGATTTGAACTCAGGTACTCCTGACTCTAGGACCAGTAATCTATATGCTACGCCACCTAGCCGCCCCTGAACTAATGATTCTTAATACTTGAAATAACTATTAGGTTGCTCACACCAGTTGTATGGACTGGTATAACAAATTTTCTGTAGTTTGTAGGTAGAGGGCACTGGAGACATCTCTAACTGGATTGTTAAATTTGCAGAGTGAACATTTACATCACCTCAGAAATCATTATAAATTAGTGTTTGATTTATTGTTTTGTTGATTATTTTGACTTAATATTTAACTTATTATCTGCTAATAATGCAGATTAAACTTAAAAGTATGAGCAAATATTTTCTGCCCAATTTACCAACACACCCCTGCTTTACTGTACAATAGGGTTGGTAAACTATAGCTTACCATCCAAAATCCAGTTTTTTTGTTTTCTTTATGCTTTTTGTATGACCCATTCCAGGAACAAGCAATGGTTTTTCCATTAGTGGGAGAGCCATACAAATGCTGGTGTGGCAAACTGGATTTGGCCATTGGCCATGGTTTGACAGGCCCTGCCTGTCAATAAATATTGCTTGTATTCAGAAATGCAATAGAAGGCCCAGAGAATGAAGCTGTCTTTCACCAGCCTGGAGGCCAATAATCAGAGTGATAAGAATAATAACTGTAACTTATATGACTAAAGTTCATTACATTCATAATCTCATTTGAGCCTCCCAGATTCCCTCTTGTAAGCCTATTGCAATCTACTATATCAGTCTTCAGGGCTCTTTCAGCTTCTCATGATGCTACATGAGGCCACCTTGTTTTGTGGAAAGAGCACAGGAGAGAGAATCGGGAGACCTATCTTTGTTCTAGTTCTCCCTTGTTCAGGCATTTGGACAGTTTTGTCCTCCTGAGCTTCATCTTCAAAATTAATTTGCGAAGTGATTAGTATATTTAATTTCAATTGAATCCTGAAACAAACCTGGAAATTAGGTACTAGAGTTATTGTTATCCTGGTTTTGCATAGAAGTATAAATATTCTAAGGTCTTATTATTGTTGTAAAGGAGGTAGGTGTAGCAAAGGGGGATATAGATGACTGATCTCTAAATTAAAAAGAACAGGGTTCAAGTCTGGTTACTGATATATGCAGGCTGTGGGACCTGAGGATAGTCTCTTCATCTTTGAGTGTCCCAGTCCCAGGCAGCTCTTTGAGGTTTTAAATGTCAGAGGTGTTGTGTCGCACTGCTCAAGGGCACAGAGTTCCTCATTGCTATATGAAACTATAGGGCCAGGTTCCCAGACCTCTCACCTCCAAGAGTTTCCTCCTTGTAGAGATGAAGGGAACTGAAGCTCAGAGAGGTTGAATCACTGGCTCCCTGTGTGAGCCCTAAGGGTAAGAGGCAGGAGGTAAGCCCAGATCTTGCAACTTCAAGTTCTGTGTTCAATTGCCTACTTCCTTGATGTGCAGATATTTTTTTTTAGGTTTTTTTTTCCAAGGCATTGGGATTAAGTGACTTGCCCAAGGCCACACAGCTAGGTAATTATTAAGTGTCTGAGGTTGGATTTGAACTCAGGTACTCCTGACTCCAGGTCCAGTGCTCTTATCCATTGCGCCACCTAGCTGCCCCTGATGTGCAGATATTTTAAAATGTGTTTGTGTGTATATGGATATGTATGTATATAATATGCAAATATGTGTTAATGCAACACATTGTACAGTGTTTTATGTGGACATGTCATATGTGAATATACATAGATACACATACATAGGTGTATAGGCAAGCTCATGGGTGTCTTGTAGCTGTTTGTGTATGTTAGGGATAGGTATGTATACATTCATAGACTACATCTATACTACAC